>NC_137028.1:1755000-1790000 GCF_032717465.1 Coenobita brevimanus
TGTTGTTTCCTTCTCCTATCTGATTTCCTTTCCCTCCCTACCTGTCTGACTCTCTTTTCGTCCGTCTGTCTCAAAAATTTTATTATCGTGATGATGATGATAATGATATAACGTTCCTTGGCATCTCCCGTCCTCCTCACATCCTGTCTCTACGTCTTCCCTCCACCGTCCTGGTTTCCTACTTCCCTCCATTTTGGTTTCTCTCCCTTCTTTTTCTCTGACTACCTTTTCCTCTAAATCTGCTAAGCTTCCCATATCATTCTAGGGTAAATAAATGAAGATTACAAGTCAGAAATGGAAATAACTTTGAACTGTGCCGTGTGAAAAATCGTCCAGGAGAAAAAGACGCTTCGGCGTGGTTGGGGGAGTGGGGGTTGGGGGTGGAGGGGGAGTTGGGGGGATGGGGGGAGAGAGGAAATGGGGGTTGGGGAGAGGATGAAGGGGGTTGGGGGAGAGACGGAGTGGGGGGATGGAGGAGGGTTGGGGGGATAGTGGGGGTAGGGGAGGGGAGGGGGTTGGGGGGTGAGGTGTATGTTGCCAATTATATAAATTTACGAAATAAAGTACCTTCATTATTTTCTTTGATAATACGTAAGTTCATTAGGCTCTACAGGTATATATCATTCCTTTACCTGTAGATTTTAGTGGTTAGTTGTGTTTTAAGTGCGATCTGGAGCTAATATTGAGACTTTGAATTATGTGCTTCGTTTTTTGTGATGGGATGATGATGGCAGTTACGAGGAGGGAGGCTTAGCAGGTGTTAGACAAAGGCTGATTGCACCACATCGCCGCAGTTGACACGCAATCGTTGCCCCGAATCCTTGTTAGTTTACGCCACTCACTAGTACCCTTGTTTATCGATTTATTTTGCTTCTTGGACTTAAATTATCTCATATATGTTGCGTATAGCTTCTTGATGTTAATATCTTTACTTTAATTGTCACTGGGGCGAATTTTGACTTACCACGTGGTCAACTAGACAGTCAGGAAGAGACGCCACGAAGACTCCATGACCGACGAGATGGTTGCGGGTGTGTGTCTGCGGCGTGGCGATTTTGAGTGCGTCTGAGTGCACCTTTTGCAATGTAAGAGATCTTATGAAGGAAAGACGAATACTGAGAAGAAATAAGAATTTGTGAAAAGAGAAGGACGATAGAAGATGAGGAAGCGGGTGTGGGCCTCGTGGGTGGTGTGGTGACTTAAAGGTAAGGTTGTTTAGTGTCTCGTGTATTTTTCTTGTGTGTGGGGGGACGAACGTCTCTGCTCTTCTCTTCTCTTCTCCCTGCTCTACCTAACCCTACATTACACTACCCTACCCATCCCCAGCCAACCCTGCTTTACCCTCTCCTTACCTAACCCTTCTCTACCCTCCCCTACTTTACCCTTTCCTACCATACCGTACCAAAGCCTACCCTACTCTACATTGCTGCTCTGCTCTGCTCCATTACTCTTCACGGCTTGATCCTATCCTACTGTAGTAAAGTACTCTGCCCTCCCCTGACCGGCCCTCCTCTGCTCTACCCGACCCGACCCGACCCGGCCCGACCCGAACCCACTCGACCCGACCCGAACCCACTCGACCCGAACCCACTCGACCCGACCCGACCCGACCCGAACCCACCCGACCCGACCGGACCCGACCCCATCCCACCCTACCCCTATCCACCCCCTACCCTTCCCTACCCTACCCTACCCTACCCTACCCTACCCTACCCTACCCTACCCTACCCTACCCTTCTATACTCTTTTCTTCCGTACCCTACCCTACCGTATTCTATTGCACTATTAAATACGTGCATGGGTTACGGAACCATGAGGTGAAGCTGGTTGTTGTGTAATATATGTAATAGTTTGAATGTGGCAGTGAGTGGTGTGGCAGTGTATCGTGCAATATTCTCTCAGTCAGGTGTGGCGGTGTGAGATATAGCTGTGTTATTGTGACCGTGTGAAGTGTGGTAGTGTATGATGTGACTGTGTGGTGTGATAGTGTGGGGAGAGTATGCTGTGGTAATGTGTGGTGTGATAGTGTGGGGAGTATGCTGTGGTAATGTGTGGTGTGATAGTGTGGGGAGGATGCTGTGGTAATGTGTGGTGTGATAGTGTGGGGAGGATGCTGTGGTAATGTGTGGTGTGATAGTGTGGGGAGGATGCTGTGGTAATGTGTGGTGTGAAAGTACAGTATGTTCTACTACTCCGTAACTTTTTCGAGCAACTTGTGCGTCCACGTCTCTCCAAACTCATATCCAGTTATATTGCACAACCTCATAACTCATCCCATACCCCTTCCTTACACTAGATATTATAACTTGCGCTGATTTATTTTTCTTACCTTAGTACCTTTTAAGAGTCCCCTTTCAGCACTTAAAATCTTGTATCACCTTTGTCACTCATAGTCATCACACGTACCTGAAAAAAGAGACAAGAAATATTAGTACAGAAGAGAATAGCAACTTGGGTTAGGATGTCTGTCAGTATGCCTCTCTATATATCTGTCCGTCCATCCATCCATCCACCCATCCATCCATCCATCCAGCTCATTTCCCCAGCCCTCCTCACCCTTTCCATCCAACCCTGCTATGTTCATATTTATCTTTTTCTGTCTACCCTGTCATTCAGCCATCCACCCATCTACCCATCTGTCTGTCCCCAACCCTCGCCCATTCAACTCATCCCTTCCTCCCCAGCATTTAAGCGTCATTTGTGGACACGAGGAATTTCCCTGAGCACCGTTTGATAACCGAAGCGAGCAGGAAAAACACGAACACAACCAACAAGAGCAGTGCATGGGGAAAAAGGGGGAAATGCTAGGGCGGTTTGTATGTGCGTTCAGTGGGCCTTGTTGGAGAGAGAGAGAGAGGTTGTTGCCCTCGTGTTGAAATGCGGAGCTCGTGATTTTAGTTGTGTTTGTGTTTGTGTGTTTTTGTGCTGTGTTTGAGGTCGGGTTTGTTTGTGGGCTGGGGGGAGTGTGTGTGTGTGTGTGTGTGTTTGTTCGTGTGTGTCTGTGTGTGTTTGTGTGTGTTTGTGTGTGTGTGTGTGTGTGTGTGTGTGTGTGTGTGTGTGTGTGTGATGATTATTGATTCCATCGCTATACGTGTTTTTTCAATCCATTTCAACTCTACTTTTGAAACGAGGATTTTTTTATTAATTAGTGACACACACACACACACACACACACACACACACACACACACACACACACACACACACACACACACACACACACACACACACACACACACACACAGGCCTACAGAATATTCACCACTATCACAAACAAGATTCAACATTCACACATACACATCCATCAAACATCAGACACAATATTCGGCATACACAAGATTCACCATTCACTCACACAGATACAATATTCACACACACAGATCCAGTGCCCTGCCATTCACAGTGACCTAAATGTTTCCGTATATTTTCCACGTCAGTTACTCTCCATCATGTAACTTTTCCCAATATTCTGTCTAAATCCTGTGAAAGTGGCCGAATATGAACCTTTCCCTTTGCATCGAACTGACTGCACAAATTACGTGTCAACTGAAGGGGTATATGGTGTGTTTTTTTTTTCTCGTGTACGTGCCATCTCCAGACGATTTTATTGATCTAAGGAGGGATTTTTTCGACCTCGAGGGGTTTGATATATCCTTCATTGACTCCTTCATCTCTATAGCGCATTTAATGTAGCCTGGCAAAGATCCCTCATCCCTTGCAGCTCAGATGATGGCCAGGTGGTGTCAGAGTGGAGGGTCGATTTAGCTAGTAGACAAGACGCATTCCTACTTCATAACTAAAACTTCTCAAATTTCACGCAACCATGATCCAGTATTCAAGTTTAGGGAATTGTCCAGTTCCGTCAGATGAAAACAAACCGATCGTAGAGAACTTTAGGACTACGCGCAAAATCTTGAGCCAATGAGAGAATTTCTAGAGGGAATTCATGGAGATACAGTCTTCATTGTCCTCTTTATCGTTAAGTTTTTCTCCTACTCTGAATTAGATGGTCTGGCAGCAGGAGGAATATAACAAAAGTAGGTTTTGGAGTGAAGGGGGACTAGGGAATGGTGGTGTGTTGTAGGAAGAGAGTTGGTCGCTGGTAAGTAGGGAAGGAAATGAATGTCGCCCCATTCCAGGCAGTAGTGGATGGATGGGTAAATACTTCGATAGACAGATAGATTTAGTAGAGCTGGATTGACAGAAGCGTGGATATTTTGACACAGATAAATAGACCCTAGACTTGGCAGATAGAAAAATAGATGAACGACTAAACGGAGCTACGTTGTGCTGTGTGGCAGGAAGGCTAAACTTTTCCCTTCGGGTCACTTTTTAGCTGCTGATGTAACCCCTTAAACTTCCGGCAGCCTTCAGTATAGGTCAGAGTTTCTCGATAAAAGATTCCATTCCCAGTTATATATATCTGTATATATATATTGTATCTTTCTATCTTTCTATCTATCTATCTCTCTCTCTCTCTCTCTCTCTCTCTCTCTCTCTCTCTCTCTCTCTCTCTCTCTCTCTCTCTCTCTCTCTCTCTCTCTCTCTCTCTCTCTATATATATATATATATATATATATATATATATATTCCTCTCGATCGCGGGGCAAGAACGAGTGTTATGTCTTGAGCAGTGTGTGCATGTTTTTTTTTTTTGCTTTTGTGTGTGTGTGTGTGTGTGTGTGTGTGTGTAGTTATGTGTACGTATGCGTCGTTTGGGTTAATATGCGCCAGTGTGGGGTCTTTGTGAGTAGTGGTGTTGTTAATAAAGGCATATTGGGGTCGTTAAGAAAGACCCGAAAATTCAATAAAGCCCGAGTTACGACCCAGATGCTGCAGAGGACAGGCAGGGCTACACGACCCTCCCATTCACCCAACACACCCTGAAAATTTCCCTACCTACACTGTCCAATCAAATATAAGAAAGAAATGAGAAATTACTCTATCTTCCCCAAATACTTCAAAATTTTCCTATATACCCCGGATGCTCCAAAACAAACCCCCTGAAAATCATCCTTTATAGGGAACCTCTAATGAAAATTCTCCTGTTTACCCCAACCTCGCATTTTATTTTTTCGGAATGTCCCCCCCCCCCCCCAAAAAAAAAAAAAAAAAAAAGAGTCAGTATTGAGTAAATGGCGATAAATCCCATGAAAGAGCCGGGATTTTGTAAGTGCTGTGAAATATCATTGAGTTGGTTTATAGTAAATGCGGAACATTTTGAGTGAGACGAATTTGTGTAAATGCCCCCCTCCCCCCGGAAAAAAATAAAGGAGGACATAGTTATATAATTACCAAGAAATCATATAGACCCGAAAATCCATATATGCTGATAACTCCCAGGGAAAAGTTGAAATTGTGTAAACGCGAAATAATCTCACATAACCGAAATTGTGTAAACAGCATGAAATCTCCGTGAGCCGAAATCGTTGAAATGCCAGGAGATCACAGAAGGGAAGCCGAAAATGTGTAAATACCGAGAGATAGCAAGGAGGAGCCGGAATTGTGTGAATGCCGAATCCACGGTATCTTAAAAGGAAAAAGGGCGCGAGATTACCTTCCGCCTGTATTTTTTTCCCCCGCCTAGATTTTCTCCGCCCCTTTTTTTTCCGCCCTTCAGAGTTCAAAGGAAAAGGCTCCTGTGTAGGTTCCTTTGGCCTTCAGGAGCAAAGACAGTGCGGGGATCGGGGTAGGTTGAGACGGCCTTGAATTCAGGTTAAGGAGGAGGGACTTAGATGAGATGATGGAAGGAAACTAAAATGAGGACGAGGGGGAAAAGAAGAGAGGGAAAGAAGGGAATGGTTAGAAGAGACAAGAGGAAATGACAGACTGTTTGGAAGAAAAGATAACGAGAAAAATAACTAAAAAGGAAACTTCAGAGGAAATGGGAAAGTTAAGAAAAGGAGGTAAAGAATTTGAGGGTTGGAAGAGAAGACGGGAAAAGCAAAGAAGGAGGGAGTAATCAGGATAGGTTGTGACAGTCTTCTGATCATGCTGAGGTAAGAGGGACGAGAAAGAGGATGAAGGACGAAAGTGGAATGAGGGTGGGGGATGAAAGAAGGGAAGAGAAAGAGGGAATGGAAAGCGGGGAGTGATTATGAGTGGAGGAGACACGCCGAGGGAACAGGAAAAAGAAAGGATCGGAAATAGTGGGAGTCCGAATGGGGAATTAAAGGAAGGAAAAGGAAAGAAAAGGGATAAGAGAGAAAAAGGAAGGGAAAAAAATGAAGAGGATAAGAGAAAAGAAAGGACAAGAAAGGTAGGAGGAGAGAAAGGGGGGATGGAAGAAGAAAAGGTTACATAGGGAAAGAGATAAGTAGAGGAAAGACAGTGGAGGGATCAGGGAAGGGTGAGGCAGCCTTCAAATGAGCTTAAGGAGGGAGAGAGTGGAATGAGAATGAGGGAGGAAAGGAGAAGAGCTGGCGGAAAGAAGGAAGGAGCGGGGCCAGAATGGAGGAATTAGGAAAAAGGGGAAAGCAGAGAAAGTGAAAAGGAAAAGGAAAGGATGGGGAAAGCACATATGGGAGGCTGAAGAAAAATAAGAAAAAAAAAGAGGGAAAGAGGGAAGAGAATAGGTTGTGATGATGATGATGGAGGAAAAACAAGAAGAAAAAAAGGAAGAGGAAAAGGGGGAAGAGGAAGAGGAGAAGGAGGAGGAGGATGAAGAAGAATTGGGAAGATGGAGGAAATAATTGGTTGGGTGTAATGGGATGCAAGGAGGCCAGGGATTGCTCTCAGGATCTGTTTGATAGCTGTTGTTTTAAGATAAACTGGAAGATACTAGCATTTCTCTCTCTCTCTCTCTCTCTCTCTCATTTTTTTTAATATTTTGGCATTTCAAAGAGGTTTATGGTGTGAAAGATCAGGTCACATAAACCCACTAATTTTTGGTCACCTTCCAGTCTTCCTATCCCTACCATGCTATTCTTGTTTTTGTCACCTTTTTTTTCTTCCCCCTCTAAACTGTGGAAGGCAGTAATAAAATGGGTTACAGGGGGATTTGTTGAGAGTCATCTTTTCTCACACGTAATCCCCAACCTCCTCCTCCCCTTTCTACCCTCCCTCTCGTCATCTTCCAAGCTTTCGTTCCCTCACATCCTTGTTATTGTCTTCTCTTTATCCTTTCCCGTCTGAGCTGTAAAAGGCAGTGATAAAATGAGTTACAGAGGGATTTGTTTGTGTTCCTCCCTCACACGTAATCTCCTGTACTACCTTCCCTCAATTCTCCCGTATCCAGTCCCTCTCCTTTCCCTGTCATTATACCCGTGAATTTTGTCTTATTGCTCCTTCGCCTTTTGATAATGATAGATGGTGTTGATAAAATAGGTGGTAGGGAATTGCTTAATGCCTTTTATTTTTCCACTTGTAGCTTCATCTGTGCCTTTCCTCCTTGCCGTCTTCCATTCTCACTGCCTGTTATCATTTTCTAGTTTTGTCGTATCTTCTCCCTTCTCGTTGAAGTAGATGATCGTAAAAATTAATGACAAAGAGGTTCTCCAAAACGTCTCCATTCTCTTTTTTATTCGTAATCGCTGCCTCCTTCCTTGTCAACCTTCCTTCCAGACACCCTTCCATTGTCTGTGTTCCCTGATATCATAGACTTGTGTTCTCTCCCCGTTCGCTATGTCTCCCCTCTCTCTCTCTCTCTTACTTCTCACAGGTAATCCCTGACTCCCTTTCCATTCTGCCTTTCCCCCAGTCACCCAGTTCCTTAAGATATTGCTTTGTTCCCTCTCTTCTTTTACAACTTCCTTCCCTGTTCACGCATAACCTCTAATCCCCTTCCCTTTCTACCATTCCTCAACTCACTCTTCTATTCTCCCTGTATCCCGACGTCATTTTCTTGAAGGGGAAAGGGTTGTATGTCGCTCTAACCCTCCCCATATAATCACCGTCATCAACATCGCCAATATCACTGTGACTCCCCAGCCACCCAATACCTTACTCTCCTTTATACAGTCAGCGGCAAAAGTATGGATACTGTTTCACTGAGTTGCTTCACATTTAGGGCATGTCTGTCACCTTCTTTGACGCATTATATTAAAGAATCTATGGGGAAAAAAAAAAAAAAAAAAAAAAATCATCTAGTTTGTAAGCCATTAAAGGAAAGCGACAGGTAGAAGGTGAATATTATGCGAACTTTTGTCCTCACCTGTACCTTGATTACAGCAGCAGTAATTTAGAGGTGACCCGAAAAAACAGTGCAGAAATTAGCTTCTTAATGAAAGGATTAATGCGGATTATTCCAAGCGAGTATACCTGTCCCTTGAAAAAAAAAAAAAAAAATGAAAGAAAGAAAGAAAGAAAACGTTCGAGGGTAGCCAGAAAAAAAAAAATCATCATTGTCATTGCTATGGAAAGGAAGAGACGATACAGCGCTAACTTAAAGCGAATTTCGGGCCACTGCATTTTTTCTTTTTTGTTTCCTGTCCATAATATACTTCGAGTGCGGGGGAGAGTATTTGTAACCGATTTAATAAGGTCTAGCACAGTTTTTTCTTTTCTTTTCAGTAGACTACCCTAAGGCACCACCAGTGTATCTGTCAGTACGAATAGGAACCCTGCATTTTTCCCCCATGTTCTGTGTATACCCCTAGGCTGTGGGAGTGTGGCCTGGGCTGGGTAGAGTTGGAGTGAGGAAAGGAGTGAGGGAGGGGATGACATGAGAGAACGAGGGAGTAAGGGAAGGGGTGAAAGTAATGAGAGAAGGAGGGAGTGAGGAAGGGATGGAATGAGAGATGGAGGGAGTGAGGGAGGGATGAAGAAGTGAGTGAATGAGAGAGAGAGAGGGAGGGTGGGACTTAAGGAGGGAGTGAAAGAGGGAGAGGGTAAGAGAAAGAGTGAGGGAGGGAGTGCAAGAGGGAGTGAGTGAGGGAGGCCGCCAGCAGCCGATCAATTCTAACTGTGTTACCCGCAGATTGCGTACGGAAATTAGCTCTGAGGTGATCAATGCTGCGGACCAGAGATGTGAGGGAGGATGGGGAGGCGGAGGGAGGGGGAGGGCGAAGGGGAGGCGGAGGGAGGGGGAGGGCGAAGGGGACCGGGGGCCGGGAGAGGGACAGGAGTGGAGGGAGGGGGGACGGGAAGGGGACGAGAGGAGATGGGAATGATGATGAGGGATGAGGGAGAATGGGAAATGAGGAAGCGAGGTAGGGAGATGAGGAGAGATGCGGGGAAGGGAGAATATGAGGCAAACGAGACTGAGAGAAATGCAAAGGTGAGGAAAGATGCGAGACGTGAAGGGGAGGAAGGGAGAAGATGAAGAAGAGGGGAGCAAGGAAAAGAGATGAAGGGAGTTACGAGTGGGAAGTGAGGAGTTGAGGATGATGGGGAAGAGAGATGGAAAGATGAGGAAGGATACGGGATGAGGAAGGGAAGAAGGGAGATGAGGATGATGGGGATGGTGGATGGAGGAAGGAAGAGATAGAGAGAGAAAAGGAGTGCGGGCGGAGGAAGGGAAGTGGCGTGGGTATGAGGATGAGCGAATGAGGAAGGGAGGAAATGAATTTGATGATGAGAGATCGAAAGAGATTAGGAAGGGAGGAGAGAGGGAAGGAAGGGAGATAATAATGAAATATGGGAAGAGACTAAGATGGAGAGTGTTGAATTTGATAGGAAGGATGTGACGAGGTACGAAAGGAGGATGCAGAAGTGAATGAGATGATGTGAAGTACGGAGGTGAAAGGAGGAGATGAAGAGAGATGCAGGAAGAAAAGTGGAGAGAGAGAGAGAGAGAGAGAGAGAGAGAGAGAGAGAGAGAGAACTGCATAGAAAAGTAGGTCATTCCGCCGTTGAATTTCCACGACCGGTCCCCCTCCCCCCCCTAAAAAAATCCCTAATCCTTTTTCTCGCAGCTCAAAAATGAATCATTCTTTCAGTTGACGGTAACCCTTTGCTTCCAGATCAGGCTTAAGGCAGGATCAGCGCTTTCGAATAACCAGGTTCCATATCTGGATTAGCGGAGTGTCACGTCCGGATTAACCGAGCTTGATTCACGGTGCATCGCGCCCGGTTTATCAGATATCCGCGTTAACGGAGTCCGGTTGGGCCAAGATTACTGCTATACCGGTAAACGGGAGCATTTAGTCCTATTAACCTCTTGTGGGGGTAGGGGAACGAGGCTAGGCTGTATTATTCCTTTGTATTCCTACTGTCTGTGATCTCCAGTTTTTTAAAAGCAGTGTGTCCAAACATCTCAAAATGAACGGATCTCGAATTTAGCTTTTTTTTTTTTTTTTAAAGGAACAATCTTGCGGGCTCCTGGCCTTTGGTTCCTTCTTCCATGGATGAAAAGATCCTAGAAATGTTTTGGAACCTGCGTCCTTTGTTGAATTTCGCGATGGAAAGCCTCAAGCCACCTCATACATCCTTTCATGCCGATGACTGTTTTGCTTATTCCAGCTTCCATCGGTTTTATTTAGCTAAGAAAGAGATGTCAGGTTGCAGAGACGTCAGGTGTGAGAGGGAAGGGAAAGGAAGGGCATTGGAGGGGTGGGGAAGGGAAGGAATGAGGCAAGACCAGGGGTTAGAGGGAGGGGAGGAGACCTTGGGGAAAAGAAGGGGAGGAGAAAGCCAAGGGGGAGAGAAGGGGATGAAAAAGCCAAAGAAGAGAGAAGGGGGAGGGGAGAGGAGAGGGTAGGAGAAGGAGGGAGGAGAGGGATGCAGCTTGAGAGGGAGACTGAGGAGAAAACTAAAAGGGTTAGGGACGCGATGATTCGGAGGAAATTGGGCAAGGGATGAGGGGGAGGGGAGGGCAGGGCAGGGGAGGGGAGGGGAGGGAGGAAGAGGGGGCGGAGAGGAGGGAAAAGATAAACGCGTTATGAAGGCAGAGAGAGAGAGAGAGAGTGATACCTATTCTGCGAGTCTGCGAGTCTGCGAGAAGAGAGGCAAAGAGAAAGGCTCCCTTGTGTTGAAAGATTAATTTTTGTACGTGAGCTATTAAATCTCATAATCATGCTTTTGCCTTCACTTATATAACCATCACACATTTCACAACCAACGAAACCTGAATAAATAAAAAAAAAAGGAAATTCGACCTTGCAAAATAATTTATGATAGCACTAATTCATATATATATCGAAAATTATTTACTGTTGAAGCTCATGTAAGAATCTTAATGGATATTTCCCTAGCGAGTCAGTTCATAATAATAATTCACTTCTGTTGGGACTTGCGTTATCTTAAAAATAGATTGTTACCTTATAAATATTTCCAGAATATATCAGCGGGCAATAAGTTACTTCATATGTAAACTTGATTATATTAAGAATAGGTTAAGGAAAGAAAACAAACAGTATTAGGTAATGATCCTTTTGACGGCTGCAATAATTAAACCAGCAATTATTTTTTCTGGAGATGAAACACTTTCGACCCGACCTGGACTCTTCCTAATCCAGTCAGTGGTGATAGATGGCAGCAGTTGTGGTGGCTTGATAGTGGTCGCTAGAGAGGCACCCCGACAGATGAGCACGCCAGTCTCTCTGCTTCCTCTCCCCTCCTTCTTCCCCCTCCCCTCCTTCTTCCCCCTCCCCTCCTTTTGCCCCCTCCCTTTCTTTTGCCCCCTCCCCTTCTTCTGCCCTCTCCCCTTCTTCTGTCCCCTCCCCTTCTTTCCTCTCTCCCACCTCAGTCTCTCTCTTCTCTCCTATTCTCCCTCTCCTCTCACAATCGTCCCCTCCCCCACCTCAGTCTACCTTCCCCTCTTTTCCGCACAGTCTTTCCCTCTCCCCACCTTACCACCTCTCCCAACCTCCCCCTCTCCCTCCCAACAACCTTTCCCCCACCCCCACCTTACTATGCCTCTCAACCACCCCCTCTCCCGCTCCACCGTCCCCCCAGCAGATAAGTGAGTGAGAGGGATGGAGAGGCGAGTGGAGAGTGGAGAGGGATTGACTCACACGGACACACTCTTATATTTCATGCTCGTTTCCCTCAACCCTTTGGCGTTTGGATGATGAACGGGGATCTTAAGGACGCACATGCAGCTGAGGGATTATTTTGTTATTCACTTCCGTTTATTTGTCTCTTCCGTCTTCTCTGTTCTGAGGAATTTCTCTCTCTCTCTCTCTCTCTCTCTCTCTCTCTCTCTCTCTCTTTCTCTATAAAATTGCACCATATAAGTGACACCAAACATGGAACTACGTAAATAAAAAGAATCTGCCTGTGAATTAACATACTGGAAATTAACACAAAAGAGTGTGTAATGATAAGAGGACCCAGAGTGCCTTGTCCACGGAGATAAGAGTTTGTAAGTGATGGGTAATGGTGCTCTGAGGCGGGGAACAAATGGCCACAATCTTTGACGTTATCTAAATTAATGGAAATGGGTTTGCCCTTGTTCCATTTTTGCTTTTAATAACTGCTGTGTCCTTCATAATATGTACGTTAAATTAAGAACCAAGAAGATATCAATTTTCATCAGTTTTAGGCACGAATACAGATGAGGAGTTTGAATTCAGTGATGTGAGTTCAAAATGCACTTCTTGTACACAAAGATAATGGGTTTGTATTCAGTGACTGCTCGTGACTACAAAATCTTCACTGTATAAATAAGCTATACATTTCGCTAGCCAGGAAGTCAGTTTCTTGGGTTTTCGTAATTTATGTTATTTGTAATCTGAAGTGTAAGATTGGGAAGAATAATTTTGATAAGAGTGCATTGTTGGCCCATTTATATCAGTGTGTTTGTGTGTCTGTGTTGCTGACGTCATGCCTCCTTGTGTTGTGTGGCCGCAGGGATGGCTGTGTGTGTGTGTGTGTGTGTGTGTGTGTGTGTGTGTGTGTGTGTGTGTGTGTGTGTGTGTGTGTGTGTGAGAGAGAGAGAGAGAGAGAGAGAGAGTGAGAGAGAGAGAGAGACTTAAGCGACTGCATCAAAAATAAAGACTTCCCGTACTTTAATTCCACAGCAAAATAATTAGTTCACTACCAATAAACTGTCCTTTTTCCACAGATATCAGTAAACAATAAATTCCAGCATCCGTTTTAATATTTCAAATACTGTAGCACCGAGGTACGCAGTGATTCATCTTGTGTGAACCTCATTATATTCAGTTATTTTTATTCTTGCCACTGAAATCATGGGATCGAATTAATGATAACCTGTTCCAGTGTTAGCACCTTAATTACGAGATGGCTTTGCTGAGTAGTATAAAATCGTCTGTGTCTGGTGGTAGTGCTCTCGTTTTAGGCAGCTACGGTTTTTGCTCTTCTGTTTGATTCCTAAAAGCGGCCAGAAGATTTTTTTTTTTTTTCTGTCATGATAAACGCGATCAGGAGCGTCGGTCGATCTCCTGTCCGTAAATGAGCTGGCTGGAATACATTAGTCTAGTCTGGGATTCATACACATGTAGGAGACAATATGAGACTGGGTGATAACATTTCCTTCTTGGGAGTAAGCAGGTTTTGAAGGCAGTCTTTTTTTGGATGTGCTTCAGGCAGTAAAAATAATAAACAAACATTTATTTACCCCTCAGATTATACTGTTTGGACCATCTTAATTTCCCTTGAGAGTCGGTTCAGATATTCAAATTCAGGAATCCAGAAATCATCGTTAGAAAAGATGGGCTGGAGGCTTGACCATAATTCCATTGTATACAGTTATGAGGGAAAGTTAGCCAGCACTTCTGTACCGGCTGTGACAGTGTAAGATGCTGCGTGAATTATTTCTATGTGATGGCAGTATGAGGCACACAGCAAAAGTCTACAAGAGAAGGATGCACACTGTCCTTTAGGGAGGAATTAGAAATATAGGAGGGAGGCTGGTAAGGTATTTTCAGCCAACTTTTGCTCCCGGCTGTACCTTTGGAGCATACGAGAGAGTCCAGTGGTTAAGTAGGACCAAGGGACAGGTGGGTGGTTGAGGGGCACTTGGAGGTCAGGGGTAGTTAAGGAGAGAGGGAGGGTCAAGAGGGAAGGAGGCAGGGAAATTGATGTGTGGAGAGAGAGAGAGAGAGAGAGAGAGAGAGGCCTACCTTCCGGGATTAAATTACATAACTGACCTTTGCCTCACTATAGACCTTGTGAAATGTGTAACGGAGGGAGAGAGAGAGAGAGAGAGAGTGGAAGAAAACAAGTGTAGAATAGATCCAGAAGAAAAGTAGAGGAATGATGAGTGGAGAAGAATTGGTAAAACGTAAAATATAAGACAAGTTGCAACAGAGAATCAGTAAAGAAACGCAAATAGAGAAAATGAGATAGAGAAGAGAGTGGACAGGAAATCGTAGTGAAATTAGAAGAGAAAAAAAAAAACTTACGATGAATGGTGCGATGAAAGCGGCGGAAAAAAAGAGCATAAAAAGAGAAAATAAAATACAAGAAAGCGGAAATAAGAAAACCTGAAATGGAGAAAATTTTTAGACGAGAGTGGAAAAAGACTGCTTAAAATGGAGATAAAGAGATACAGAAGAATTGGAATATGAGATCGTGTAATGGAAAAAATAAGATGAGTGAAAAGAATAAGCGTAAATGGGAATAAATAAGGTACAGAAATGAGTAGAAATTAAGACGTATATATTATGGGGAAATTGAGATAAAGAAAAGGCTGGAATAAGACAAAAAGGCCAAGAAGAAAATGGACAAGGGGAAGGGGGTGGAAGAACCATTAAAGGCAAGAGAAAGAAGATCAGAGAGGATGGTCAAATCGCGATAGAAAAAACTAATGGAGAAAAAGAGGGCAAATGAAGACGAATGGGTGTGGAAAGAGAGGAAGGAGGGAGGAAGAAAACGATGGAAGGAGAAGGAGGAAGCAGGAGACATGGAGAAGTGATGAGGGGAAGGAGCAATGAAGAATAAAAATAATGATTTGGAAATGAGCAGAAAATATTAATTCCTTCATTCCTGTGACTTTTCCTTTTTTTCATAGTTTAATCTTCCTGCCTCCAGACGATTTTATGCAACTTAGGAAAATCACTCTTACTGATCGAACACCGAGGATGAGGTAGAGGAGAGAGAGGGGTATGAGTTAGGGAGAGAGCAGGATGACAGTGACGTGGAGGCGATTTGATTGTGACCATTCCTTCCGGGATTGAGGCGTCTGACTATAGATAGATATATTTAGGTAGATAGATAGATAAGGATAGGAGAGCACAGAATCCTCCCAAGTCTCTCATTGTTCCTGCAAAAACAAATCCTGTCTACAAAAGGGAATGTTTGCGTATAAGTTTGTTTGCGAATGTTACCCCTGAGCACTGAAAGAGCCTTCGTGTTTGTGTAAGTCTTCGTGAACCTCAAATGTCCTCCTCGTGTGTGTAAATATGTTTGTTAGCCTAATATAGTTTCCCTGTATGTATGATTTTGCTTGTGAATGTAGTCCCTGAGCCCAAAATAGCCCTCTGTTTATGCAGTTAGAACAGCGAGATCAGCCAAGCACACCTCCCGCTCGGCTCAACTCAGGCGCGCCCCACCACTCCAAGCTCCTCACCTGCTCACTCCTTTCATCACGGTGGTTTCAGATCTTGGCTGGAAATTCCTCGCTATGCTAATATTAACTCCCATGAGACGACAGCCTAGATTTTTATTTTCATCTTGCATCCACCAGTCGAGTATATTAATTTTTTCATCCAGAGAACGTACCTTTTTTTTTTTTTTTTTTTAGACCAGACGATTCTATTCACCTAAAGAGGAACTGATCGGAGTGAAGGGGTTTGATCCTCGTTAACCCTTGTAGCCTTAGAACTTGCTTTGTACTAAATTATGAGCCAGACGATTTTATTCAGCTAACAGAGACCCGCGCTAAACCACGGAATTAAAACTCCGGCCGTGTTTACATTTGTGTGTGTGTGTGTGTGTGTGTGTGTGTGTGTGTGTGTGTGTGCTTTCTTCCTAGCGATATCAACTTAAGTAATTGACAAGGGCATGAAATGGATAGGTGAAGGATTTATGCACATATACTTGGCAAGAACTGCTCTGATTTTGTAATCTTTATTTATACATTTATTTATTATTTATTTTCAGTGTTGTAATAATCCTAGCTTTCGAAAGTTAATAATATGAAGGTTGTTCGGAGGTGCGAGTCCCAAGGCACGCCATAACACATAATATACAGATTTTAGAAAGTCGAATTTTTTGCATAGAAACGTCGAATATTAATAACATCAGGCGAGGCTTCAAGGAAAATGTGCTTTCAGGCGAGAGGGGAGACGAGATGAGATAATAAATTCGGAGCGTGTGAGGTAAAAATCATGCATAATAATATAAATCATAATTGTATTGCCTTTGACGAGAGAGGCTGTTTTGCATGTCCAGATGGCGCTGTGGTTTGGGGAGCTACTAATCCTGTCATTGTCTGTCAGTATTCCAGGTTCTAGTTAATGGTGGTGATAGCTGTCCTGTTTTGATGCTTTCCTCTTCCTGTTTCTGTATCCTGTTTACCGTCCTAAGTAGTTCATGGAAATAAGGGGATAAGGATTGTGTTGTTGTAATTAATAATGTTGATGAATTATGGATTGGGATTAGTGGTTCTCATGTGTAACAGTGTATTCCTCAATTCATCAGAAAGAATTCCAGAATATTAATTGTTCTGTGGTAGTAGAAATATGCATGAATTAACACACACACACACACACACACACACACACACACACACACACACACACACACACACACACACACACACACACACACACACACACACACACACACACACACACACACACAATATTAGGAGGAGAAAGAAGAGGAGGAGTTACACCAGTATGCATATCACACAGATCTTGTTGTCCAAACGCTGTGGTCTGGTAATAAATATTAACAAAAAACTCTTAGGAACAATAAGAAAATAGTACATGAACAGAGGCAGCGACAGGCACGATAACTCTCTCAGCCGTGCGCGTAAACTCTGAGTACCGTCGTTGAGAATTGCACCCCTCGCAGTATTGTCGTTCTAAGCAGGCGACACTGAGTGGTAAAGATCTGTAGTAAACGTGGCTGATGCTGGAGTTTATTACGAAGATGGACGTGAAGAGAGGAACGGCCGTATCGTTAAAACACATTCCTAGATATATAATACAAAGATCTGTTTTTCATGTAGGTCATTAAGCACATTAAAGTGGCACAGCATAGTTATATACTTAATCTAACTGTTGTACTTCCCTCATAGGCTAAGGTAGTTTATAAAAGATTTTCCGTTCATCCTTTCCTATAGTATCTCCGACAGAATTTTGCTGTATTATATGGTGGTCCTTCTTACTTTTCCTGCCAGTTCTTGCTTTGTATTCCTTACCTGTGACTCATTACCAACACTAATAAGCGGCATCTAAAGGAACCCCCGACAGGTTTGCTGCTGTTTGCTTTCCTTGTACGCCCTCCTTTCCCTTTTCTCCTTAGACTTCCCCCATCCCCTGCCCCCTGCTCAATCCCCCCTTCCCCCTGCTTAATCCCCCTGTCCCCTGCTTACTCTCCCCTCCCCTCCCCGTCATGGCTCCCGGCTCACCTGAAGGCGACCCTCTAATTGTGTTCAGGTGGGGAAGTGTGAGCACCCTTGAGGCAGGTGACCGGGGAGAAGAGAGGGTGGGGAGAAGGGGTGTATGATTAGAGAGAGAGAGAGAGAGAGAGAGAGAGAGAGAGAGAGAGAAATGTTGGAGAGTCAGGGGAGAGAATTGTGAATGTGAAATGTAGAGTGAGAGTATGTGGAGAGAGAGAGAGAGAGAGAGAGAGAGAGAGAGAGAGAGAGAGAGAGAGAGAGAGAGAGAGAGAGAGAGATGTGAAATGCTGGAGAGTCAGGGGAGAGAAATGTGCAACGTGAAATGCAGGAGTGAGGGTATGTGAAGAGAGAGAGAGAGAGAGAGAGAGAGAGAGAGAGAGAGAGAGAGAGAGAGAGAGAGAGAGAGAAGTGAAATGTTGGAGAGTCAAGGAAGAGAAAGAGGTGAAATGTGAAATTCAGCAGTGAGGGTATGTGGGGGGGGGGAGAGAGAGAGAGAGAGAGAGAGAGAGAGAGGATTTGAGCGAGAAAATGAAATAGTGAAGAAAAGAAATATGAAAGCGAACAGGGGAATAAAAAGTTAGAGTGGAAGTGACGTAAGAAGGGATCAAGGCGAAAGAAAAAGACGGAGTGTAGAAAAAGAAAGAGATGGAAACAGAAAAAAAAAAAAGTGGAGAAAGGGGAGGGTGAGAATTACAGCGAGTCAAAGGTCAAACGTGTAAAGAAAGTCACGAAAAAAGAGAGAAACGAGGGAACGAGAATGATATAATGAAGAGAAAATGAAACTAAGGAGGAGGAAGATGATGAGACTGGGGAATGGGGGAACGTACGATGAAAGACAGAAAAGAAAGATGAGTTACAGAAAGAAAGTGAAGATGGGAGGAGGGGGAACGTGATAGAGAGGTGGGAAAGGCAGGACATACTTTCTTCACCCTTCTTTAATGAGAGAATGAACTCCCTTAATCGATGACGTTTTTCGTATTTTAGGGGGAAAGGCAGGTAATGGAGGTGTTAATACGGAATGTTTCTGACCCCATTTCTACGAATTTTTCTTCCAAAATTAACATAACCGAATGGAGGGAGTAGTAGTAGTAGTAAAAGTTGTTGTAGTGTCACGTTCATCTGAAAATTGAACTTAGTGGACTGCAGGCTTGAGTTGTCCTCCTCTTGCAGTCCCCCATCCTCCTTGTGGGGCATAGGGAGGGAGATGAGGGACGTTCGTATACCCGGGCAGCTCCACAGGTCAGTTTTATCAGTGCCACCACAAGAAGGCGTCCCAAACCAGCACCAATTGAGGTAGCAAGAATTGAAATAAAAAATGCGTTATCGGATTGAAGGGATCAGAATTACGATAATGAAGGAAGGGAAGACTGGCAAGAAAACTGTATAAAGAAAGCGAGAAAAGCGCGAAAGAGGGAGAGGGAAAAAAATGAGCGAGTGAATGAACAGGGAAAAGAATTAAAGAGAGGGGGAAGTTAGTAAAAGAGAGAGAAAAAGTGAACAGAGAGGAGAATGAAAATAAGGGAATGCAAACGAAAAAATAATAATAAGGAGAGAAAAAAAAAAAATTGAAGAGGAAAATATGAGAAATAAAAAATAGAAAAGGAAGACAGGCGAAGATAATAGATGGATGAATGGAAAGGCTATTGAGATACAGAAAGAAAAGAAAATATGTTTAAGGGGAGGAGGGGCGCGAAATCATGGAAACTAGAGAAAATTGTGCTAGAAAATGGGGGAAGAGAAAGGGAGAAAAGTTAGGGGGTGGACTGCAGAGAAAATAAGGGGAAAGTAGAATAAAAAATGAGCAAGGGAAGGAGAAGAATGAAGTAGAGGAAAAGAAAGACAAAAGAAACTGAGAAAGAGAAGGAGGAGAATGGAGTCAAAAAATAAGATAGAAACAAGAAAAAGAAAGTGAAAAGGGGAGGAAATAAATGGAGCAGTGAAAATGGGAGAAAAAACTAGATATAAAGTAGAGAAAACGAAAGAAAAAAAGGATATAGAAAGAAAAAAGAAAGTCAGAAAGTGGAGAAGAAATGGGTACATAAGACAAGCGATAAAGTAGATTGTAAAAGAAAGGAAGTGAGCAAGGGAGAGAAAGTAAAGAGGGGTAGAGCGAGCAGGCTCCAAATTCCCCTCTGTGATTGGCTGCAAAACGAGCGTAATGAGCCAATCAAAGGCCTGGATTTACGTCCTTAAGGATAACTTATACGGTGGGGGGGAGGCCAGGATTAGAGAGAGAGAGAGAGAGAGAGAGACGGGGGGGGATGTGATTTGAAGATATAAGAAAAGAACTGTAATCATCGTTTCGACATTGGAAAAGTAAAATGAGTGCGCACGCTATCACACACACACACACACACACACACACACACACACACACACACACACACACACAAAAGCTACAGGATTCAAGATAAGGGTGTGTGAGAGAGGTGAATGAAGTTTTGGCAGCGTGAGTGGCAGTGTATGGTTAATGTGTGGAATAGCAGTTTGCGATGGGACTGTGATTGAAGCTTGGCAGTGTGTTGTGTGCCAGTCTGTGATATGATTGTGTAAGGCAGGTGTAGTGTGTAGCAGTGTGTGATGCAGCAATCAGTGTGTGATGTAAAGAGTGTGTAGTGTTGCAGTCTGTGATGTGGCAATGTGTGGTGTGGGTAGTGTCTGGTGTGGCACTGTAGGGTGTGACAGTGTATGGTGTTCCTGTGTGGGATGTGACGGTGTGGGTGTGACAGTGTAGGATGTAACAGTCTATGGTGTGGCAGTGTGTGGTATGGCAGTATGTGTTGTGGCAATGTCTTCTGTTGCCCACTGACTCCTTTCACACCCAATACAATAACAACAACAGCAACAAAAACAACAGTCATAACAACATCGTCAACAGCAGCAACAAAACAACAACAACCTTGCCTCCAATCAAATGTAATTACAAATATATGACTTATCAATCCTGAGCTAAATATGTGACGCCCCATTAGCAGAATTTTTAATTAGTTATCAACAGAGACACACACCCCATATTGTATTTTAATCACGTGCAAACAAAGTGCTGCCCATTAGTATTTTTTTATCAACCTTTTCACCACTGCGACTCCTTTACTCTTTGATGATGATGTTTTTCTGGCCTTTCGCTTTGCTGTACAATTAACTACGCTGAATGAAATTGTCTTGCTTTACGCGGAATTAAGCAGAAGAATCGTCATTGTCAGGAAAGGATTATTCTTTTCCATCCTGTGACTTTTCTTGTGCTTTATTGTTAATTCTGATAGACGATTTTTTCAGCCTAGGGGATTTTTTAGGTAAAGTTTAAATATATATATATATATATATATATATATATATATATATATATATATATATATATATATATATATATATATATATAGCCAGAACCCTTTCACTACTAGGGATCCTAAGTTTACAAAAATCGTCTGGTGGTTGCGTAATGAAACTGGAAATATACGTCATTGTAGTAGTAGTAACAGTAGTAGTAATTGTAGTAATAGTGGTGGTGGTGTTAGTAGCACTGGTGGTAGTAGTAGTAGTAGTAGTAGTAATAGAAATAATAATAATGATAGTAATGATAATAATAATAATAATCGTCTAAAGCTCGTGTGATTTCAAAAAAAGGCCATGATGGTAAATGTGTTAAGCTGAGTGTTTTGGCGTCCATGCATAGGATATTGGTCGTTATGGTAACCGGGAGTGAGGCTCATTTACAATTTTCATACGGATAGACCTGTTTGCCCTCTGAGTGATAGTTAAAATTATACTCTCTAGCGCTGAGGGTTAGAAAATGAGAGAGAAATATAGAGAAATACATAATTCAGAGTCATAAACAATATAGTAAAATGTGAATGACTCGTAGTGACAAGAGGGATAATGATGGTATGAGAAGAAAATAAAAAGATATTACGTAAAGACTTTATTTTCCCAAAGCCCCATATTTATCTATGGAAATAAAGAACCAAAGCTCTGTTCTGTGATTTTTTAAGCTTAAGCCCACCCCTGTGTTTTATATATATCCCACGCATTTTAACATGTGAATAATATTGTCATTCAAGCAGACGAGATGAGTGAGAACTGAATTATTTTTAAGTCAGACCACGATAACTAATTTTTTTCTCTCTCCACAGAATGAAGAGTGACTAAAATACCAGGAATTCTTCAGTCTCAGCCATTACAGGTAAGACACTATTCTCTCTTTCTCATTTATATTATTTATTTGTATTTTGTCGATATTAAAGTTGTCAGAGTAACACGCGAAGGAATTTTAAGATATAAGGAAACTAAATCGCCACAGAGGAGGTGCAGAGAAGCCTCCCTGTGTAAGACCCTACGTCCGTCAGTGCTTCATCTTGTTAAAAACCATCGTGTGAGATAATCTTCGTTTTTCCTGTCCTGTTTTGGGCGTTTAAGGGAAGGGATGATTGTGGGTTTAAGGGTAATATTTTCAGTGAGGGGATGACAGGGTTTTATGTACCAGTAACTTCCCAACCCGTTTTTTCCTTTCCGTTTTTTTGTCTTTCCATTTGGTTTAGTCTTCATTTTTTTTCCCTTCCTGTCATTTTTCTCTCTTTTTTTTTTTTTAGTCTCTCCTTTATTTTTGGATACCTTCCCTTTTCAAGCAACTTTATATCTGTCATGAGTCCTCTTCTTAGCTCCTCTCCCCTCTTCTTTTGTTCCTTCCTTTTTCTGGTTTTCCTTCCTCCTTTCGTCACTCCGTCTTCCTTCCTTCTCTCCCTCCTTTCTTTCTACCTTTCTTCCCCTTTTCCTTTCTTTTCCTACCCTCCATTCTTCCTTTGATTTTTCTTCGTCCTTTTTACCTTTCCAGCTTCTTTCGTTTGTTAATTCATTTCTTGTTTCTTTGTTTGCTTGCTTCCTTGCTTACTTCTTTCCATCCTTCATTCCTTCCTTTATTCACATTTTTACTTCTGCCATTCTCCATTCCTTCTTCCTCTCGGCTTCCTGTTTCCTGCCTCCTCCCCTCCCCCTTCCTCTGACCATCCCTCCACGCACCTCTCCTCCCCGCTTCTTTCCTCTCCTCTCCTTCCCTCCTCGCACCTCCCCTCTCCTTCCCTCCTCGCACCTCCCCTCTCCCCTCCCTTCTCCTCCCCTCCCCGCACCTCCCCTCTCTACTTGGCTCCACTTCCAACTCTAATCCCAAGTCTCAAATTAGAGTCTTTTGAAGCAACTCCCAGCCCCATGTAGTGTCCATATAGTGAGAGAGAGAGAGAGAGAGAGAGAGAGAGAGAGAGAGAGAGAGAGAATTAAAAAATAGAAAGGAAAGGTTAATCAAACAGGAAGGAAACATCATAAGAGGAAAAAATAAATGAAAGCCCAGATGATTTTTTTTTTCAGCTCATGGGAGACCTCTTAATGAAGGCTGTATCTAACCTCTTCACCTCCAGATGTCACCCCATGTCTCTGGAAAATCGTCTAGCGTTATTAGGAATAGAATAAATAAAAAGAAAATAAATCACTGGGTGGAAAGCGTTGAGAGGATGGAGTACAAGTGCGCTCGATAAAACTGCAAGAATTATGAGGATATTAATCAGTGTAAGGAAGGAAGGAGGGAAGGGAGGAAGAAAGAGGGGAGACCAAAGGAAGGGAAGAGAAGGAAAGCTGAAGATAAAGATGAAGAAAAGATATAAAGAACGCATAGAACGGAAGGAGGGAGGAGAGCGAAGACGTGGAGGAAGAAGGAAAGTGTGGAGAAAAGAAGAGGGAGGAAGAAGGGAAGAAACAGTGGATTAGGAAAGTATGTGGAAAAGGAAAAGGAAAGAAGAATGGAAAATAGCTGAAAGTGTGAGAAAAGGGAGAAGGAAAAAAAGGAATAACGAAGAGTGAAAGAGGAGATAACAGGATGAAGAAAAAGGGAAAAGGAATGAAAAAATGAAGAAAGAAGATATGTAGAAAAGGAAGAAAGAACGGAGGAAGAGGAGGAGGAGGAGGCGGACAGTATAGAGAAAAAGTGAAGAAGGAAGAGTGCTTATAAAGTGCCAGAGTTACTGAACATACAAATAACCCGGTTAGAATTAAAGTATCACCACACCGTAAAAAAAAAAAGAAAATTGTACGACCACACTAAGAATCGTGTTGTAGTCGTCCTTGGTTTTTCAGTACCTCTTTCGTAACGACTTAGTTGAACGCTGACAGAGTTTGCATATTTATTATAAGAGACGATTAACCAGCTGTATAAAGAAATGATCATGTAAGGAGGAGGTGCCAAGGAATCTCTTTAGTTGGCTCTTACAGCACGTCAAGCAGTTTGGTCCCCTTTCATGTATAGAGTAAATGCATAACCAGTTGTAGGTGCTGGAGAGGGACGCCTTCACGTGTTGGCACCACTGTGACGACGGCTCCACTGCCCGGGTGTTACAGACATCTCTCACCTCCATTCAGCCAAGAGGAGAATGGTGGAAAACAGGCAGAGGATAATTTCAGCCTGCAGTATACTAGATTCCCGTTCCACATGAGCTAGGAGTCACAACGACAAAAACAACAACCAATTTTAATTAGTAGAGCGTAGAGGAAAAAGGAGAAAAAACCTAAAATAGGAAAAAGCTATTATTTTTTTCATGATAAAGGCCGTGATGGAAGATTGAAAGACCTGTACCTATTCTTTGACGGAGCCGCCGTTAAGAGGAGACCTAATTAAAGCCTATAAAAATCTTTAGGGTTTAATGGTATAGCCTTTAGTACCGGCACATTTTTTTTTTAACCTTTTCCTCAGATTTGCTTACATATGGGAAGAGCTTAGGCTTCGAACACATAGTTAATCTAGATATGGTTTTGAGCAACGATGTGTGTGGTGAATGTGGTAGGGAGCTTAACCATAAATATGCTTAAAAAGATGATTAAATACAAGTAACACTCATCAGCCGCTGGTATGACGGTAGAGTGTTGTATGTATCACGCTGAAATAATAGCCTGTGCAAAGTTCTGGTATATTAGAGAGTTTATACGTATATATGATGTCACCTTCTCTTTCCGTTCCTCATTCTCTCCCTCCACCCATCCCCTCCATCTCTCTCTCTCTCTCTCTTCTCAACCCCCCCCCCCATTCATCTCATTACCTTATCTAGCTCATTATCTACCACTTTCATTTCCCCTCCGTCATTTCCACTGTCTCATCCCGCTCACTTAATTCCTCTTCCTCCTTTTTCTGTCTCTTTTCCATTTTATTAGTTTTGATTCTCTCTCTCTCTCTCTCTCTCTCTAAATTTACCACCACTCTCTGTGTATCGCATCCCGTGTCATCTCTAGTCATCTCACTCTCTGACCTTCGCCTCTCTGCTAACAAGGACTCAAATTTGGCCGTCTAGACAAGGCCTCTGTACTTAAAGGGCTTAACACGGCAGCTAAACACCACTTTGAAGACGCATTATACAGGTAAAGCCTTCTCCTTACCCCCACCCACGCCACCGAAGCTCTTGTCACCCGTGTCTCTCCTACTTATTCTCTTACTCACTTTCCCTGTTTCCTCGTCCCTCTCGTTTCCTTCCCCCTCTCACCCCACGCCCGAGCTTCTCCTACTTATTCTCCTACTGCCTCTCTCTTGCTTCCATTCCCTCTCTCTTTACACACTGTCTCTCTCCCACTCATTCTTTACTCCCTTTCCCTGTACCACTCATTCGTCTCTCTCTCGCACTCCCTTACCGTCCTCCGCTGTCTCTCCCTCCCTCTTTTTCACCATTCCCACTCATCCATGCTCCCTCACCCTCTCTTCCACCCCCAGTGAGAGAGAATCTGTATATTTTGTTAAGGGAGCCTGTGCAGTGTAAACATGTGAAGTCGCATAAAAGAACGCACTACTGAACCAGCCTTGTGCAGGAAAAATAAACTGGCGAGGAGGGGTTGCCAAGGGAGTCCTTGAAGCCCAGGAAAATATGCTGTTCAAGGTGTCAGGGAGCCTCCGAAGCCCACATTACTAAACTGGCGAAGAAAGGATGTCAGGGAGCCTCCGAAGTCCATGAGAATAAACAGTAAACGGCTGAGGAAGAGATGCCAGGGAGCCTTCAAGTCCTACGATAATAAACTGGTGAAGAAGAGGTGCCCGGGAGCCTCCTAAGTCCTTGAGGAGGATATGCCAGGGAGCCTCCAAAGTCAACAAGAATAAAACAATAAAGAAGTGTCAGGAAGTCTCCCAAGCCCACGAGAATTGGTTAGTAAGAGGTGTCAGGGAGCCTCCTAGGGCTACAAGAATACAAAGCCCTCCACCCGCCACGGCGGCTTCAGCGGTTGAGTGCGTGATTGGCTGCTGGAGTTTGGTGTGTGAACTTTGTGTGTGTAGTCCTTCATAACAACTCAGGGATTGGCTTAATTGTTTGGAGCTGAATGACGCAGCGGCTGAGAGAGAGAGAGCGAGAGTGTGTGTGTGTGTGTGTGTGTGTGTGTGTGTGTGTGTGTGTGTCATGAGCACTGCATACATCAGTCACTCTTCCCTGTCACAACCCACAGCCCCCTTGTCAACACTATGCATGAAGAGAGGATTGAGTTGGCAGTGGTGATAAGTATATCTCCGTTGCTCCATCAGGTGTCCACTGGCTCCGTAAATCCGGCTGCAGGGAGTCATTTCACAGCAGCATGATTTGGGCTAAAAAACATGACGAGCAGGTTTACAAGACATGACACGAGCGGCGTGGAGCGTCGACTAAGTGACATGAATCCGTCAGCAAGGGGTCATATCTCGTCCAAAGGAAATGTGTGGAGTATTGGAGGTGTCCACAAACTCTGTAGATTCCTTTGTATGGAGTCATTTATGACTGTGGTGGTGGGGAAATCAGATACCCCGGACACAATTAAAGATCTCCAACGTATAAGAAGACTATGTATGTGAGCCGTGCACTCGAGAGGACATCAGCTGTATCAATCGAAGGACGCATCGCAAATGACCTAATACTCGAGGGGATGTGTTCTTGGAAGGGCATCCTCTCTCGGCTAGATACTTAAACCACACCAGTATGACTTGTGTAGGAGACGCCAGCCACAAGACATTAGTGGAAGAGACTTATCAACTACATATGACTTCATTCTCCTGGATATATTCGCATGACTGTATTTTCGTATGATTTTTTTTTTTGTGTTACTAGTTTTGTGTGACTTTGCGTCTATATTTTCGCATATTTTCCTATGGACATAAATTCGTATCAGTACAATATTATTCTCCTATGTTTTCGTATGCCTATTTTCGTAGAGCATATTCTCTTGACCTGGATTTTTGAGAGAACACGCACTCAGGCGCCCTATTACCCCTTCTTTACCCTTTTTGTCGAGTCTCTCCCCGTCCCCTCTTACTTCCGTCCCTCCCCTCTTCCCCTCCTTGCTCCACTCTCCATTCCCTCCTCTCCCCCCTTCCCCCTTCTTCCTTTCCTCCCTCCTCCATCTTCCCCTCCATGGCCTCCCCCTGCCCCATTCTCCCTGGTCCCCCTCCATCCCCTCTCACTCCTCCATCCCCTTTCCCCCCTCTCTCATTACCAGCGCAGGGACTGATGCCACTGATCTTTGTCTTACGTAGGGCATAATGAGCTGGGAGAGAGAGAGAGAGAGAGAGAGAGAGAGAGAGAGAGAGAGGGGTGGAGGATGGAGGGTTAATTACGAGGAGGAGGAAGATGTAGAAAAGTGGAAGAGAGAGAGAGAGAGAGAGAGAGAGAGAGAGAGAGAGACTGATGGCACTGATCTTAGGTCTTATGTGGAGTATAATGGGCGGGGGAGTAGGGGAGGGAGGGGAAGTGGAAAACGGAGAGAAAAGAAGAGCAGGGAGGGAGGAGAGGAGAGGAGGATGATATAAGGGGGTAGGAGGAGATATACGAGGTTAAGAGAAAGAGAGAAGGAGGAGGAGAAAAAGTGGGTGGAGGAGAGGGGCAGAAGACGGCTAGGTAAGGATAAGTTAATAAAGAACGGAAAGAAAACATGACAAGAAAAAAACTAAAGTAGGTACCCAGGAAAGGACGCATTAAGAGACGAAAAACACATGAGAGAAAAAGAGAGAGAGAGAGAGAGAGAGAGAGAGAGAGAGAGAGAGAGAGAGAGAGAGAGAGAGAGAGAGAGAGAGCCTGGGAGGTGAAGAGGATGTGGGAGGGGGGGGGGGCAGTGAAAAATTAAAAATAAATTAAAAGAAGATTATACAGGAAACACTGACAGACGTAAAAAAACATAAGAGTCAAGAAGAGACGATAAATGAGGAGAGAGAGAGAGAGAGAGAGAGGACGGAAGGGGGGAGAAGGGAGATAAGGGGCAGGGGGGGGCAAGGGGTCTGAACTCCCCAAATAAATGCGGTATTGATCTGTATTCATGTCAGGGAAACAATAGACGCGCATAATTTTTTCTCATAAAGGAGTCTTGTCATGGTAGGTAGGTGACGGGAAGAGAAAGAGAGAGAGAGAGAGAGAGAGAGAGAGTAAAGCATTAAGGTGAAGATACAATATTAAAATACTTCACAAGGTTATTAATAGAGAGGGGGAGCAGAAGGATTAAAGACGAGATCGGAAAACAAAAAGCTAAATAAGATTATAGTGTTGATAAAAGCTCTTATTCTGAATGTTCTGTTTGTTGTTCCCTCCGTTTGTTCTCTGTTCTCTGGTCTGCTTCTTATGTTTTTGGTCCCTATTCTCTGTGTGTGTGTGTGTGTTTTTTAGCTCTTTCCCGTTATCTCCCAGTTTCTATCCTCTATTTTCTTCAATCTCTTAGTAGGAAAATTTGCACTTCTGCCTCTTCTGCCGTGTCTTCCACCGTTTGTTCTCTTTTGTGTTATGTTTTTTTCCCCATTTTTTCCCCACCAGTTCTTGCCGCTTCTTCTCTTTTCTTCCGTTAAGTTCCTTCATATTTACTTTGTTCTTCCTTCTCGTGTCTGTCTCTTTTTACCTGTTCTTTCATGTCAGGTTGTTTCCTCGAATATTGTTTGTTAAATTCTTTCATTTCCTTATTATTTGTTCTCTTTCCCATTTTCCTACGTTCATTCTCGTTCCTTCTAACTCTCCTCTGTATTTGTCTGTTTCTCTTTCTTCTCTTCCTTCTTCATTTACGTTGTTTTTCTTGACATTCTCTGTTAAAGTCCCCCATTATCTCATGATACATATATGCCCTGTTTTCTCCTCATTTCCTCTGTGGCTCCTTCTCTCTCTCTTCCTATCTGTGTGATCTCATTGTATTTCTCTGTATAATTTTCTCCTTCGCTAAATATATGGCCTTTGGTTTCGTATTCTCGCTCTCTCTTCCTTCCCTTTCCACTCTTCCCTCATTCTCCTTCCTGTATTGTGTGTGTACCTTTATATAACTGTCGCTGGTCCTTCCCCTTTGCTTCAGATTGCTGTGTTTCCTTGAGTTCTCCTCACCCTCTTCTCCCTTCTCCTCTTCCATGCATCCTTCTCTCATCTCCCCATCGATACATCCTTTTCCCTTTTTCCCTTGTGTACATCCTGCCTCTCTCTCCCCATCCATGCATCCTTCTCTGCTGTCTCCATCACGCATCCTTCTCTGCCGCCCCCATCCATGGATCCTTCTCTTCTGCTCCCATCTATACATCCTTCTCCCCTCTCCCCGTCCATACATCCTTCCCACACCCTGCCATTCCCGTATCCCATACATCAGTCCCACTCTTTCCTTTCCCTTTACCCATCCATACGCCCATCCCAGTCCTTCTTATTTCCTCTCCTTCCAAGAATCCTTTCCTTCCACTCAATCCTTTTCGTCCCTCATCCCATGCACCCATTCCCACGGTTTCCCCTTCGCCTCTCATACCATCACTCGCAGCTTCACACTCCTCAGTACTCTCTCCCTTATGTTCAGATACATATATGCTTTCCCCTCTTCATTTTCTCTTGACTGTCTGCATTTCTGGTCGTGACGGAAATCTTCATTGTTTGATTCTTGCCAACTCCAGGCCATTTTATTCTTGCTCTATATCTTTATCTTTTTATTATCCTGGTCATGCCTTCGTTTCACGGGGTCTCAAGCCAAAATATTTTCTTTTCGGTTAAATCCTAAATAATCTTGACACCTTTTCAGTGTCCTCTTAGCATTTTATCTGCAGTTCATATCCGTAGTCCTGTAATATCTGATAAGTTTTTCTCCTTAATATTAACACTTCTTTCAGTTTATCTTCTTTATATTTTAACATATTTTCAAATCTCCTCATACTGTAGCTTCTTTTCAGTCTGTCTCATTCTGTAACTTCCTTGTTATTTTTTGTTCTTAGTTCTCTAGGCTAACTTTTTTTTTTTAACTTCATCTCCAGCTTCTCCACCTTCATAACTATCCGGTCTTCCAACTTGGCAACTTGCATCTCTGTTCCATCACCCTGCTCTCTCCACCCTCTCCATTTCACACTGTTCAATACTCTCTGCTTTGTTTATAAGTTATCTCAGTTTTCCCCCCTCTCCATTCCTGTCTGGAGCTCCTACTTCCTAACTACGCCTTCCTTCTGTCGTCATTCTTACCTCTATGTCCGTCATAGTCCCCAGTTTTCTGTTTTGTTTTTCCTCGTTTATACAGATAGAGAAGTTGATAGATAAATGCAGACAGACAGACAGACAGATAGATAGATAGATAGATAGATACATACATACATACATACATACATAGACAGGTCATCCGTGTCTCATTCTGAACTCCATCAATTTGTGTTCATTCTGTCTAAAATACTCCATATCAACAATTATCTCTCCTCTTTAGTTTTCCTTCTTCATCCCTTCTCTCCTTCCCTCTTCGACCATAAACCTTCCTCGTCTTCCCTCTTCCTTCCTCTTCCTTTTCTCCTTCACCTTTCCATTTTCATCCTTCCTCTTATTCGTCCTTTCTACTTCATTCATCGTCTCCTTCCCTCGTTCTTCATCAGCCTTTCGCTCCCTCACCCACCCACCCTTCATCTTCCTTCATCTTTCCAGTCATTCACCCTCCCTTATTCATTGTTTCTCTCTTCCACCTTTTCTCTCCTAATCTTCCTCTTCTTTCACTCTTTCTTCTTCCTCTTTCCTGTCTTTCACCCTTCCTTCTTTCTTACTCTCATTTTCCCTATCTTAATTCTTTATTTCCTTTCATCATTCTGTACCCCCACCATATCTCACATATCCTTCTTATCCCATCTTTCTTCACTCTTCCTCCTCCTTCCTGCCTTCACTTTCCTTTCCTCTTCCCCTGTACCCTCCTCCACCCCCCATGCCCTAGATTCCTCCTCCTCACTCCATTTTCCCTTTCCAGACTGTCTGCTTTTTCCCTATTGCCAGCAACGTTCCATTTGCTCTCCTTCCTCTCTCCCTCCCTCCCTCTCTCCCCCCCACCCACCCCGCCTCCCTCCCCTTCTTCCTTTCTTTTCCCCTTCCATTCCCCATCCTCCTCTCCTTACTCTTTCCTCCTTGCTAGCCTTTCCCTACATCCACCTCTACCCCTCCTTCCTCTTCCTTCCTACCCAACCTCCCCGCTCTCTGCTCCCCATAAAACTGCTTCCTCTCCCCTCCTCCCTTACCTCACCGTAATCACTTCCTTCCCTTTCTGCGTCTTCACACCCATTTCCCTTCCCATCTCATTATACCCATTTTTATCTCTGTCCCCAATTATCTTTTGTTCTCTACCATTCTCAAAGATCTTGGAGTGGCTGCAGTTTATTTCTTCTGCAGTACTGTCATGAAGTACCGAAGAAAATGCCTAAAACTGAATTAGGGACCTGCATTGCACAACAACGGTTACTGGTTGTAAACCTCACCTTGAGTATACATGACAGTTCTGGTCCGCTGGTTTAATTATTGGTATAACGAAGATAGAAGCAGTGCTAAGAATAGCTGAGATTACCCGGTATGACATTTATCCATATCAAGACGTGGTAAAAGATTTTGAAAGGGTTAATTCTTTTACTACAAAGTCTTTTTCCTAAGCTGAATAAAATCTGGGATGACATATTAGTAAAGCAAAAAGACGTTGGCATGCTGAAGGGGATTATTCTTTCACTAAGTTGTCTCCGGAGTTAAATGTGGCAGTAGCAAAAACAAAAATAAATAATCGAATAAATATGAAAACGTCATTGTGCTTTGTATGACCCATTCACGACGAAGGATCTGACCTAAGCCGAATAAAATCGTCTGACAGTAGAAAGAAGATAACCAAACAAGTCATGGTACAGAAGGCATTAACTGTAACTCTGTCAAAGCTGTAACTTAAGGGGGACTGATAAGAGAAAATTCAATTAATGTGTTTGCCAGTGCCTTTGTTTCTTCGTATCTCCTCCTCGTGTCTCTGTGTGTCTTCGTGCCCCCAACTCCCGTGAAAGCTTTCCTACCTTCCCCTACCTCCCACTCGTACCTCCATGTCTCTTTCGTTACCTGTTCCACCTCTGTCCCTCTGTTGGACTCTGCCTCGCCCTGCCTGTCTTCCTACCCCTGTTTACATCACTCCCAGCCTTGCCGTGTGAAAGACAACCTCTAGACATCCACCACAGCAGTTGTCACCACCACCACCACCACCACCACCCCGTCCACACCACACTACACTAAACTTCAGCCCTCACTTTACCTGACACTCTTTTACCCCCCCCCTCTCTCTCTCTCTCTCTCTCTGTTTGTATCTATCTATCTGTCTATCACCATACATTACATTCAGAAGGTATTATCAGGCTTTACAATAAAACCACAAACCTTTTTCCTTTCTCTTCACCCAGTACCAGAGAGGCAGGGATGGGATATATCTCTTTCACTACAATGGCGTCTTTGTCGAGCTTAACGTATGGCCGAGTACGATTTATTCTGTTCTTAAAACCACCAGACGAGTGTGTTTAGTTTAACTCTTTCAATATGATGACGTTTTTCTTACGTTATCTCCAGACGATTTTAGTGGCAAGATTTTTCGAGCTCGTGAGGGTGGATATATTCTTCATAAATCCCTTTGCCAGAAAATTCCCTTAAATTGAATAGATTTGTCTGTTGCTGGTGTGATTATAGTGAAGGTCATTGAAATAACTGAAAAAGTAGGAGCCCGTTTGACTGTTAAGTTTGTGAGAGTCTCCAAAAAGTCTTTCATTTGGGGGTGATATCGGTTTATTTTCTTCAGTAACAGCTGGAAGAGTTAAACCACCTCAGCAAAAATCATACCAGAGTGAAAGGGTTCAGAGACAGTTCCCTTTACCTCTTAGTTGAGCGATATCCCTCTTTTTTTCTTAGTTATATTTATCTTACCACTTACGACATCATTCTGCTTAGGAAATACCGCCACCGATGGAGTTGTGGCTGCGTTGTTATATTCTGTCTTGCTCCTGGCGCCTTTGATTAACTTAGATGAGACCCTTGGCGGAGTGAAGGCTTGATTTATCGTCCTTGGTGAAGAGGTAATGATTATAGGTAAAAAGAGGGTTGTAAAAGGTCAATCATGTAACCTGAGTCTGGTCTCTCTCTCTCTCTCTCTCTCTCTCTCTCTCTCTCTCTCTCTCTCTCTCCACACACACCGCTCCAAACTACCCGACGCGCTGTATGACTTTCGCCTGGCAGTGTGTTAAACTTGCACTGTATTTTTTTCCTTTTAAAACTCGGGGTTGGTTTCTCTTTCATCGCGGCTGATAGAAGAAAACTATCGATATAATATTTTTTCCTCTTCTGAGCATTCTTGAAGGAACTTGCAAGGTCTTAAGTAATCCATTTTTCCAGGGGGTCATCGTAACAAAATCTTAGACGAGTTTTTTCTTCGTTATTTTTTTTTATTTCAAGAGCGTTCAGAAAACCGTGGATGTACCCTCGTTTTTTTTTTTTTTTTTTTTCTTCCGCATGAGCACACAAAATTTTCAATGGCTTTTTTTTTTCTTGGTGGGCGCTCACAGACTCTTAAAGTCAGTCTAGGTTTTTTCTTTTTCAAGTGGCGTGTACATACTATTAGACTAGCTTTTATGAAGAAATGTCACTAATCTTTGACAAACTTTATTTTTTCATGTTTTTTAGGGGGTTCACACATTTTTAGTTGATATATTTTTCTCCACGGTAGCCACTTTCAAAATCGTAAGCTTCATTTTTCAAGTAAACTCAAGGAAAATCATAATACAGGCCAGTTTTTTCTATGTATTCTCTAATTCTTAAACAAAGTAGGTTTCCTTTCTCTTCCTTCACTGCTCAAATAACCTTAGGCAAGCTAGTTTCGTTTTCCTTTTTTCTGTAGGCACTCACAAAATCATTGATGTTTTTGCTCTTCATTTTATAATAGACTCTGAAAAAATCATATACAACCTATTTTTCTTCTTTCATACCTGGGAGGCGCACGTGAACGCGAAAGAAATTCTATTTTTCGTTTTCCAGGATGCGTTCACCAGGTTATTTTTTGTGCCTGTATTTTCTTTTTCCAGGATGTACTCACAGTCTTTTGAATTTGTGTTTTTTGTTTTGTTGATAGAAGGGGCACAGAAAACTACTGACAATTATATAAGCCTATGCAGTATACTGTATTTTTTCTTTCTATAATAAGTCCCTGGAAATATTTAGGTAGTTTTTTTTTTTATTCTTTTTTTCCAGAGTGCGTTTGTAACATCTGCATATGCCAATTTTCCTTTATATATATATATATATATATATATATATATATATATATATATATATATATATAGTGGGTGCACGTAGAAGAGACATGCCCATTTCTATTTTAATATTCCCGGGACTGCTTATAGATTCTTGGATATGCTCATTTATGCCTTAGCTCTCCGGGAGTACTCGTAAGATTTTAGCAGCATTTTCATCAGCTTTGCCAGGGGGACACTCAAAATCTTGGCGAACCCTTTATCTTTCACTCTTTTCAGGGACGGGAGGAACTTAAAAAAAAAAAAATCTATTCCTTATTTCCCAGGCAATAAATAAAATAAAACTTAACAGGCACTTTCTCAGCACGTCAGGCGAGGCGGGGTGTAAAAATATGCTAATAGGCGTCATTTTTAGGTCTTGTGGATATAAACGCGAGAATGTATTAACCTTGCCACAAGCAGACTCGTAAATCCTGATAGCTGTGTGCAACTTTGGGGGCTGTGCAGCTTCACCCCTCCACCCCCACCACCACCACCACCACCACCACCACCACCATTATTTTTTTTCTCTCTCTCTCTATTTCGATCGATCTCTATCTGTCAGTCCGTCTCGGTCGATCTCTGTCTATCTATCTATCTATCTATCTATCTGTCTATCATCTATCTACCTATCTATCTATCTGTCTATCTATCTGTTTCAGTCTTCTGTCTCTTTGCCTATATTTATCTGTCTATCTATCAGTATCTCTATCTCCTTTTCTATTTCTGTCCTTCTCCCTCTCCCTCATCCCCTGCTCCCCTCGCCCCCTCTGCTTCCCTACCCCGTCCCCCCCTCTTTTCACAAACATATGATCCCTGATACTTTAAAAACCATCATATATTGAGTGAGGGCGTGGGTGCATAGGCGGGCGCTCGGCTGAATCCAATGCCGGCATAAACTACGTAATGACAACAGCAGTACACATCGCTAATAATCCCGCCCGCACCACTGTAAACGCACTGACGATATTCTGAGGAAGCTCCCTAACACCTCTTCCTAAGCTATTCACTTTTATTTTATGTTACTTTCGTCTGCGTTGCTTAAATCATTCTCAGACCTCATACTCT
>NC_137028.1:1795000-1842500 GCF_032717465.1 Coenobita brevimanus
TAGATTCATTTTTAATTTTGCAGCTGAGTATTTACTTTTTCCAGAGTTTAATTCACAATGTACGCATCGAAGAGAAAATTGAAAATGCGCTTTTATTTCTATAGATATATAAATAGATAGATAGACAGGTAGATGGAAGAATGGATTGACGGGTGGATGGATGGATAGATAGATAGATAGATAAGCAGGGAGATATATTTCACTTGGACATTTATCAAACCACCTTCACTCCATCTAGCCTACACAGTCACCAGAATTTGTACATTTGAAGAGGCAGAATAAGTGAAATGGTGAGACAAAGAAGTTAGAATGATTGTGTGTGTGTGTGTGTGTGTGTGTGAGAGAGAGAGAGAGAGAGAGAGAGAGAGAGAGAGAAGCGACCTTTAACAATTGTGTCCTCATGAATACCAACAAGGGCTGGATAGAAAGCAAAGCCGGCCAGACATGTGTGCGAATTAAGGCGTGTTTTCCTCAGAATTAAAGTCGAGATTTCTTACTTTATCTTGTCTTCCTCTTTGGGTCTTCTTTTCTCTTGGGTTTCTCTTGGGTTTCTCATGGCTCTTGGGTTCTTGACTCTTGGGTTCCTCTTGACTCATGGTGTCTCGTCTCTTGGGTTCCTCTTGGCTCTTGTTCTTGGCTCTTGGGGTCTTGTCTTGGGTTCCTCTTGGTTCGGGTCCCTCTTCGCTCTTGGGTTCTCGGCTCTTCGGTTCTTCTTGCCTCATGAGCGAAGAATTCCGTCTAAATTAGCGTGGAAAGGGAAGATGAAAGCCAAGATGAAGTCAAGAAACAGTAACGTAACTCAAGATCGCCTCACAGGTATCTTGCTTCCACTAGCCCTCCATCTGGCATTTGATCTTGACTTCCTGTTGGTAAAAAAAGGAAAAGAAAAAGGAAAGAAAAGGAAAAGGAAGGAGAAGAAAAAGAAGAAAAACCCAAGCCGTCTTATCAGTGTGCTTAATAGTAAGGAACATGACTTTAAGAACCATCAGAATTACCTTAAGCGACACCGTAAATACGAGATCTTTTACTGCTATGAAGTGCTTTATGTATTTCAATCTTCCCATCCCTTGAAGATATGATTCTGATCTTGGGAGGCTTTTCTTAGATGGAGGAGTTTAAATAGAGCCCTCATGAACCCCCCTTTATGAGAGGAGCCTTTTCTAAGTTGAATAAAATCGTCTGGTAGAAACAACAATAAATCTGTGAAATATTTGGTTTGAATCAGAGGGTTAAAAGTAACTAAAAAAGCCAAAAAAAACGGCACATGTATTGACCTTATCATCAACAAAAACAAAAGCATAATACGGCACATGAACTGGGTCACCGTAAACAACAACAACACCGTAAACAACAACAACAACAACAGGCCCCAACGTGAACAATTGCACTGGCGTCAAACGGAACTGGGAATGATGCATCACAAACAACTCCTGCTGATTACACACTCCCCCCACCACCACCACCACCACCACTGTCATCACCATCTTTCATCACCACCGTCACTGGCATTATTAACAGCGACCGCCATTACTCATTATCACTCATTTCACCATTGCAGTTTTATTATTATTTCCATTTATCGTTCATACTTTTTACTTGTAACATTCATGATCATTGTCACCACCACCACCACCACCACCACCACCACCACCACCACCACCACCACCACGGCCCTCATCACCATCAGTCATCGTCGCCGTGGCATCATTAACGCCCATTAATCATCGTCGTTATCATCATCATCATCATCATCATCACATTTATCATTTTCACTTATGTCATCATCAGCACTAATAGTATAACTCATTATAGTTGTGATCATCGTCTCGTCATTACATTTATCTTCATCACTTCGATCTTCCTCTCCACAGTGTTTATGCCGAATGACTACAGTATCACCACCACCATTATCATTATCACCAACGCCATTATCATCGACACTCATTACTCGTCATCATTCATCATTTCATCCCTACCACTGTCTCACTACCCTTAGCACTGTTCATCACCATCCTCATCACTGTCACCATCACTACTACTGAGTCCTTGACAGTCTCCACCAGCACCTCCATCATCACCACTGACCCCACCATCAATTCATCCAGTTGTATATTTATCGCCAATCCTAATCTGGTTCCACTATCACCAACACCATCATCAACAGTTACACCAATACTGTCACAAGCACTTACTGCACACCAACTCGACTTACACCACCATCACTATCACCATCACCCTAGAATGCCACCACTTACACAACTCCTCCACTATTACCAACACCATCACCACAAACAACACGAACACCATCACCAGCACTTCAACACCTTCACGACCATCACATGTAACACCAGCATCACTACCACCTCAGATACCAGCAGTAACACCACTTCTACACAAGCCTACTCTCACCGGCACCTACTCCATCATCACCACTCACACTACAGTACAGTCACTACCACAACCACTGTTCCACCACAAAGTACCGTATGTTTCACGAGTATAAGCAGCAGAACACAATTAAGTTAGCTGCCAGATGAACTGACATCAACCAAATTATATTAAAACCACACTGGACATTCGCATCACTAACCAGCACTGCTACCTGCAATATTTATTTTTACTCTTTCCCTGTGACACTCAAGCAGACGAACCAAAACTGATACCATTTGCTACCACAACCACTGCCATTTCCTCCTACCACAACCACCACCAAATCCACGACCACATTCATATTTACACAAACATACCACAGCACAGCCATTCACTACAACCATTATCATATCCACCACCACCACCATACCCACGACGACGACACCATACCTCAACCACAGTCATACATCATACCCACCACTGCAATCATACCTCATCCACTTCCATACACCACAACCACTACCATACCTTCCACCACGACCATACGCCAACCCAATCATACTTACGTTGGAACCATTATTCTACCTGCTACCACACACACACACACACACACACACACACACACACACACACACACACACACACACACACACACACACACACACACACACACACACACACACACACACACACACCACAAGCCTAACTTCACCACACCACACCTACCATCACCACCACAACAGTCATAACCTCACCACCACACTCATTCCCACCACCATTACCCAGCTTTAAAACTAAATGAGGGCTTTAAAAGTAATTATGGTAGGGCAGAGAAAAATGGCAGTAGGGGCAGCACCACCTGGCTACCACAACACACGGGTCAATGGGCTTCTATAAATACATCATGGGCTCCCTCACTCTCCTGTTTTTCACTGCCATTGCCTTTAAAGACTACCATTTTATTATGTCTTTACCATAATTTTTAGTGATACTACCATTAACATCACTATAGCATCTAAAGTTACTAGTAGCCATTACATTAACATCATAAGAGAGTTATTCATCACCATTACATCTTTAAGTTACAATTAAACATCACTATTATATAAAAGAAAGACGTCACCATCACATCATACCAGTTACAGTTAACATCACCATCACATCAGAAGATCAGGATACTATTTATCTATACCCCATCACCATCATATCAAAACATCACCATACTGTCATTTAATCCTTCATATTTCTACCCCACCATCATCCACCATCTCCACTCCACACCACCATCACGATCCACTGAAAGATGGGGCCTCTCCTCCATCATCATTACAACGCAGAACCATCCCTGTCGCTAAAACTACCATGAAAGGGAACTACCACCATTACAGCGAAGACATTTAAACACCACCACATCGACACTCATCCACCACAGTCATCAGCACCAGCACAGTTTACTACCACAGTTCCTACCACAGTCATAATGTACAACTTGACCACCACATTTCATACCACCATCATGCTCCACTACCACTCTCCTCACCACAGTAAACCAATTCCACCGTTACAAAACACAGTCACCACCATCATCACATTCTGCCACCACGATTCCCAGCACATCATAATACACATCACCAGCACCATCACAACAGGGCGCCATCGTCACCACCTCGAACATCATCACCACAATGAACCAATAGAACTCTAGTGGAAGGAAGCCGCGGGTCGAATCCAAGAGATGGGATGAGGTTTTTCTGTCATGTAAAACGCTGGGAGGGACGCAGGCTGGTCTGTGGCTTTGATTTTCTTTTATGTTTTTGCTCTCTGTAGATGAATTTTTCCCACCTGTGCCACCTTCCCACCTACACTGCCATCCCACCTTCTCCACTCACCCATCTGCTCCACCCTCCCACCTACTTCACCCTCTCACCTACACCACACACCCACCTACACCACTCACCTACCTACACCACTAATCCATATACACCTCTCACCCATCTACGCCACTCACCCATCTATACCACCCACTCCAGTGGCACTTCTCATGCATATACTAAAATTCAGTTTAGGAATGACCAGTACATTCACAGTATACCATCACACTCAGTAAACCGGTACCGTCACAGTAATTCAGTACCACCACGGTAAACCAGTACCGTCACAATAAACCAGTACACTCACAGTAACCCAGTACCATCACAGTAATTCAGGACGACCCACACAACGACAGGCCGTGCGGACAGTAGCGGCAAAAACGACCCTCTTACTCGACACACACATCACCCCCACGACCATTCCACATCCCCCCCCCCTCAACCCTCCTCTCTACTCCCCTCACCCCTGACCCTCCCTCTCCCCTTTCCCTCTCCTTCTCTCCCTCCCCCTTCTCCTTCCACCTACAGTTCCTTTTTCACTCTCCCCAGTCCCACCATCATGTACTCCCCATCTCTCCCTACACCTTCCCCTCCCCTTTCATTCCACACCTCCACCAATGGTACCTCCATATTTCCCCACCACCCCACACTTCTCACATTTCCCCACTTCTCACTCCCCTCATCCCCTACCCAACCGCTACACTTCCCCAGCCCCTCACATAAGATCTCCGCTTCCCCTCTCCCCAACCTCCTCCCCTCCACATCGCCCATTCCTCGCTCATTACCACCATAACAAACACCACAACCACAGGAATTACGATCATCCCACGTTTGCTCCCCCTACCCCCCAAATCCTCATACCTTCTCCACATAACCTCACGTCACTGGCTCTTCTTCACCCTTTCCCTACTGCACTTCCTGCACCACACTCCCCCTGTCTCCTCCTCTCTTCCTGCATCACACCTACGCATTCCTCTCTCTTTACCCCTCCACACCTCCACCTACCGACTCCTTACCTCGCTGGCTCCTTTACATCCCCTCTCCTCGCTCCTTCCCTCCCTTACCTCCGACATTTCCACACATCTTCCCATTTCCCTCATTTCCCTCTCCCTCTACGGCAATTTCTGCACCTTTCCTCTCCCCCCTCTTCACCCCTTCCCCCATTCTTCCCTCCCGAGCGTCTCCCTACCCCAGGAGCATCAACATATTTCCCTTCTCTACCCCGGGCTGTGATTTTCGGCAGAGAGAGAGAGAGAGAGAGAGAGAGAGAGAGAGAGGGGGGGGGGAGGAAGGGAGAGCGAGAAAATGTACTGTACATAAAAGGGTGAAAGGATAGGTGGAGGCCATTGTGTGTGTGTGTGTGTGTGTGTGTGTGTGTGTGTGTGTGACAGTAAAGGAAGATAGTCCTCGAACATTTGTGAAGAAAATGAAGGAATAATATATAGCTGTAAGATAGGGTGACGGCAAAAGCTATAAAAGTTACAATTATCGTAGAGCAGGAAGTATGTAAATGAGAGTTAAATGCTATATAATAAATGATATAATTAACGTATAGGGAGGAGAGAGAGAGAGAGAGAGAGAGAGAGAGAGAGAGAGAGAGAGAGAGAGAGAGAGAGAGAGAGAGATACATAAGATACAGAGAACTTCCCTCGGTATACTGATGGGCGAGGAGGCGTGAATGTGACAGCCAAGGAGTCTCCCCCTTTAACACTCAAGCCGATCACGAATTTTTCAGTGTTTTTTCTTTCTATATCCAGGTTAATTTATTTTGCCTTCTTTTACCTTTGTACTCTTCCCTTTAAACTGCAACCTTCCCTTTAACCTTCCCTTTCACCCGCAGCCGTCCCTTTAACCTACCCTTTAAATTTCCTTTTAATGCACAACCTCCCCTTTAATATTCCCTCCCACAGCCTACCCTTTAGACATCCCATTAACCCTTAGCTTTTTCTTTAACCCACAACCTTCCCTTTAACCTACACCCTTCCCTTTAGCCCACACCCTTCCCTTTAACTCACAAGCTTCCCTTTAACGCAAAACCTTCCATTTAACTCTCCCGCGAAAGTACAGCCTTACCTTTAAATCTCTCTCTCTCTCTCTCTCTCTCTCTCTCTCTCTCTCTCTCTCTCTCTCTTTCTCTCTCTCTTTCTCTCTCTCTCCAAATATGTATCTGTCTGTATCTTTATTTTTAATTGCCACGTGCCCCCTCTCCCCCCTCTCCATACCCAGTGCGACACACACACACACACACACACACACACACACACACACACACACACACACACACACACACACACACACACACACACACACACACACACACACACACACACACACACACACACACACACACACACGAGGATGGGATATAAACATGGCACAGTTTCTGAAGATTAGAGGTATCACTATGGCAACGGGAGCCAGCAACATCACCACCACCACCACAGCCACACAGACCACCTGCACGGGAACGCACGATGGGCAGGCGGGGGGAGGGGAGAGGAGGAGAGGGAGAGAGAAGATGGGAGGGGAGAGGAGATAAGGTAGAAAGTGAAGAGGGGAGAGAGGAGAGGAGACAGGAGTGAACAAGAGAGGGTGTGGAAAGAAGGAGAGAAGGGAAATGGAATGCTGAAGAGATTACAGGAGTATAGAAGAGAGGAGGTCCTGATGGTTGGCAGGGAGAGAAAGAGAGGAAGAAATGAGGAGAAAGAAGGGTGAAGACGAGACACAGTGAAAAGAGGGGAGATGGGGTGTGCAGAAGAGAAACAGTGTGAGCAGAGGGGAGATAACATGAGCAGACCGAGGTGGGATAAAGCAGGCAGAGGGAGATATGGTGATCCTGAGAGAGAGAGAGAGAGAGAGAGAGAGTGGGAAAACAAAGAGAGGGTAGACATGATAGGGTAAGCAGAGGGGAATTAGCGCTGTCAGGGAAAGAGAGGGGTGCTTGTGGAGGAGAGAAATTAATTAGGGAAAGGCATATGTTTGGGAGGAAGCTGCGTCTGTTATTAAGCTGGGGCCCTTTTGATATAACAGTGACCTTTGATATAACAGGCACATTTTCAAGTAGATATATTTAAGGGTTAGAATATTTTTTCCAACAGTTTCACGACAGAGATCTTTCCTAAGCTGAATATGGCAGTCTGGCGGTGTAACCATCATCATCATCATCATCCTTGTCGTACTCATCATCATCTTCATCATCGCTATAGCTTTCATCATCATCATCATAATCATCATCATCAACACAGGAAGGGAGGTTGAGGGATGTATGTACAACCAAGCAGTGGAGCCTCCCAGTTATATCTGTGCCACCACGTGAAGGGGTTCCCCTCCAGCACGTAACGTAACCGAACATGAAAAATGGCTACATAGACGTGATATAAAGTACAGCATCTCAGAAAGCCCAGTCCAGTGTTCAGAGAGCATTGGACAGAGAGAGTAACGATCCTTTTTGGGAGGGTAACTAGAAAAAAATAATCACCACGATCAAGAGGGTGATGCAGAGAGACGATGAGCAAGAAAGGGGTAAAGAAGGGAATGAAAGAGACGAAAGACTTGTTCATTTGTTAGGGTGAGGTGTATAGAGAGAAGGGTGGAGGGAGGAGGGGAGGGAGAGGAAAGGGAATGGATGGAGCAGGAGGGAGAGGAAGGAGTGGAAGAAGTGGAGAGGGAGGGAGGGAATGAGAGGGGGAAGAGAGGAAGCGTGAGGAAGAGGAGGGGGAAATGGAGAAAAGATGTAGAAGGTGAGGGAGGAGAGGAAAGATGGAGAAGGAGGGCGGGAGAGGTGGGGGCAGAGAGGGGGAAAGAAGGGGAATGGGAGGAAAAGAAGTTTAGGAAGAGAGGAAAAGAGACGGAGGAGAGACTGGTAGGAGAGGTAAGAGGAAATGGAGGGAAGAGGAAACTTAAAAAGAGGAGAGTGAGGGGAATAAAGGAGATACGCAGGGGAAGTGGAAGGTGAAAATAGCTTAGGAAGGCAGGAAGGGAGGGTGCAGGGGAAGGGAAGGGCAGGGAGAAAAGTTGAAGGGTGAATTGAAGGAAGAGGGTAGCTTAAAGAAGGAAGGTAAAGAGGGTGAGGAAGGAAGGAGAGGGTGGAGGGGAAGGAGAGAGGGAACACTGGGTAAGGACTTGAAGATGAGGAGACAAGCAGAAAAATAAGAGGAAGGATAGTGGAAAGAATGGGAACAGAGAAGATGATGATTCTTTAAAATGAGGAAATGATGATTGAGAGAGAGAGAGAGAGAGAGAGAGAGAGAGAGAGAGAGAGAGATGTCTAAGCCCCGAGGGTCTCTCATGAGCTGCAAAAAATCGTCCATCGTCAGCTGTAATAAAATAAGAAACTTCTTTGGGATGGTGTGTGTGTGTGTGTGTGTGTGTGTGTGTGTGTGTGTGTGTGTGTGTGTGTGTGTGTGTGTGTGTGTGTGTTTGGAAGCGGAGGAGGGTAAAGAGCGGGCCAAGGAGCAGGAAGACAAAGAAAAAATTAATGGTCGGGTGTTTTTTTTTTTTTTTTAGCCAGCGGAGCCAGAACTAACCATCCTCCTGGTAGCAGCCACAACCTTTGCCCTCTCTCATCCTCGTCTTCCATCTCTCTGTTTACTTTACCGTTTTCTTTATTTCACATATTTTCCAGCATGGTTAATTTACTGTGTTTTTATTTGAATGTTTTTTTTTCTTGCGCGTTTAGTTGACCCTGTTTTACTTCGCGTTTTTTCTTGCATGTTTAGGTTATCGTGTTTTTTTAGTTCACTTTATTTCTTGCATGTTTATTTTGCCTGTGTTTTTCTTGCTTATTATTTAACATTTTTTTTTTTTTTTTTTAGTTTTTAAGGCGAAGGGCTGATGGATTTATTTTCGTAGGCTTTACCCCTTTAGGCTGATTATGTATTTTGCTTTATTCTTATTACCTCCAGAAGATTTTCCTAACTCCAGACGATTTTATTCAGCTTAGGAAGACGTCTGGTAGTGAAGGGGTATATGAGGGCTTGATCTAACTTCTCTACTTCCAAAAAAATTTCCCCCAAGCTGAATGAAATCGTCTGGAAATAGGCCTAGCAAGATTGTTTATAAATGCGTCGTGGGGTTGAAAGGGTTAAGGTGATGTCTAGCACCTTTTTCATGCCAGTTTGTGTCTGCATATGCTAGGTTGATTCTCTCACACACACACACTCTCTCACACACACACACACACACACACACACACACACACACACACACACACACACACACACACACACACACACACACACACACACACACACACACACACACACACACACACACACACACACACACACACACACACACACACACACACACACAAACACACTCACACACACACACACACACACCCAGACACACACACACACACACACACACACACACACACACACACACACACACACACACACACACACACACACACACACACACACACACACACACACACACACACACACACACACACACACACACACACACACACACACACACACACACACACACACACACACACACACACACACACACACACACACACACACACACACACACACACACACACACACACACACACACACACACACACACACACACACACACACACACACACACACACACACACACACACACACACACACACACACACACACACACACACACACACACACACACACACACACACACACACACACACACACACACCATTCCTGCAAACATAGAAAAACAACGGAAGGTAAACATGAGTATGCCGTCTTGGGAGGGGGGCAAGAGGAACGCAGGGAAGGGAGGAGGAGGAGGAGAAGGAAGAGAAAAGGGTTTTGAGGGAAGGAGCAAGAGGAAGTAGAGTCAAGTTGAGGTGCAGGAGGAGGAGGAGGAGGAGGATAGAATAGAAAAAGTGTGTTAGCATATGGAAGAGGAAACCAAGTAAGGAGATTCATAGAGTAAATTTAGCTGCTTACCTTGTGGGACTGGGGGTTGATAGATAGGTGAGTTGGAGGGTAGGTAGGCTGGAAGGTGGATAGGTAGGTTGGAACAAGGTGGATAGGTAGGTAGGTTTAGAGGTAGGTTGGTAGACTGGTAGGTAGGTATGAATGTAGGTTACTAGACAGGTAGTTAAGTAGATTGATAGGATAAGTAGAGAGGTAGGCATGTAAGTAGCCAGGTAGGTAGGTATGTGAGTAATGTGAGTAGGAAGGTAGACAGACAGGAAGATAGGCAGGAAGGTTGGAAGTTAGGTAGAAAGAGAGGCAGATAGTTGCGGTAGGTATTCAGTGGAGAGAAATAGTAACCTTGGTAACCATCCCACTGCAGACCAACTCTCTCTCTCTCTCTCTCTCTCTCTCTCTCTCTCTCTCTCTCACACACACACACACACACACACACACACACACACACACATCTAATTTCCCCCCCTCCTCCTACACACCTTTACCTGGCCCGCCTTGAAGCCTACCAGGTACTGTATAATGACACGCACTTCTCTTACCTCTGTCATCACACCCCACTTCACCACATCTCACTTCACTTTGCCTCACCTCACTTCACCTTATCTCGTCTCACCTACCTCACTTCACCTGATCATACCTCACCGTACCTCACCTCACCATATCCATCCTGACGCTTTACCTGTGGGAAAGAGGGGGACGCTTATTAACAAGGCTTAGGTAAGGTACTTTGATGTTCCTGATATTTTTTGCCATCATCGTCATTATCATCATCATCATCATATCATCTCCTTAGCCCTGTCTTACACCCTCTTTGATGTCCCTGTTGAGGCTTTTTTCGGGATTATTATTTCCTCCTGACCCTGTGCTATCGTGTTTGTTGGTTGTTTGGATATTTTAGCTCATACATATTACAGGAGGAAGGTGTGTGGATTGCAAGCCTTATTTGACTGATAACCAAGGAGACGTATCTATCTACAAACACGGGTTCATCGATTTTCATGTAACTACGACTTAATATTGAAGTTGTGGGATTGGCCTAGTTCCGTCAGGTGAAAACAGATCTAGTTACATAGATCTGATACCCAGATTAAAGACAGATCTTCATAAATATATATTACCACACGGGCAGCAGAGGTAGTGAACGTAATATTCAGTTGTTGATGCACTCTCCACACAAAACTTACATAAAAATTACTGAGCCTTATGTAAATACACTCGCTGTGGAAGAAAAATGAAATCTGTGTTCGGGCATGTGGAAAAGTGATATTCAAAGGATTGCCGGTCGTATAATTTTTAGATACAGCCAGTATTAATAGTTTTAAAAATGATGCAGATTGTGCCTGAACACTGCCAGCTTAAACATATTTGTAGCCCGCCTTACAAATGATGTGTGTAAATAAATTTCCGGTATGAAAATATAAAATATGGCAGGTATCACGAGCTTAGTCTTGTAAACCGTGATTATAAAATGGTTGCAAAACAGTATAATACTGTATAATGGCAAAATAAATGTTTGTAGTAAAGAATGTCAGCTTTTCGCAGCAGCAGTTATAAATACGCATTACAGCCACAAAATCTAAGATACACAGTGCGTAAAAAAAGAGATAATATGAAAAGCCTACATTGGATCAGTATACAGTAATATGAAGAGTGATTGACATGCTATATCTGAAAATCTTTGCAATTCAGAGTGGTGTATCAATGCTTAAGTTCCCCCCTACCTTTAGATTCCCTTCCCCTCTCCCCCTCCCCCATTCACCCCTAACCTCTCCCCTCTTCCTCACCTTTCTCCTCCCACTCCCACACCTCTCACTTCACCCTCGCCTCTTCCAATCAGCAGCACAGAAGTAAAGATGTATGCACTGTACGCCGTATGTGTATGTACGTATATGCATTTGTGTCTACGAGAGAGAGAGAGAGAGAGAGAGAGAGAGAGAGAGAGAGAGAGAGAGAGAGAGAGAGAGGTGTATATATGCGTGTATGAGGCTGTAAATGGAAGGTAGAATAATAGGTCCATTTAGAGAAAGGGACACTACTTGCCCCTTGGGTCCGGAAGGTGGTGACAGACTGAGAGAGAGAGAGAGAGAGAGAGAGAGAGAGAGAGAGAGAGAGAGAGAGAGAGAACAGAACAGAACAGCACGAGAGAATTATCACGAGAGACAGGAATCAGAAAATGATGAAAGGAGAAGCAGATGATAGGAAGGGCTGGTAAGCAGGTAAAATTATTAATGAAGTAAGAGATGAAAGAGGGGAAGGAAGACATTAGAAGATGGAAGGGGAGAAGAGAAGGGAGAACAGATGGAGTTTGAGACAGAGTATGAGGGGAATGAGAGGGGAAGGAAAGAAATGAGAAGGAGGAAGGAATTGGAAAAAGAAGAGGAAATAAATGAGAGTAAGGGGAAAGAAAGTGTGATATTAAAAAATTGCAAGTGTAATAGATGATGATGAGATGATGATGATGATGAAGGAGGTAGGTAAAAAAAAATAGAATGAGAGAGAAAGCATAGAAGGGAGAAGGAAAAATAAAAACAGAGTGTGAATAAACGAGTAGGATTGAGATTAAAAGATATGTATGAAAACAATAGTGTAAATGGAAGAGAGAGATCAAGAGGAGAGAAGGAGAGAATATGGAGGGAGTGGATGAAGGGATTAGCAAAGAGGGGAAGAGAACAAAGTGAGCAAGAGGTGAGAAGAGGAAAGGAGAGAGAGGGAGAGGTGATGAAAGGATTGGCGAAGAGGAGAGAATTGATTGAATGAGGAAAAGTGAATGGTTGAAGAGTGGAAGAGAGAAGGGAAAGAGGAGAGGGAAAAGAATGAAGAAGAGGGAGAGAGGGAGAGAAGTTGTAGGGTAAGGGGAGAAGGGAGGGGGGAAAGGGGAAGGAGGAGGGAGAGGATAGGAGTGAGTAGAAGAGAGGAGAAAGAAAAGTAGATGGAGGCAAAGGGAAGCGGGGAGGGGGGAGAAGGGAAGGTTCAGAGGGACAAGGGAAGGAGAGGGGAGAGGGAAGGGGAGGTGGAAAGGGGAGAGAGGAGAGGGGAAAGAGGGGAGAGGAGAGGGGAAAGAGGGGAGAGGAGAGGGGAGTAGAGGCAGGATGAACATTGTTAGGTGCACCTCATTACCGGCTGCCCTGAGCCTACACAACGCTGCCTCACTCCTACCCTCACTCTACCTCTACCCTCATTCTGCCTCCCCTCTTCCCTCACTCTACCTCCCCTCTTCCCTCACTCTACCTCCTCTACCCTCACTATGCTTCTCATATACCTTCGCTCTACCTACCCATTCCCCTCACTGAACCTCCCTTCTCCCCATGCCTCTTCTCTCCACGCTCCTCTCCTCTCCCCTCATCCCTCCTCTCCCCTCACTCTGCCACTCTTCCTTATTACCCTAGCTTCTCTTATGCTGTAGTCGACCCATTCATTGTAATATCGATGGCGAGCGCGCGCACACACACGTCTCTCTCTCTCTCTCTCTCTCTCATCAAAATTAACCACTCTTCCTTTCCTCTTCATGCTCACTTCTTCCTCTTCTCCACTCTCCCCCTGCCCCTTCATTTTTCACTCCTACCCACTCTTTTCCTCAACTTCCACACTCTTCTTTTCTCTTTCTTCCCCCATTTCCTCATCTCTCCTCCTTTCTCCCCACTCCTCCCTCTCTTCTCCCCTTCTCTTACTCATTTCATCTCCTTCCTCTCAATTCTTCTGAGCATCTTTCCTCTTCTCCTCAATTCTATACCCTTTCCATTAAGCCTTCTCTTCTTCCCGCCTCCCCCCCACTTACTCATCCTTTTCTCTCTTCTCTTCTCCCCTTCTTCTCCCTCCACAAATCTCACTTCCACTTCCGCAATCCCTGGTTCTCTTCCTCCTCTTTTCCACACACGCACCCACATCCTACAACTTTTACCTCCTCTTCTTGCTCTTCTTTCAGATTCCTCTTCCTTCTCCCTCCTCTTCACCTTCTTCCAAGCTTCTTTCCCCTTTTTTTCTTTGCTCTTCTTCCCTATTTCTACGCCTCTTTTCTTCACAGTTTTTCTTCACATCTAAGTCCCTTTCCTCTCCCCAGCCTGTTCTTCCTTCGGTACTTCCTCTCCCACTTTTTCTCCTCTTCCATCTTCTCCCTTTTCCATCCTCTTCTTTTCCACGTCCAGCATCTCTCTCTCTCTCTCTCTCTCTCTCTCTCTCTCTCCCTCCTTGACTCTTCCCCAGCTAAGCCCCGGGGGGAAGGAAGCCCCTCGACAAGGACCCAAGTAAGTCAATCAATATTCAGACCCTTCCCGTCCCTCTCTCTCTCTCTCTCTCTCTTCCTCCTGCCTGTCTTAAACGCACCTGTCTAATACCTCATCTTCCTGTCTCACCTGTCTACAGCATCAACTGTCTCTCTCACCTCTCTGAAGTCCACCTTGTGTCTCACCTTTGTGCAGCCTCATCTCTGGCTATCACTTCTATAGCATCATCTCTGTCCGTCTCACCTCTTTACAACATCGTCTTTCTGTCCCTTATTTTTTTAAAGCCTTATCTCTGTCTCTCACCATTCTACAGCCTTATCTCTCTGTCTCCCATCTTCTCTCACCGTTCTGCGGCCTCATCTCTTAATCTTTCATCTTTCTACACCGTATACTTTTGATATCTCGCCTGTCTGGTACGATGATTACCTGATATCAAAGCTGTCTCGTCTAATACCTTACTTGTCTGTTAATTACCTATCTGAAACCTTACCTGTCTGAGTGCAATATTTATACGAAACCTTAATTATCTCCTTTGTTTACCTGTCTTCCGTGCTTACCTGTACACTTTATCGGTCACTGCCTATCCTGCGTATGTCATCTTTGTGCATCTTTTATTCATGTGTCTACACTTCTGACTTGTACACACACACACACACACACACACACACACACACAGAGAGGGGGAGAGAGAGAGAACTGGGTTATGAGAGCTGATTACGCCTCACTCTTGACCCAAATAACAGCCAGAGCAACTTGTCAAATAGCTCTCTCTCTCTCTCTCTCTCTCTCTCTCTCTCTCTCTCTCTCTCTCTCTCTCTCTCTCTCTCTCTCTCTCTCTCTCTCTCTCTCTCTCTCTCTCTCCACCACCACCACCATGATCCATCTTGGCTCACTCGATCTTCCTCTTTTTGTTTCTTGCTCTCTTACACTTCTTCCTGTTTATCATCTTCGTTTCCTGTTTTTTCCAGTTTGTCGATCGTAACTCCCGCCATTATCTTGTCAATCTCTCGTTTATGTCTATCTCTGCCACTCTCAGTACTCCTCTCTCTGTTTTTGTTCATTTTCTTGCATATGTTAGCTTTCTTTCTTCCTGCTCTGCTCGTCTTTCCTCTGTGTCGTTTGTTTTATATTTGCTAGTCTTTTTATTTGTTTTATAATTTGGTTCCTCCGTAACTTAAATATAAAACGGGTTGGTAGTAGTAGTTGCAGCCCCATGCTCATATAAACGGGAATCTGGTTGACTGAAGGACAGATTTGCCCTTCTTCCGCAGTGCACCGTCCTTCATGCAGGGGACAGAAAGGTGGCTGAAGGCCGTTTGTATAATTTGACATCTCCGCCACCCGGTCATATCGGTGCCACCACGTGAAGGCTTCTCTTTGTAGCTTCTCATTGTGAATGGATAAAATTACTCATCTTTATGCCCCAGAATATAATTGCGGCGTAGAATATCGAACAGCGTAGTTGTACATCATTTCATCAGGGAGGAATGTAAATGATAGAGCGAATGAAGAGTGAAGAGGTGACGTAACATCGCTCTCAGCAATTTGTTCCAGTGCCACCCAACTAAACATTCATTCTTCTGTTTTCGCGTCCAGAATCAGCCTTGGCAAGTGATGTCGGCGAGCACAGGAACCATTAACATAAGTACCTTGTGGTGGTTTGGCTGTGTAGGGGGATTGGGCAATGAGAGATTAACTAGGAGAGTATATGTGAGTGAGGTGGAGAGGGAGAACGGAGGATGAGGTGGAGGGATGGGATGGAGAGGTGTATAAGTAACAGGGGTGAGTTGGAGAGATGGCAGCTAAATGGCGGAGAGGGAACAATAAATATCTAAAAGGGCCTATGAAGTGTGTGTGTGTGTGTGTGTGTGTGTGTGTGTTTGCGTGTTTGCGTGTTTGCTGATCGCTCCCCCTCGCTCTAATCAACCTGCTGTTCACGCCTGGTCAGACATATTACACTCAATTTATCCACGTGACTTTTTTCCTCTCTCTCTCTCTCTCTCTCTCTCTCTCTCTCTCTCTCTCTCTCTCTCTCTCTCTCTCATTTATCCATTTTACTAGAATGACATGTTTTAGTTTAATGTTGTTATTACCAAGCTATTTTATTCAGCTTGCGACAGCCCTCTAATAGTTCAAGACTTAAGGCTATAATCTAACAATTCTAATAACTTCTAGGAATAAACAGAAAAAATAAATAAAATAAATGGCATAATACTACTGAGAGTTCTATTATCATTCTGTTATCGCCTGTAGATAAGAGGAATTGAAAGGGCGTTGTAGTAACTCAGATCTCTTTAAGTTCTATGAAATCCTCTGGAAATAATCAGAAAGAAATATAGGGATATTGGTATTGAAAGGGTCTTAAATAATACTAGAAAGCACACAGAGAGCGCATACTTCCGCCAGTGCCATTGCCATTAAAAGGATCCGGATCCGGTTCCGTGAAGATATTGTGTGCAATACATAGGATCCGGATCCGCCCCCAAATTTAATCAATTGTCCTTTTACCCGTGGCCCAATCTCCCACAAAAATTTATTGAAATTCATTGAGAACTTCTGGAGATAATATATATCGGATCCGGACCCGGAGCTGCCCGAATCTTTATTAAATTCTTTCTTGGCCCATGGCCCGCCCTTCCATCAAATTTCATTGAAATACATGGAGAAGTTTTGGAGATATCGTCTGGACAAACAGACAGGCTAACATAGGTGAATTCATAACCTCCACCAACTTTCTGGGGGAGGTAATAACAAAATCGTTGATAAACAGAAGGAATAATTAAAGATGTGGTCGTCCCAAATGGCTGAAATATATGGCCCTTCACCCCCAATTTTTCACCCCCACCCTCCCTCACCTCCTGCCCCCAAACATCTCAGTTTCCTCTCCTCCATCTAACTCCATCATCCCTCTGTTTCCCCTCTCCTTCCTCCATCCCTCTTCCTTTTCCATTCCCGTCTTCCCCTATCCCTGAATCTCTCCATTCCTCCCTCTATCCATCCTTCCATCTCCATCACTGCCCTTCCTCTCTCCTGCTTTCATCCACTTCTTGTGTCCCATTTTCACCTCATCTCTCATCCCTCCATCCTTCACAGCCACATCCCTCTTCCTCTCCATCCTTGTCCTCTTCCTGCCTCCTCGTCCATCCTTCTTCCATTCTTTCCTCGATCCCCTTCCATCTTTCCCATCCCTTTATTTCTCCATCCTTCAACTTCTTCGTATACTTTCAGCATTCTCCATTTTTTCCTCTAGCCTTCTCTCCATCCTTCTCCTCCTCCATCCTCCCTCTATCCTTTTCTCCCTCCATCTCTCCCCCTCCAGTCTCTCCTCTCCCCCTCCAGTCTCTCTCCCCCTCCACCTCCCTTAAGGTTGCTGGCGATGCACTTATTGATCATGGACTAATCACCCAGTTAATTTTCTTACCCTAAAACGAGGCGAGAGAGAGAGAGAGAGAGAGAGAGAGAGAGAGAGAGAGAGAGAGAGAGAGAGAGAGAGAGAGATAAGGTTCATAAGCTTAAAAGGAATGATAAATGCACTAACACACACACACACACACACACACACACACACACACACACACACACACACACACACACACACACAGACGATTTTCTTTACCCCAGTGTGCCTCTCATGATGAAGGGATTTTTTAAGACCTCATCTGACGCCCTCCAGTTCGAAGCTTGTCTCCCAAACTGAATAAAATCATCTGGAGATAGCGAGAGTTAAAATCTAGATGACGCCCCAGCTCACAGTGGGTTAATAAGCATCGGATACAAATTAAACATCTTTATAAATAACACAAAATTATTATAAGCATCAGAATACTAATATACCCTGGACGCTGAGAATGAAAGCCAAGGCCGTGCTTGTCGAAAAATGAATGATGAAAGATAAAAGTGAGTGACAAATGAAGAACATGAAGGAAATCCCCAGTGACGAAACACACAGAATCACGCAAGCCATCAGTGTTGAAAAATAACAAATATGCGCAGGTGTTGTGAAATAGAGAAGACAGTAACTCCTAGTGCTGATGATGGCTAGCACGTATCCCACAAAGATTAAAAATAAATGCCGTAATTCAATTCTCCTGGGAAAATATAAATGTTTTGGAAAACAATAATAAATAACGGAACTAAAACACAGTAAAAATGATAAAAGATAATTGAAATAAAACGCGTAATACTAAAAAACTACATTGACTTAATATATTGACAAAAAAAGTGAATAACTCATACACTTCCCTCACGGTGAAAAATGATTAATACATAAAATTAGTATCAGCCTGAAATGTTGAATAAAGTGAATGACGCAAACTCTTCACGACGAAAAATGAAAGATGCACAACTCCCGCCGACATCCGCCTTCAGAAAAACGGGAGACTCTTCCATTAAAATCCTAAATGGCGCGCAAATTAATTCCCAGGAGCGGTCGTATGATAATTTGCCAAAGCCAGTCGGGAAGGATGCAGAGAGAGAGAGAGAGAGAGAGAGAGAGAGAGAGAGAGAGAGAGATGTAGTCGAGTAACTGAAACGTGGCAAGCGTTCTCCGTAGAGTTTTATTTATTTATTCATTTTGGGTTCGGGGATGGGGTGGGGAGGGCAAGAGCTTTACACAAACAGACGGAGAGACAGACAGACAGACAGGGATCATGTTACAATACTTTCACCTTAATTTGGCCCATATTTTGGTCATTTTGAGCGTTTTTAATATATCTCCTAGGTAGAAAAAGACAGTGTCACGACACTACATCTTAGCAGTCCCTTTTCGTGAGTAGCATCGTATTCTGGTGTTATTCTGTCGCAACAACTCAGCATTCAAGATAGAAGGATGTCATTTTTACACAAAATTAATGTATAAAAAGTATAGTATGTGTATCAGATTGGTACATATGCTCACAGATAATACAGACATTGAGGTCCCAACGAGGCGATCTGGTCTTTACCGTAAATTAATTTGTTAAAACATTTGTATGATAACTGGCCAAAGTAGGTAGGCACGAATGAAGCAAAAGGTGAGAAGAAAGAGAGAGAGAGAGAGAGAGAGAGAGAGAGAGAGAGAGAGAGAGAGAGAGAGAGAGTTGGACTAATTGAAACGTGCGTTGAGTAATCCGCAGTTTTAGCAGGTGCTGAGAGAGAGAGAGAGAGAGAGAGAGAGAGAGAGAGAGAGAGACTGTAGGGGAGAGGAGGAGGAAAGTGGGGAATGAAAAGAGATAAAAAACTAAACAAGAACGGGAGGAGAAGGGAAAAAGGAAGAGAAGACAGGAGAAAATCTCCATGAGAATGAGAGAAGACGAAGAGGAGGAGAAGGAGAAGATGGATAGGAGAGGATTGAAGAGAGGCAAGGAGGTAAGTAGTAAGAGGGGATTACTGAAGAAAGAGAGAGAGGAGAGAGGGCAATAAAACTGAGGAAAGAGGAAGGCGGAAGGAGTGTGAGAATGAGAGGGTAGGTGGTAGGAAAACAAAAGAGAGAGAGGAAAGGAGGAAAGAAAGAGGAAGTAGGAGGAAATTTTAAGGAAAGGGATTTGGGAAGAAATGAAAATAGAAGAATCAGATCGGAAGTAAAAATCCAAAAAAAAAAAAAAAAAAAAAAAAAAGAACGAGAATAAAGTATAAAAGTGTGCATGAAGAAAAAAAATGGATACGAGAGAGAGAGAGAGAGAGAGAGAGAGAGAGAGAGAGAGAGAGAAGCTGACACCATAACCTTGACCGCCTTCTTGAGTGAGCCACCGCTAGAAGAGAGACAGAGAGAGAGAGAGAGAAAGGGAGAACCATGATCACACCAAACCGCCGTGGAAGAGGGGCAAAAACCACTGTGAATCTCCATACCATCACAGCCCTACTTCTTTCTCCTTCCTCCTCCTCCTCCTCGTCCTCCTCCTCCTCCTCCTCCTCCTCCTCCTCCTCCTCTTCCTCTTTCTCCATGGCGCCTGGTGGTAGACAGAGAGACAGACAGACGGAGACATGAGAGGTAAAAGTAGAAGAGAGATGAGGAACTGTACAACAATTACCCCACAGAAAAGGAAAGAGAGAACTGAGTTAGCAACTTACAGTTCGCTCTTTACGTGTGAGAAAATAAACGAGAGAGAGAGAGAGAGAGAGAGAGAGAGAGAGAGAGACTGCTTGAAAACTGTTGCAGTGTGAGTTAATTTGTGGGGATGAGGGTAATGGCCTAAAGAGCTATGCGGGATGAAAGAGAGAGAGAGAGAGAGAGAGAGAGAGAGAGAGACAGACAGACAGAGAGAGAGAGAGAGAGAGAGAGAGAGAGAGAGAGAGAGAGAGAGAGAGTGAGAGATGGGAAACAGGAAGATGGAGGAAGCGGGAAGGTGAGATGAGAGAGTTCAGGGGAATGTGGAAGTTTGACTGAGAGTGAGAAGAGAAAGAGTATCAGAGGGTGCGTGAGTGGGTGCAGGAACGAGATGTGTGTGTGTGTGTGTGTGTGTGTGTGTGTGTGAGAGAGAGAGAGAGAGAGAGAGAGAGAGAGAGAGAGAGAGAAACTTTGAATCATCTGAGTGAATTACCAAGCACAGGAGAAAGAAATGAGATGCGCAGACAAGCAGGCTGGCAGACGGGGAGAAAGATAATGACAGGCAGACTGGTAAGCAGACGACGCAGAATATCAAGCCGAGAACCATTTTACAATCTGGCATAAATCCTTGAGAAACTGTTTGCGTGCGAGTGAGTGAGTGAGTGAGTGAGTGAAGTTGCTCCCACGGGGTGTCCAAGTAGTGTGTGTAGGCAATATGTTAGCATCTTACCACGCACATAGTTTATCGTCATCATCATCATCGTTATTATCATCATCATTACACTAACATCTGCGCTACCACAGTCTTCATCAAAACATCTGTTAGCACATACTAATTCTAACATTTGTCACCACGTATACTCATCACGACTCTGCTGTATCACCACGGGTAATCACCACGTTACTCATCTGTCTCCAGTGACTACCACGTTATCATCACCACCACACTTCATCACTGCTCTCATATTTAAGCATTTTTCACAACACCATTGCCGCATTTCGTCACCTACCACACCTCTCCACCACTACACTCGGCTATCACAGCATCATCTAACTAATACACCTCTCCACCACCACATTTCCACCACAGCACCTCACCAGCATCTCTGACCATCGCCACACTCACTCACTACATCTTTACCTAACCAATGGACCTCATCACCAGCAGACTTACCACCCACTCATCACCAAACCACACCAGTTTACCATGATACCATACCGCACTAGACCTGACGACAAACACCACCTATCTTCACCACCACACTTCACCATCCCCAACCTCATCACACCATCACCACATCTTACCACTACAACAGCACCATTTTCATCACCACCTCTGCCTCACCATAGCCACACTCCAACGTAACCAGCACCATACTACCACCACTACACCATCTTCACAACCACTCGCGCCATACCAACTCACTCCTGCACAATTCCATTCCTCCACCACACCATATCTCTCCCCCCAGTCCCCACCACCACCACGACCACCACCACCGTCTTGAGAGCTGCATGGTGTTAGTGGCCTGGGGGGGGGGGATGAGAGAGAGTCCCCCAGGGTACATCAGTTTGAATTACCCCACGTCTTTCTCTTATCATTGTGTGTGTGTGTGTGTGTGTGTGTGTGTGTGTGTGTGTGTGTGTGTGTGTGTTTATGGCGATAAGGGAGCGTATGCATATAGACTTAACAGTGTGTGTGTGTGTGTGTGTGTGTGTGTGTGTGTGTGTGTGTGTGTGTGTGTGTGTGTGTGTGTGTGTGTTTGCGGTGATAAGGGAGCGTCTGCATATAGACTTAACAATGTGTGTGTGTGTGTGTGTGTGTAGAGTATGCGTGTAGGTGTATCTGTGTGTATGTCAGCTTAAACACGTGTACAGCTGCACCAGAAATAAGTAAATGAGAATTGCGCTAATCACCCAGAGGTTGGCAGTAAATAATATAATAATGCAATATGTGTCAGTCAATTGCCTAGCCACGGTGTGTGTGTGTGTGTGTCTGTGTGAGAGAGAGAGAGAGAGAGAGACTTCACCACCTACGAGTTAATTTCCTCTTATTATCCAAGGGTCGTTTCCCACCCCCTCCCTCCCTACCCCCCACTTCCTCCATACGCCTACCCCCACCTCTCTCTCTCTCTCTCTCTCTCTCTCTCTCTCTCTCTCTCTCTCTCTCAGCACCTGGAATAACATAGATACGAAATTACCCACACAACTTAATGCAATCGTTTAATGATGGGAACTTAACCCTTTGTCTGTGTATGCATGACAAGGCAGCACCACAGAATATGACCCGTAATGTCTGTGTGGTCTGTGTAACTCTGCCTGATCCCTGCATTAGTTTTCACCCTCTCCCAGTCTCTCCCTGTCGATTCATCCTCTATATTCCCCCGTCCCCCTTCACTACCATCCTATATTCTCCCTTTCATTTGCTGTTTCTTCATTTTTACCCAATTCTCAACCCCTCTCCCAGTCTCTTGTTATCGCCCCCCGCTCTCTCATTCCCCTCCTATAAACACGATTCTCTCTCTCTCTCTCTCTCTCTCTCTCTCTCTCTTTGTGTGTGTGTGTGTGTGTGTGTGTGTGTGTGTGTGTGTGTGTGTGTGTGTATTCCTCTCTATGTAGACCTTAGTGTGTACCTGTATACCTGTCCACCTGTTTGTCTGTCTGTCTCTATGGCAAGGTTTTAATCCCAGCAGCTTTTTTCATTCGTTTCTTTCTCTCCATTCAAAGCTTTTTCTGTTTTCTCTATTCTTTTTCCTTTTTCGCTTCTCTGTTTCCTCTTCCCTGTCATTATAACCCCTTTTTCTTAATATTTACCTGTCCTGTTTACCACCTTTTTGTCTCTTCGCCATTCATTTCCCTTCTTGCTTGTTTCCTCTCTCTCTCTCTCCTTCCTCTTCTCTTCCTTCTCCTCCCCTCGTGCGTCTTCCTGTATTTGTTTCCTTCCCTCTTCCTCCATTTTTGTTCCATCACTCTAATTCTTTCCTCCCTCTTCCTCTTTTTCCTCCTCCCTCCTATTCATCCTCCCATCCTTCTTTTTCTCTCCTCTACCTTGCCTCTTCCTCCTCCTCCTCTCCTCCTCTTCTCTCCCTCGCTTCATATTCTCCACGCCTTCTATGGGTTGTCCGCAAAACTCCTTTAAAAAAGGCCAGCCAAAAGTTCGCTTAATTTAGAACAGAGGACGGCCATCAGAGGGTGTCAACTTCCTGAGAGAGAGAGAGAGAGAGAGAGAGAGAGAGAGAGAGAGAGAGAGAGAGAGAGAGAGAGAGAGAGTTGGGGGGAATAAATGATGAATAACACGGAAATGAGTTAGGAGGGTGGGTGAAAGGGATGAAAAGGGAGGGAGAGGGAGGGAGGGAGAAAGGGAGGGCAGGAAAGAGAGAACTGAGGGAGGGAGTCAGGGAAGGAGTAACAGAGCATAAATACATACATACATACATACATACATATATATATATATATATATATATATATATATATATATATATATATATATATATATATATATATATATATATATATAATCAAGAGAGAGAGGGGGGAATTTAAAAAAAAAAGAAATGTATGACTGTGAGGGGAAGGACGGCAGAGGGGGGAGTTGAGGAAGGTAGGAAAGAGCGATTTTTGAGAAGAAATAAAAAAGGAGTATGGGAGCGAGGAAGTAAAAAGAGATTGGGGAAAGAGAGGAGGAGGGAGGAGTAAAGAGGATGTAATGGAAGGAAGGAAGGTAATAGAGTGTGAAAGAAAGAGGGAGAGAGAGGGGGGGAGATGGAGAAAGAAAGAGGGAAGGAGAGGTGTGAAGGAGAGAAAAAATATGAATGTGAAGGAAAGGTGAAGCGAAACACGGGAGGTGGGAGGGAGAGGGTATGAAGGAAAGGAGGCGGGAGAGTGTGTGTTCAAAGAAGTGAAGGAAGGAAGAAAAGGTTATAGTATGGAGGAAGGAGTGAATGAAAAAGAAATGGGGGGGAGAGAGTATGAAGGAAGGAGAGAAGGAAATGAGAAAAAGAAAGAGTATGAAGGAAGGAGTGAAGGAAAAAAGGAAGAAAGAAACGGGTAGGGAGGGAGTATGAAGGAGAGGGAGTTTAATATAATGAGACTATAAGGGAGAGTTATGGGGGAGGAAGAGGGAGGGAGGGAGGGAATGGGAGGGGAGTAAGGAGAAGGGAGGGAAGAAAGGAGTGTTCGAGAGAGAGAGAGAGAGAGAGAGAGAGAGAGAGAGAGAGAGAGAGAGAGATGTAGCAATAGGTGAACACTAGAATATGAAGCTAATTACGAAGAAGTGCTATGGAGAGAATTGAGCTGTGGTATTAGCGTCTTCTGACACTGAGCTTCAAGAAATAAGCTGTAAAATGACGAAAATCTGGGCCAAGCTAAGGTGAAACGAGTATAGTTACCTAGTTTTAGCCTACTCTATAACGAGCCGACAGGTTTGTTGCTGTTTGCTTTCTTTTGTCCTCCTTTATACAGAAATCATCAAAAAGAAAAAATAGGAAAGACATCATGATAACGAAGCGAAAATATCCTGTCGTATTCATACCTTTTCTTTTATTAATTTTCACCTCACCTACAAAAAGAAAAAAAGGATTCACCCCACTGTTTATTTATTTATTTATATATTTATTTTTACCTGTCTGTCTATCTGTCTGTCTATCTACTTATTCATTTATTAATATTCCTCACGCCAAAGCACTCCCTTGCAATTCACACAAATTATTTTCTTTTTCGTTTATTTTCACCTCACGTTTTCGCCACTATGTCCAATAACGTCAGCAATCGGCTTTTATTTCTTCACCGAATTTTTTTTTAATGTGTGTAATGTTCTGCCTCAGGTGTGAATAGTATTTTTCTTATGAGTTTTTTGACACCGGTACAGAAGAAGACATTGTATTTCTAATTTCGCAATTTCTCTTGCTTTTGTATTGTGCTTCGTCTGTATAATACTCTAACGTGTTTATTATTATTATTATTATTGTTATTGTTACCACCAGATGATTTTATTAAAGTTAGGACAGATCTCTGATACTGAAGAGGTTAATGAGTTCTGTATCTGAAAGGGATTACAGTTCATTAAAGTGAACTTGAGAGAGAGAGAGAGAGAGAGAGAGAGAGAGAGAGAGAGAGAGAGAGAGAGAAGTAGGTCGGTCTGCTACCCTTACATTACCGAAAGTTGAATTAAATCACCTGCAGGTATGAAGACAAAATTCATCTTGTACGTGCAGTGCCAAGGAAATGAAAACTATTAATTTGCAACAGCGTCCCTGGTTCTGATCACTTGCCCGGCCTCTCCACCCATCACTGTTTTAACTTTAGTCGTCTGCAGTGTTAAAATACAAATGTCCCAGTCATGATTTAAGGATTATAATGATAAGAATAATGTAAATACGTATGCAGTTCATCAAGGCTATAATCTGTGTGTGTGTGTGTGTGTGTGTGTGTGTGTGTGTGTGTGTGTGTGCATTATAGCAGAGTATTCCTATTTTTGTAGCTTCTTCAGGCGTTCAAAATTGTTCGTGGATTGAATGCTGTTTTTAATCATAAATATTTATCGGAAGAACGTCCGAATATTACAGAAAACACAAACTTCCGAGAATGAGAGAAAGGAAAAAGAGGAAAAACTTGCAAAAATGACAGAAGGAAGGGGGAGAAAAACTTCCTTTCTTTCCCTCACTACAATCGCATCAGGGAGGTACAGTATTGACGGGAGGGAAAAAAATAGCCGAGATAAGAAAAAAAAGAGGGGAGCCAGACGACCGTAGCTAAAGGGATAGGCGTCTTTTTATTATAAACTTTGACTTAGTTTTGGCCAAGAGTGAGCAGTGTGTAGGAAGAAGGATGGCAGTTAACGCCCTCACTACGGTATGATGTTTTGGGATGGGGATGGAGAAGACAGGTGAGGGGATAGGGGAATCTCAGAGAAGGAGTGCAGAAATATCGAAGCAGGAGAAGCGGAATGAATGTATGAGTCAGCAGGGTGCACGGAATTCTTAGGGAAGCAAAGAAAGGCCAAGGAATTCAAAGAGACTGAAGGGGGAGTAGAAGAATGTAATTAAAAGTCTTGAAATTACACGATGAAGAAGGAAAATAATGGCAGGGAATCCAAAAAGACGTATGAAGGAGCAGGTGATGTATATGTGCTTGGCAGGTGTATAGAAGTCTTAGGGAAGCAAAGGGAAGGAATTCAAAATAACTTGAGGAGGAGCAGGCGGAATAAGAGTTTGGAAGGTAAGTCTTAAGAAGGCATGGGAAAGGAATCCAAAAAGTCTGAAGGAGGGGACACGGAGTATATGAGTCTAGAAGGTACGCGGAAGCCTTAGGAAAGCAAAAGAAAGCCTAGATGTTATAATGGGTTGAATCCGTGAAGTGCTAGATGGTTGTCTGAAGGAGCAGGCGAAAGTGTGGGGAAGTAAAGAGTTCTGCTGGGGAGGGCACTAGAGAGAGAGAGAGAGAGAGAGAGAGAGAGAACACACACACACACACACACACACACACACACACACACACACACACACACACGTACGTTTCACCTGTCGACTAAATATTTGTGACGGTGGAAGGTTTTGTATGTGTGTGTGGCTCTACTGTAAACACGGAACAGGCGACCAAGACCTTCACGGCGGTATTGTGGGGTTGCGGTGGGGTTGTGAGGGGTGGTGGTGGGGTTGTGAGGGGTTGCGGTGGGGTTGTGAGGGGTTGTAGTGGGATTGTGGTGGGATTGTGAGGGGTGGTGGTGGGATTGTGAGGGGTGGTGGTGGGGTTGTGGTGGGATTGTGAGTGGGTTGTGCAGGTTTTGGTGGGTTGTAGGATTGTGAGGGGTTGGGGTGGGTTGTGGGAATGTGGTGGGGTTGCGGTGGGGTAATTGGGGTTTATGAGAGGTACTGAGAGCTTGTGGTGGGGTTGCAGTGGGGTGTGGTAGGATTTGTGTGGCGTTGCGATGCGGTTGTTAAGGGTGTGGTGGGGTTTGTGAGGGGGTGGGGTATAGTTTGTGTGTCTTTGGTTTGTGTGTGTGTTTGTGTGTGTGTGTGTGTGTGTGTGTGTGTGTGTGTGTGTGTGTGTTTTCAGAATTATAGATTAAAGGTAAGTGGATACGCCCACCATCCGTTCATTTGATGTAGTCTTATCCCAGAAGATAGCCTACAGGCCATTTCATTTCCTGCTGTGTAAATTGTTCCCTCACTATTTCCTCTCGCTCCTTCCTTCTCAGTCTACTTCCCTACCTTAGCCCCACGTCCCTACCGTAGCCTCCCTTTCCTCCCTACCTTCACACCATCTCACGTCCATTCATCCATATCTACCAAAATCTTTTTCCTCTCTGCCCTCGGCCCTCCTTTCCTGCTTCCTATACTTCCCTACATCCTTCCTTACTTCCTCCATACTCCTTATATCACCCTCTCTCTATCCCAGCCTCCATACCATCCCACCTCCTTCCATGTCCCATCCCATCCCTCAACACCCAAGTTCTCTGTTTTGCCTACTTCCTACTCCCTGAACTTTGTACATTCTTCCCTCCTACCTCCTTCTTCCCTACTGCTTATACCTCCCTCCCCACCTCCTCCATCCCATCCCATCTCCATCTCCCGCCCTTCCCATCCCTCACCCTCGCATCTTCCCCCAGTATGAGAAGGGGTGGACGTCTTTCAATCGAGGCACATCTAACTTTACCCCGCGCGTCCCTTTCGATGCCTATAACTTCCACTCCCTTTTATTTCTACGGTAGTTTTCAGAGGGCGTAACTTCCCCGGTACTAACTTCCCTCTCACATAGCCCTACTGAATTTCATGAGTTCGTCGCCTAGGTTTTCAGCCAGCCTTCTGAAGTCAATTGCCATTCAGTTTTCTCCTGCCTGCTTCTGTTTCTTTAGCTCTCCCTCCATCTCCTTACGCCTCTGTTCGCCTTTAATTGTTTTCTGGATTTGCTTTTAATGTGTTTTGTAATTTTTTCATTTTGCATTTTCTTTCGTTTTGTGTTTTTCATTTTTTTTGTCATTTTTTTTTTCTTTCGTGCTTTTCTTTACTCTCTTCTTCTTGCTTTTAGGATAAGATTTTGTACCCTCTTCATTCTCTCTCTCTCTCTCTCTCTCTCTCTCTCTTTCGCATTTCCCTCAATAACGTGACATGTCCAATCTTAATTAATGATAACGAAGAGTGATGCTTCATTTACATTTCCTCCCGCTTCTCATTTCAATCACACGATGAATTTCCATGATTTTAGGCCACCACCCCCCACCCTCCACACACGCATGGTTAGTATTCCTCCTCCTATCTTCCTCTTCCGGTCATTATTCTCCTCGTCACTTCGTCTTCCTCTTCTTCCTCCTCTCTCCGTAGCGCCTCCCTCCCTAGTCGACGCACACACGATTACTGTTCCTCATCATTCTCTTATCTTCATCTTCTGATCCTTCTTGTTTTCGTCTCTTCTGTTCCTCTTCCTCTTCTGGTTATTATACTCCTCACCTCTTCTTATTTTGCTTTCCCTCTTTTCTTCTTCCTCTTTCCCTCCTGTTCTTCGTTTGCTCCTCATTCTTTGTGTTTCTCTTCCACAGTTTCTCATTCTCCACTTCCATCTCCCTCTTTTACATATTATAATTTCCCTTCTGATTTCAGGTATTCCCCCCAATCATGGTTGGTCCTTGTCTACCCCCTACCTCTCCTCTTCCTCATTTTCTCTCTGTTCTCCTCTCCTCCTGGTATTCCTCTTTTTCTCCTTGCACTCTTTTCCCTTTCCTGTCCCTGCCTCTTTTCCTGCATCCTGGTGTCCTCTTCCTCTCCCTTCATTTTCCCCTCCTTCCCCCTCTTCCTCTCCCATCCTTTTCTGTTTTTTTTTTCTCCTCCTTCCCTCTTCTTCTTCGTCTCTCATATTCTCCCTTTTTCCTTCCTCTTCTTCGCCTCTCTTTTTCTCCCTTTTCCCTCCTCTTCTTCGCCCCTCTTTTCTCCTCCTTCCCTCCTCTTCGTCGCCCCTCTTTTTCTCCCTTTTCCCTCCTCTTCTTCGCCTCTCTTTTTCTCCCTTTTCCCTCTCCTATTCGCCCCTCTTATCTCCTTCCTTCCTCTTTTTCAACCCTCTTTTTCTCCCTTTTCCCTCCTGTTCTTCGCCTCTCATTTTCTCCCATTTTCCTCCTCTTCTGCTCCCCTCTTTTTCTCCCTTTTCCCGCCTCTTCTTCGCCCCTCTTTTTCACCTCCTTCCTGCCTCTTCTTCGCCCCATCACCCTCACGAAGCTAATCCCACGCTGAATACATTAGCCATTATCGATGCCGCCGGCGACATGTTATTCTCCAGCGTCCTTTGTCCACCTGTTTATTTTTCCCAGCTTCATTTATCAAACCATTTCTGATTCGCGGGACGATGTATCAAAGTCGCGATGGAATATTTGAGGCGCATAGTCTCATTTATTAATCACTTCCACCTCGTGACTCTGTTTGTGATATATTCTTGCCACCCATCCACACGATTTTCCTGGGAGAGATGTGGAAATGGAAGGGTTATATAGTCATGATTAACCCTTTCATCAGGAAGTCTTTCGAAGGTTAAATAAAATCGTCTAGAGGTAGCCTGATTAAACTTTTAAAAATAGTCACCGTTCTGATAGGGTCAAGGATGCTCTCTGTCACCTATTCATTGGTCATTTATTCTGCATGTACTGTAAGTCTTCGGTATTACACCCTACTATTGCACCCTTATATCACTCCCTAATATTACCACCCTAACATTGTGTGGTATGTTCCTGCTGTCTGTTTATATGGTCATAGTTAGCATACAGACCTTCAGAAAGTTATGAAAGTGGAACATACACAAATAAATTGGTCAGAAAGGGGTGCTACTGACAGTCTTCAATCCTACACAGTTATGGTGTGGTGGATGGTCAGGTCGTGGCAGGGAATATTGGACCTTGTTGTCAAAACTGTTCCCTCCTTGCTGAGATCGAACATGCAGTTTGAGCAACACCTGTTCCGTCTGTGTATACGTGCTTGTATGTAGGTAGGTAGACAGGTAGGTGGGCGTGTGTGTGTGTGTGTGTGTGTGTGTGTGTGTGTGTGTGTGTGTTTATAATCAAAAGAAGAAATAGGAGTGTTGGAAGAAAACAAACTTAGGGAGATGAGTGTAGATAACGAAGAACTGGAGGTAGACAGGCAGAGTAGAGTAGGAAGGGGACGAGAGGGAGGGGAGGGGAGAGAGAGAGTGAGAGGGACAGTGATGGATGATGTGAATGAGTTAGAGCGAGGCGGAGGGGATAGAGTGAGAGAGAAGCCATAATTCCCACCGCACCTACCACACAACACCCACTACATACTACCACACAGTACCCACCACACTTACCACATCAAACTGCCACACTTAGCACATCCTTCCCAATCCCTTGCCATGCCTTATTCCTTTACGTATCTCATCCCATATCTCACTACCACACACCTACCACACCTTCCACATCACACCACCACACACACAGGACACCAGATAGATAGACAGATAGATAAATTTGGGACAGATAGACATAAAAACAGAACCTTTGGCGAAACAAAAAAAAATACTAACTGAAGGGGGCAGGAAGAAGTGGAGGTAAATATGGAATACTCGTGTCGTGGCATAATGTTTCTCTCTCTCTCTCTCTCTCTCTCTCTCTCATCCAATTGGTGTATGTGTACTTTCCCTCTTTTCAGTTCCTTTCTTACGTTCCGTTTCGTCTGTGTATTATTCCTGTTTTTTTTTTTTTCGTTCTCTCTTGTGCTTCCTTCATCGTTGCTCCTGTTCTCATCGTCCTCATATTCCTTTCGTCTCTGCATCCTCGTCCGTTTTTTTGTTATTGTCCCTCTTTACATCTTTCGTGTCGATTCATTCCCCAGTTTCCATTGCTGTCTTTTACCCTTTTCGTCTTCTTCCACTGTTTTTCATTTCCTTCTTACACCCCTTTCATTTATATTCATTACCCCCTGTTTCCATTTGCTTACTCCCTTACCTGTGTATTTTCTCCCCCCACCATCTTTTTTCCCCATTCTCGTCTACGCACCTTAGTTTCAATTCATTTTCATTTTTCCCACTTCCTCTCTTTCGTTTTTGAAGTGTTCTGCATATTATTGGTCCACCATTACTCCCATTTCGCCTGCTCTTGGGTTTTTCATACTTTTTTTCCATCATACCGTCCAACCAGAGCACTCACCATACCGTAACACCATTGCATTCATTACATCAGCGTACACATTACATAGCACTCACTAGACGCTTTGTACCACCGCATCACATCACCCTTCACACCACTACACCACAACACTCGCCACACCATCCATCACACTACTCACCCTACCAGACCCATCTCATAACCACACCACCACACTACCATGCCCATCATATCATTTCCATCATACCACAACGTTCACCACACCACACTGCACTACCAAACCAATCACACCACACCACACCAACACCACCACACCTGTCCATTGATTCTGAGCGTCCACCACGTGCCTCTCGCATCACGTGTCCACGGTTTACATATGCTGACTGAGTGGGGCGCACGGCACGTATGCTGTCTGAGTGTGTCCCCTTATGCTTCCCTTCTGGCTATGTCACAAATTGCCAAAACATACAGTAGCTGAGTTGGGAGCTTTTTTTTTTTTTTTTTGAGGAAGAAGGAACCAAAGGCCATGAGCCCGCAGTATGGGTTTGGCTTGGTCTGGCTCAGCTGTTAAAGTTAGGTTAGGTAGGTATTAAGGTTGGGTTAGATTTACATAGCTGTTGAGTCTGGGTTAGATAGGGTTATGTTGGGTTAGGTCGGGTAGGCTAGGCTAGATTGGCTTAGGTTAGAGTAGGTTTGATGAGGTTAGAATAGGCTAGGTTGTTAGGGTTAGGTTTGGGTGGGTTAAATTCGGTAGGACCATCACAGAAGGAAGATAAAGCTTAGCTCCTGGTGATGAAAAGGCGTCCATAGACCCGTGGATGGAGTGGAGGAGTTATAATATAGAGAATCAAGGAAAATGAAGTGCAGGCTTGGAAGGAGTAGAAGAGATGAAAGAGAGTGTGTAAGGGTGGAAAGAAATCAACTGCAGCTTTGTAGCCGCGGGAGGACCTGGGGGCATCCGAGGTCGTACAGTGAGACCCTTGCCTCCCCTCACGTCCCCCCCCCACCTCCATTTTAAATTTCAATGGTTTTTAAAATGTGCACATTAGGCAGCGATTAGCCCCCATCCATCGAGACCTGACTACACCACTGATCGAAGAGAGAAAAAGCAGAGATATAGAACAGAATGAAAATGAAGAATGGATAAATGGTGAAGGTGAAAGAGATAACGAGTAAGGAAGAAAATAGGTAATTGTAGAAACAGCTTGTTACTGTTTTTGTTGTGGCCCCAGACTCCTCTGAACGTGAACCCAGTGGACAGTAGGTTGAAGTTACAATTATTTCCTTTGCAATCCATCCCCCCCTTTTTTTTGGAGGCATAAAGAGGGAGTTGCGAGACGTTTGTATAATCGGGCAGAGAAACCATCAGGTTATGTCTGTGCCACTGCGTGAAGGCATCCCTTTCCTTCATCGTGACAGCCTACCTTCCCTGAAATCCATCATCCATCTTTTCTGGGGACGATAGAGAGGGAGCTGAGGGACGTCTGTATAATCGGGTCGAGAAGCTCCTTAGCTATATCTGTGCCACCGCATAAAGGCGACCCTTCTCCATCACCGTAACAGCTTACCTGCCTTTCATGCATTTATCAGAAGCAGATTATAGAAAACGTCACCAGCAATACACGCAGGTAACCCAGATATTCCATGGCGTGCAGTATGTGGAATCCACTTCAGCTTCTGACTTATACTGATAAGAGGATTGAGTTCTGTAAGAGTATTAACTTCACTATTTTTACGACCTGAAATGCAAATAGAATGTTTTGTTTGTGTAAAACATGATTCTGTTTTTTTTTTCTTAATTGCGAAAGGTCTTCCCTGAGCCGAATGATTGCTTGGCGGTAACAGGAATTTAATAAAATTTTTGCACCAAAGTTAACAAATATTTTCTTACCCAATTATTGTTGTACATCTCTCCAGTAATTAACTCCTCAGGCGCAAGCAAGGAAAAACGATAGTAAAGGCAGCTTCATTATAGAAAATTAAATAGATAACTCGTTAAGCCTTTTGCTAACTAAAGTTTTCTCCTCGGCTGCCAGAAGAATCACCAGGCGTTAAGTGGCGTACAAAAGAAAAAGTTATTCTGCAGAAGGATTTAAAGAATATTCTTGTTTCACTTTTTGCCCTTCTCCTACAGTAGGTCTTCACAAAGCTTAATATCATCTCAGTGACGTAATATTGCTAAACGTGTTATTAGCCATTTGCATGGTATTAATATTTTCAGAAGGATATAATTTGTAACAACAACCTGGAGTATAAGAGTTTGTTACCTGGATAAATTAACTGGGAAGGAAAGGGTGGTAAAAATACCTCCTGAGATAACTACAAACACAGTAGGGTTCCTTCTCTAAACCTGCTGAGGCTGAAGATGTCATTTTATTAATACTAACTTTTTTATTATTATCATTATCCATCATTATTATTGTTACTCCTGCCCTGTCCCCCTGGGGAAGGGGTGGGGGGAGAATACATCCCCAGTATCCCTGCCTGTCGTAAGAGGCGACTAAAAGGGGCCTTTCAGTCTCCAGTCTCTCTTTCTCTACTACCCTCTTCTGCTCTTCTGTCCTACCTCTCCTCTTGATATTTCCGTGCTTCTTCCGGCCTTTATTTTCCCTCTACTCCTACAGTGCCATATAGCCATGTTATGGCTTGGTGCAAATTCTTCTATGATAACAAATATTCCTGTCCTGTGATAATTGTTTTCGCTCAGGAGATACTATTGAAGTTGGATGGGGTTAGGTAATAGCCTTCATTAAAACTTCACGTATCACTCCATGCAGATCACATATTTTTCGTCTTTCATTATTACAACAACAGATGATATTAGTGAGATTCGGAGAGACCTTTCAAACTTGAGGACCTACATATAGCCTTCAGTAGACCCTTCACTACTGTGGATCCGTTTAAAACTGAATATATATTTTTAGTTCAGACAAGAATATAACAGAAAAAGGTATATAATCAGACTGAAAAGGTTAATAGAGGTCCTTCATGTATGTAATTAGAGGGGCACTCAGTGGAGCGCATCTCTCCGACAAGGGCAACGTAATTTCCAAACCACTCTCCATAATGGGTTAGGGTTTCTCGTCAATGATTAGGGTTTCTCAAAAAGTGTTTTCCGGATCCAGAATCTGTAGCACGATTCGGATCGGTCCCAAAACTTCATCGATTGTTACCCACCAAATTTGGTCCAAATCTCTAATTTAGTTTTTGAGTATTCCTGCTAACAAACAAGCTAACAGACAAACAAGCAAACAGGGGTGAAAACATACTCTCCTTGTCTGAGAGAATAAATTCGTTTGATGATTTTCCTTTATCAGGTTAACTTGATACAGATTTTCGCCTTTAGTTCACGTTAAGTCCGAGGCAGAATACATTAGTCATTCCTACGACTCTGAATCATTTCCATGGCACTTCTTCGTGACTAGCACCATTTTCCAGTGTTTAATCTACTGTTGCAACTCTGCATTCAAGATGGAGAGATGGCAATTTGAGGCCAAGTTAGTGCAAAAAGTGTATAGAAAAATTCAGAGCAAGTCAGTGAGTACAAGGCGATACAGGTAAGGCATCAGGTGGGTGGTGGAGAATGAAAAGGGTTTAAGTGGAAAGAAATATAAGTGTGAGAGGAAATGAGGAAGCAGGTGGCAACACACACACACACACACACACACACACACACACACACACACACACACACACACACACACACACATTGAAAGTAAACGAACCAGCTGAAAAGTCGCATCTGACTCATAAAAACGACACTGATGCTCACCCTTGATTAAAACTGCCACTTCATTAGTTAATTACCTCCCGTGAACTCAGGTAAACAAGGGAAATGAAAATATAAGCCAGCATGCGTAAAAGAAAGTACTACCGGTATGTTTATATTTTAAGTGCCATGTAAGTGTCTTTTAAAAATCAGATTTCATGCCTCTCACCATGAAAAGTAACGACATTAGGAAAACAAATATGAGGACGAGAAAATAAGCATCATGCCAAGAAAATACATGACGTCAGGAAAAGGAACGTGACGTCAGGAAACTAAGCAAGACGTCAGGGAAATAAACATGACGTCAGGAAAATAAACATGACGTCAGGAAAATAAACATGGCGTCAGAAGAAGATGACGTCAAGAATACAAGCATGACGTCAAGAAATCAGCCATGACGTCACTGTACTGAATGGGTGAGCTGCTCGGACCCCGCCGCCACCCCAAGTGAAATAAATAAATGAATGAACAAATAATAATTCTGTCTGTGCTGCAGCAATTGTATGTTACTCTATTGATATCAAAGGTACTGTCAGAGTTCTCTCATAAATTGGTTTTGTGTGTTTTGTGTGTGTGTGTGAGAGAGAGAGAGAGAGAGAGAGAGAGAGAGAGAGAGAGAGCACAGACAGGCAGAAGTAGGAGTTAACAACCAGTTTCACACGGACTACATCCTTAACATTGAATACAGGTGTTTACAGGTGTTACAGGTGCAGCACTGACAAAACATGTATCAAAGGCATTGTGTAAGTCGTCTCATTAGCATGTCGTGTGAGAGAGGAGTGTGAATAAGCAAGAGGTGCAACACTGGTAAATACATGAGCAACATCACCTGCTCCCTACACACCTGGTGGGGCTCGACTCATTAATTAAGCCCTTAAGATGTAACCTCTCACCATTACCTGTATATTTATGCTCCTGTTGGTTTGTTAGAGGTATTGTTTGTGAAGGGATTAGTAGCCTTTATATGTGTTCACCTCAGAATATTCTCTCCAGAGTTGAATATAATCGTCTGGGAATAACAAGAATAAATATATATTTCGTCCTCTCCCTGAAATACTTAACCCCATTTATTGTTCCCATTATCCTGACAAAAAAAAGAAGAAAGAAGAAAATCGCTCGACTTTAAGGTGAACATAATAACCAGGTGTATTCATGACAGGAAAATATTAACTTATAAACTTCTTCATCCTTTTGGCACCTGTGATTTTCTCTGAAGGAAATACTGAAGGGTTGCAATCTACTTGAACTACAACTTTTAGAGCCAAGCCATATTTCAACGTTTTATTCTGTTTTTCCTCAGATGATGCCACTGAGCTGAGAGGAAACCCTGCCTTCAGCTCTCCTCCTCAGGCCAGCCACGGTGTTCCTGAGGTAAGGGTGATGTTTTATTGGTTTCATTATTTTGTATGTGTTCAGATTTTCCGTGGTTATTTGTGTGTGTGTGTGTGTGTGTGTGTGTGTGTGTGTGTGTGTGTGTGTGTGTGTTTTAAGATAGGCAGACTCTCAGAACAGGCACACCCACGACATGCTGAGAGAGAATAAGTAGAGAGAGGATAGACAAAGAGAAAATAGACAGAAAACACAGGCAGAGAATAGACAGGTAGAGACAGGACAGACAAAGAGAGGATAGGCAGAAAGTAGACACAGAGACAGAGAATAGGTGAACAGAGGATAGACAGACTCAGGACAGGCAAAGCGAAGGCAGGCAGACAGATGACAGGCTAACGGAGGACAGGCAGATGAATGAGAGGCTGAAGGCGTGAGGGGTGAGGCAGGCAGGGAGGATGGATGCAGCGTATTAGTCCCTGCGGTGGTGACAGGTGGCAGGGGCGGGCCAATATGCAAGACAGGCCTCCACACAGATGGCAGGCGATGGCAGGGCGCAGACGGCACGGTAAGGCAGGGGGGAGGGGAGAATATTAAACTCCGTCATTCACAGAAGTCTCCCCTGATGTGGTTTCTCGTATTGCCTATCTTTTGGAAACATGTCTGAAAGTGTTAAGCCAATCAGCACGAAAATTCTGTATCAAGTTGAATGAAGTCCTTTGGTAACAGCAAAAGCAAAATAAACAGGACGTCGTGACAAACCAGGAGTTAATGGGATTTTTTTTTTTTAATCCCATCACAGCACTGCATATTTTAAACTGTTTCACTTACATGGTTTCCCACCCTAATGTCACTACACCTATTCCTGCCACCCTAAGCCTCCTTCCCTCATGTACTTTCCAACACTATCTTTTAACGTTACTCTCGGTGCTCCTCTCCTTCTTCTTCCCCCAACAGATATTTATAGCTTTATCACCTGTATGCTGTCCTTGTTTGTTTTTACCTGGTTCGATTCTATCCCAGGTAAATTTGCCCAAGTCATCGTTTATTCCGTTTAATCTTTTAGCTGTGTCTTTGAGGTTTTCTGTGTCCTCCTCCATGTTTGACGTCTTCTCTTAGATGTGCTTTCCTCCCACTGCTACTTCGCGTTCTCTCTTCTGCTCCCTCTCCTCCGTTTTTTTTTTTTTTTTTTTTTTAGCTTTTTATCCCCTTTTCATTCATCTGCTTCCTGGTATTTTTTTTTATTTTCCTTTTTTCTCATCTCTGCAAGGTCCCTCTTCCACTGTTTTTACCCCCCCCCCTTTTTTTTTAATCCTACGCTTCCTGCTTCTTTTACCTTCGTTATGACCTCTTTCCTTTACTTCCTCAACAATCTCTGTCTCACCTCCCTCTTCCTCTTCGTGTTCTGCTTCCTATTAGCTTCCTCTTCTCTCGTATCTTCTCTATTCATTTTTTCTTCATTCCGGGCGTCCCTATCTCCCATGTCTTTCCTTTCTCCCGTTTTCTCTTCCTTCCCTTGCCCCATTTTCTTCCTCTTCCTCCCACTTTCTCTCCATTCCCCTGTTTATCTATTTTCCATTGGCTTATTTTCTTCCTCCTCTTCGTCCCACTATTTCCCCCCTCCTCCCCTCTTCCTCCTCCTCCTCCAGTTCCATACCGTGCCATCTCCTTACTGCATGATCCACTTGCTCCCTTATAGGCTCCTTCTTCAAGCATGCCTCCTCTCCTTTCCTTTCTCTCTCGATTTTCCTTCTCTCCCTCCTCCTGTTTTCCCTTCCCTCCTTCTCTCCATCTCACCGTTTCCCTTCTCTTCCTTTCTCTTCCTCTCTTTCGCTCCTTTCTTTAACTGAAACACTTGAGAAAGTAGAGATTAGAGAGACAGATTGCAAGAAATATCTCAATGACCCGACATTGTATGCAGTGAATATTGCTTTTAACAATAGATTAAGACAATGTGGAATAAATTTTCCATTCATCCTATTCTACGAATTTTCCATGACAGGTTTTCTATGGTACTTGGTGGTCCGTCCTACCAAATCTTGCCGGCATTGGCAGGAACAGTTGGTAGGTTAAGGGAGCCCCTCTTGCTTTTCTTTCCTCATATGCGACTCACAGAGCAGAAACCATCATCATACCCATTTCTCTGCTTATTCTTCCCTTTATCTCCCCTCCCCTCACTTTTACCTCATCTCTCATCCCCCCTCCTTCTCCCTCCCCCGCACCTCGCCATACCCATCTCCTCTCCCCGCCCTTATTATCTCCGGTATCTCATCCCTTCCCTTCCCTCCCTCCGTTGCCCCTCACTCCTCTCCTCTTCCCTTGAGTCCCCATTCCCCCTAACCTTCTCCTCCCCACCCCTTCCCCATCCCGCCCCCACTCCCCCCCCCCTCAACACGACAAGTATCAGGAGCAGAAATGTTGACTCTCCAATTTTGTTAAAAGCTGTGGCGAGTCTTTTCATTACCAGGCACATTTACCTGCCCAGACCTGATTTAATCCCTCCCATCCCCTTCACTCCTCTCCCGTCTCATCCCATCCCATCCCATCCTCTCCTCTCATTTGTGTCCTCGTCATCTCCAGTCTTCCTCTCGTCCCCCCCCCTTCCTTCCTTACTTCCTTCCTTCCTTCCTTCCATCGAGTTTCTCTACCCTCCCCATCCTTCCCTTCTCACTCCTCCTCGTTACCTGTCATTTGTTACCTTCCCGTCATCTCACATACCGTCTCTCAACTCCCTTCCTCTTATTTCCCTTCACTCCCGCCTATCCCTATACCATCCCCATCCTTCCCTTCTTCTCCCTCCACCTCTCTAAATGTCGTCTCATTCCCTCCTGTCAGCCTTTCTCCCTTCTCATCTCCCTTCCCTCTCGCCTCCTCCTCCTCCTTCTCCCAGGCCATGTCTTTCTCCCTCTCCTTTCATCAGTCCCTCTCTCATCATCTCACATATTATCTCCTCATCCCTCTTCTCCTTTATCTTTCCTCTCCCTGCTTTCCCCATCCCTTATACCTGCCGTTCTTCTTCCCCAATCGTCCCTGTCTTTTCACCTACCTCCTCCCGACGTACTTCCTCCCCCACCTACCTCCTTCCAACCTACTTCCTCCCCTTCCTACCTTCTCCCCACCAACTCCCTCCCCCTCCTACTTTCTCCCTTTACTACCTTCTTAACCTACCACCTTCTCCCCTTCGTACCTGATCCCCATTTCCATGTAGGGCTTTCATCGCTTCTATATTCTTGCCTCGTAACATATATTCCATTTAATTAGTACAGCACGACTTCGTTTTATTTATATATTTCTTACCAAGTCCAGACGAGTTTATTCAGCATAGGGATAGCCTGTTATGCTAAAGGGATTTCTAGTCTTAACAGTACTGCTTACATTGTCGAGTCATTTGCGTTTGTGATGTTTCGTGTTCTTGCAGTGTATAGTCGAGTAATTCATTCTTGTTATAGTTCGTTCAGTTTCTTGTTCTCATATTACATCGTCGTGGTTATCACTGGACTAGATTATGTAGTATTTCATCTGCTTAAATAGTCCTGCCGTAATTATCACCTACCCACCCACACTGTGACTTATATACCCCACTCAGTCATCCGTCTGCCTGCTTACACCCATTCATTCATTCATTCACAGACATATATAACCATCCATCTCCCCGCCCACATTTACTTATCGCCCATCTACCCACCCATCTATCCACCCATACCCATACAGTAACTCATCCACCCACCTACCAACCTACACCTACTTATCCCGTCCACCAATCCATCTACCAACACCCACTTATCCACCCACCTACCCACACCCACCCAGTCCTCCGTCCATCCATCCACCCACATCCAGCCACCCCCCCCAAGCTTCCCTTCAGCCCACCCATTCCAGAAAATAAACATGCAATTAGTTTTTGTGACGTGCATTAGGATCGCGGGATTTTTCATTAGGGTTTTTAATTAGGCTGGGTCAGGTGAGAGGGCATGGCATGGCAGGGCAGGTGAGTGGATGGCTTAGGTTGAGTGGATGGGTCATTGGAGGATGGGTTAGGGGTGTGTTGGTCTGGCTTGGATTTTGTTGGGATTGGTTGGGTTGGGTTGGGTTGGAGTTGGGTCTGGGGGAGAGGACATGGCAGGTGAGTGAGTGAATCAGGTGTAAGGTTGAGGCAGCTGGGGTATGTTGGTTTAGTTGAGGCTTGATTAGATTGGGTATTCTTAGCTTAGGTTGGGTTAGTTTAGATTGTAAGGTAGGGCAGACTTGTGCCTCGAATGGGAGACAACTGTGAAAAAAAAAATAATAATAAAAATTTTTACAGTCTTCCGACAGTGGCAATTGTAAAACGAGAATAGAAATCATTACACTGAAATAGTAATTAGTGGAGAGAGAGAGAGAGAGAGAGAGAGAGAAATGACAATGATCCATACCCCCTTCCTCCTTAACTCCACTGTAGAAGGTTCGTTCCCTTATTTTATTATTATTATTATTGTTGTTATTATTATTATTATTATTGTTATTATTATTATTATTATTATTATTATTATCATTATTATTATTATTGTTATTATTATTATTTTTTTTTCATTATCATTATTACCCATGCATATCCATAATTCAGCTAACCGGACGCTCTCTGTCTTACCACCACAACAACAACTGTGATAATGATGTTTACTCCAGGATGCAGTGTCACATCACCAGCATCACATTCTCTCTCCCGGCTGCCAGTTACAGAGCCACATTCATCCTGCATTATTCACAGCCTCGACACTTTATAAACTTTTCATAATTCTTTTCACCCTTTCACCACGAGTTGATTTAAGTATCTCGCTAAAACGAAACGTAATATGAGAACTGCAGCTAAAACTTGCATATTTTTTTTTCCACACAGGTATCGTTTTATAATACTGAATTCACATACCGGTTTATTTGCATTTTGGGCCCGTGTAGTCATAATGGAGGGCGTCTGAGCTACCGTATGAATATTTATGGGTGTTACCGAAACTTGATCTAGTGCCACGTAACCAAACTGTGGAATACTTAGTCACTGAAATCGGCCTTGGCATCCTTCATTCCTGTCCCTAGCATCCTTTGGTCCTTATCTTGGTATCCTTCGTTCCTAACCTTGACATCCTCAGGTCTTATCGTTGGCATCCCTCGTTCCTAACCTCGGCTTCCTTCATTTCCAGCCTTGGCATCGTTTGGTCTTTGGTCGTCTGTTAGCAAGAATAGAAGGGAAAAAAAATCTCTGGGTGAAGGGGATACTTTTTCCTCATTTTCCTCGTTAATCATTACTTGCATCATCGGTCTATAATCTTGACTCCCTCTTTACCTCATCCACCATCCGTCTGCTCCACTGGTTTATGATTTTTACTCCCTCTCTTGTCTTATTCATTATTAAATTACTGTACTGGTCTATAATTATCTTCACTCCAGCTGTGCCTTGTCTGTCATTCGGTTACTCCACTCCTCTATAATCTTGATCTCATTCCGTCTTCATCCGATCCACTGGTCTATAATTTCACTTCGTTCGTCTGAAGCTCTGGTCTATAATGTCACCTCGTATCGCCTATAATCCCAGCTCCCCCTCAGCCTGATCCATCATTCTCCACTCCACTGGTCTACCACTTACAGAGTCCCCGGGGCCACTTTCCACTTTCCACTCTACTCAGAAGTCTCCCTCTTGCCTGTCACTGCGAAGATTGGGTTGGGAACTGGAGGGTGGAGAGAAGGTGGAGGGAAAGTGGAGAGAGAGAGAGAGAGAGAGAGAGAGAGAGAGAGAGAGAGAGAGAGAGAGAGAAAGGGGGGGGGAATTGAGAGGTTTTATCCACTACAACCTGTCACCCACAACCGGATGAATCCGTCTCAGAAGAGGACGAACTGAAGAAGAAGAAATGGAAGCTCTTTTGAACTCTAGGAAAATAAGATAGTCTGTCTCTTCCCTGCGTCTCCGTTTTCTTTTTGTTTTTTCTTTACATCTCTTTTCATTTCTTTTTCTTCACCCATGTTTTGAACGTAGCGAAAATATATTTATCTTCACGTGTTTCATTCTCTCTCTCTTTCTCTCTCTCTCTATACCTGCCTTCCTTCGTGACACCGTTCTGATGTACACCCAGCTTGTTTCTCATAACTGGATTACTCTTCACCTCTCTCCTGCCTACCTCGCTCTCATGTTTCCGGTTCAGCCATCCCATTTGTCCTTTCTGCCTACCTGCCTGCCTGTCTGCCTTTCTTCTCGCCTGATCTGCTTCACCATCCTTCATCCACCTGCCCGCCTTGCCTCTCTGCCTACCTTCCTCACCATCTGTCTGTCCCCTCTGCCTACCTGCCTCACGACCTGTGTCTGTCCTCTCTGCCTCACCATCTGCCTCACCCCACGCCTGCCTGCCTGCCTCCCCACTAATCTAACTACAGTTTTTATATGGTCGTCTCGTCCTGGTCGTCCGTCGTATATTATGGTCGTTTTTACTCACCCTGTTGATCCTTTCACTACGGGTACACCTTCCTGTTTTACCTTTAATATTAATCATCATCATCAATCATCATCATCATCATCATCATCATCATCCTTTACCTTCTCCGTCTTAACCTCCTCTTTTTCATTACTTCTCTCACTTTTTTATTTCACTCATAACTCTTTTCCCTTCTTTATTCTGAATTCTTCTTTATTTTTTTCATTCATATGGATTTTTTTTCTGTCCACAAAAATTTGGGAGCCGTATTCTCATGGGCTTAGGAGCCGTCCATGCATCTCATTTTTTAGTGTGTGTGTGTGTGTGTGTGTGTGTGTGTGTGTGTACGTGCGTGCGTGCGTGCAAACCCTAATAATTCTCCCTTATGTTATAGATGTCTCTTATTCTCTCGACATAATTTCTACAAATAACATATAAGAGACTACTAACGAACGTATGTAGAAATAAGTAAGGAAGTAGTGTTGGTAGGTCCTCCTAGGCCCACGGGATTATAGCCTTAATTCTGTCCCTGTGGCGTATAAAAGATCGTCGATAAACCCGCTTATTTCTTTGCATCTTATCCTGCCTCCTCCCAGCCCTCCCCTCTCCTCTCCTGCATTACTGCCTCTCTTCCTGCCCTGCTGACTTCCTGCTTTTCTGCCTCCCTGCTTCCCTGCCCTGGTGACTTTCTGCTTGCTTGTCCTCCTGCCAGCATGTATTTCTGTCTTCCTGTCTTTTTGCCCTGTTGACAGCTCTCCTGCTTTCCTTCCTTCTCCATGACTTTATATCTTCCTCTCCATCTTGTCGCCTATCCCGCCATCCTCCCTTCCTCCCTGCCTTCTTTGTTTTCTTCCTCCTAGCCTTTCTGCCTACCTCCCTGCCTTCCTCTCTCCTGCCTATCTTCCAGCCTGCCTTCCTCCCTGTCTTGCCACGTACCTGCCTGCCTGACTCCCATCCTGTCAGTCTGCCTACCTACCTGCCTGCTCTCGTCCTACCCGCTTGCGTATCTTTTATCCTATTGTTCTGGCTGCCTTCCTGCTCTCGTCCTACAGGCCTGTCAACCTCCTCTCCAATCATCCTGCCTACCTGCCTGCCTACCTGACTTCCTGCCCTCCCGCCTACCCTCACTAGAGCCAGGCAGCATCGGGCAGAACTTGACGGTCAGAAACCCTCGGCTGGAAGGAGGGGAAAAAATTGTGGACCGGTCAAAAAGCGAGTAAAAAAACTGAGGTTACACGACTGGATCTGGTTTGGGGTGGGGGGAGGGTAGGGGAAGGGGAGAGGAGTATGGGAAAGGAGAAGGAAGGAAGGAAGGAAAGTAAAGGAGGAGGAGGGAGAGGGTAATGATGATGATGAGGAGGAAGGAAGGAGGAGGAGGAAAAGGAGGATGGAAGCAAGGAAGTAGGATCGAAGACAGGAAGGGAAGGAAGAAAGGAAGGGAAGGGAAGAGAAAAAGGGACGGGCGAACATGAAGGAAGTTAAAGTTAGGGAGTTTTGAAACAAGAAAAGTGCGCGAAGGGAGACGCATACTGTGTCGATATTAAAACATTTCATATACCATACAAAAGAATGTTAAGGCGTTATATGCAAAATAAACCGCCGAGGAAACGGTGCTGGGAACCCTCCTATACCACGAAGAAAATCGCCTGTACTCACACCTTTCCAAAATCGAGTTACCTGAGGGAAAATATAAGATTTGAAAACAGAAGACAAACAACATGCTCCCTCGATAAGAAAACAAATCCATTTAACATTTTAATGCGATACAAAAGAAAAAGACCGACCTGAAAATAAACCAGCTTTGCAAGGCCGAGGAAGGGTCGGAGGAAACTAAATCTTTAAAAATGTTCTCCACCCATGGAGTAAAATCACAAATTTCCATATAAATAGTTTTCGAGAGATATAAACACACACACACACACACACACACACACACACACACACACACACACACACACACACACACACACACAATTAACTTTAAAATTATATTGAAAGCCATTCGGACCAAAAAAAATCTATACATACCATAAGAAAGAACGACAAAAACATCATATACAAAATTCAAACGTTATCAGAAATGGGACAGATACGCTGATTTTGCTCTTCTCAACCTACCCGACCTGATGGGGAGAGGGGGTGGAAGCATAGAGGGAAAGAGAGACGGGGGACGAGGGAAGGAAGAATGGGGAGGAAAGGAGTGAGGAAAAGTGAAGAGGAAAGAGTGGAGAGGAGGAAGGAAAGGAATGAAGAATGGATGGAAGGAAGGAAGGAGGGACAAATGAGGAAGGAGGAATGATGAGGAGAGAAGGGAAAAAGGGTGTAAGGAGGAGGGTGGCAAGGAAGGATAGGAATGAATAAGAGGGTGGAGGAAGGGAGGAAGGTGGGAAGGACATGATGGAAAGAACAGGTGGGGAAGGAGGAGGAAGGGGACGGAAAAAGAGAGAGGAATGGGTAGGAGGAAGGAGGGGAGAAGGAAGGAGTTGTGGAAGGTGGAGGAAGAGATGAAGGAAGGAACGCCAGTAAATCTCTTCTCCCAGGGATGTGATTTGGAGCGCCTTAAAAAAAAAAAAAAAAAAAAAAAAAAAAAAAAAAAAAAAAAAAAACTGGATGAGGCAACATGCTCTTTAGAAACTGGATTAAATTTTTTCTTGCACACGTAGAGACTCCATTAACAGAAACGTTGGTTACCTGAAAAAGTTGAAAAGTCAGTTTATAATGGAGTAAATCACACACACACACACACACACACACACACACACACACACACACACACACACACACACACACACACACACACACACACACCAAAAAGGTACGTCCGAACGAGAGAAATATGTGCTGCACCTCCTATCAAAAATTACCTCTTTTTTTTTTTTTTTCCACCAGCGTATTAACCTCTTCAGTACAGTAATTCTTGTTTTTGTTTTTTTTTTTACTCACGACCACCAAACGATTTTTTTTCCTTCTAAGACGTCCCTCACACCGAAGGACTTATAAACTGTCTCCATTAACCCCCTTACATTATGACACTTTGTATTTTAATTTTTTCTTCCGCCGAGATTAAGTTAGGGACCGGAAACTAGGTGGCAGAGGAGCCTTTGTAATAATTCTTCATTAGCGATTTATTTTGCATATTACGCTTGCATGTTATGTGGTTTTAATGTCGACATGCTTTACATCAATAATATGTATGAAGATTATTAAGGTGCAATGCCCAGAATAATTCGGCAAGGGAAGGGAGCTGGGAAATAACCAAAAGCCACTTGGAATATAAGGGGAAACGAGGTAAGCCTAACATAATATTTTTTTAGGGAAACCAGAATTCACCTAAATCACACCAAGATGCACAGATATATCACAGGAGAGAGATTTGTGTGATTCTTTTTTCCTGTGTCATGTTAACAAATCGCAACAGGAAGGAAGGAACGGGGTCAGAAGGAGGAGAGGGGAGGGGAAGGAGAAGGGAGGAAGAGGGGGAAGGGAGGCGGGAGCAAGGAGGGAAAAGAGAGAAGGAAGTTCAGAGAGATGGTGAGGAAGAAGAGGGAGAGAACCAAGGAAAAGGGGAGAAGAAAAGAAGGATGAGAGTGAGAGAAGGCGAAGTTTAAGAAAAAGAGGAAGTAATAAGAAGAAAGGAGGAAGAGACGGTGGTGGGAGAGGGGAAGACTGAGGGAAGAAAAGAAAGGAACAAGAAAGTAAGGAAGGAAGTATGGGGGACAAAAGGAGAAGAAGGAAGGAGAGAGAGGACAGAGACGAAGGAAGGAGAGAAAAAGAATAAAGTGTGGAAGGACGTGAGAGGAAAGGAGAAGAAAGAAAGAAAGAAGAGGATGGGAAAAAAGGAGGAGAGGAATGCGAAAGGGAAGAGAGAAAAGAAAGGGGAGAAGGAGAGATAAAGGTAGGGGGTGGAAGTAAAGGAAGAGAAGGGGGGAGGGGGAAAGAAGAGGTGAGGACTAAAGTGATGGAGGGAAGGTGAAATTGGAGGGATTCAGATAGAGAAATGGGGGATCAGGGGAGGGGAAGATGGAGGGGATAAGAGGAGGGGAGGGAAGAAGATGGAAGCGAGAAAAGGGGAGGGGGAGGAGGTGGTAATTTGCAGGAGAAGAAAAGAGGGAGGTGAGGAAGAGGAGGAGCAGGAAGAGGATCAAGGAAGGTAGGAGGGGGAAGGAGGAGGAGGAAGAAATGATCTGGAGAGAGGATGGGGGAAGAGAAGGTAAGGGGCAAAGGGGAGTGGACGGAGAAGAGGGAGAATTGAAATATATATATATATATATATATATATAGTCAAAACTATAGGTAATAAATAAAAGAAGGAAGGCAGAAAATAGAAGGGAAAGCAAGGAGGATAGTTAATTTGCATGAGAAAGGGAAGAGGGGAAAATGGAGTGTGACAGAAAGTTTAACTGTGGTAATAAACAGACGGAGGGAGAAAGAAAGTAGAAGAA
>NC_137028.1:1847500-1915000 GCF_032717465.1 Coenobita brevimanus
CTCTCTCTCTCTCTCTCTCTCTCTCTCTCTCTCTCTCTCTCTCTCACACACACACACTTCTGTAATCTCATCTGTGTCTCTCATTCTTCATCTTGGTTTTCTCCTTTCTTCTTCTCCCCGAGCTCTCTCTTCCTCATCTCATCTAAGTCACACTGTGCATCCCTTTTCTTTGTCAGTTTTCTTCCTCTTTTCATCATCTCTTCTTTTACCAGATCGTACTTATTCTCATACCTTATTCTGTTAATTTGCTCACTAAAATGAAAGACAAGAAATTAAACTGGAGCATATTATTCTTGTGTTGTCATCCCAGCCAACGCTTGATGAAGATGGTTTTAACTCACAAACTGCCTGGGGTTTCTGTGCTGCATAAAACAGGTAATACAAGCAAATATATTGACGTGTAAGAAGCTAGTGTCCTGTATTATGCCATTATCCCTCCTGATATTTGAAGCTTCGTGTAGAATTCAGAAATATGCCTCAAATTTCCTGTTCTCCTTATTCCATTTTTCTTTATGAATCTGTGTGGAACGAGTCTATTTTTTTTTTTTAGGCTTTGCTATGTTACGTAAGCCTTTGTACACATCTGCTCTAGTGCCCCCAGGAATACTCTGTTTTCTGTTGTTGTTTTTTGTAATCACTTCCTCTCCACACGCTGTATTTTTCTCTGTATTTCCCTTGTATTTCTTGTTAGTTAGTATTCTCTGCACTAATTAATGTTGTCTTTGTGTATTTTTGTTGTTGTCTTGTGTGTTCCTCTTTTTCTTTGCATTTTCGTTTGTCCCCATTTCCATTTTCTCAGTAATTTTCATTGTTTTCCTTCATTTCCATACATTTTCCCTACATTCCCCTAAATTCATATATATACCCCTACTTTTATCCGAATTTCCCAGCATTCTTAGTTATTCTTCCCTGTTCTCCAACATTCCTCGACATTTCTAAGCATTTCCTTACATTCCTACGATTTCCCTTCATTTCCATACTAGGCTACATTTCCTTTACATTCCTCCGCATTTCCCTTGTCCTCCTGCTCCACAAAGCCCCGCTTTCCCCCTGCATTTCCCTACCTTTCCCTGAATTTTCCTACATTTTCATACTACACTCCCTTGTCCTCCTACTCCCCGTTCTCTTACATTTCCCCTGCAGTCCCCTAAATTTCCCCTCTCTTCCCTATACATCCTCTTTTCCCCCCTGCATTGGCCATTATCTAGTATGTTTGTGAGGTGTTCATTACCCTCTACACCGCACATACTCACGCACTTCATTATTCCTTGCAAGTTGTGCCAGAGGTGTGTGTGTGTGTGTGTGTGTGTGTGTGTGTGTGTGTGTGTGTGTGTGTAACAGATGTGCTTGTTAAGTGGATGTGGTTGTTTCGGCTAATTCCAGTGTGTGCGTGTACGTCAGTGGTTTGATATACGTACGTGTGTGTTTTATGTGAATGTGCTTGTTCCTGCTAATTCCAGTGTGTACGTACGTCTGTGTATGTTGATAAGTGTGTGTTGGGGGGTGGGAGGTGACTGTGTTTGTGAGTGTGTGTGTGGGTGGTGGGTGGGAATTGAGTGTGTGTGTGGGGGGGGGATGTAGGTGTGAGGGTGTGTTAGAGGTGGATGGGTGTGGTTGTGTGAGGGTCCATGTGTGGGTGTGTGTGGGTGTGGATAGGTGGGTGGGTGAGTGGATGATGTAGGGGTTAATTAATAGCCATCATTAATCCCATCATAATTACAGGTATTTCTAGGATTTAACCACATCGTCTACAATTAAATAGAATAAACAGAAAAATATACAATTCCAGTTCCACAAATTAAAGCAGTAGAAGAAAAGACAGAAAACTAATTCAAGGATAAACCCACACACAGAACGAAATACAAAGTTTGTGTTTCGAGACCAAAGAGTTAATTAGCGAGCGTCGGTAAGCACATACACTTGTAAAGGTAAAGCTGTGTACAAACCGTGTGTATTTTGGGACGAAGAAAAATTGTTATGCTGGGTGAATGTATGTATGGCACCGCAGCTTAAATGTGTGTGTGTGTGTGTGTGTGTGTGTGTGTGTGTGTGTGTGTGTGCATAATTTTCTGAGTTGTATGTTAAACTTTCAGTGTTTCTGAGTATGTGCTTAACCCAGTTTATATGCATTTTTGTGTGTATGGTTCTCATTCTGTGTGTAGGTGTGTGTATGTATCGTTCTGTGTGTTTCCCTGTGTATGCCATTCTCTGCGTGTGTGTATCTTTCTCTCGTGTGTGTTATTCCAGACCCTCATATCTGAAAACAGTTGTGTTGTTCTTGTTGTTGTTTATGGCCAGATGGTAAACAGAAGAGAGTCGAGCGAAAGAGAAGAGGAGGAAAGTAAACAGCAGAGAAGTGGAAATATACTTGAGATGAAGGAAGAAATAAAGAGAGAGAGAGAGAGAGAGAGAGAGAGGGAGAGAGAGAGAGAGAGAGAGAGAGACTATTTTTTTGCCTCCCCCCTCCACTAAACTCACTGTAGTTGAAGCTCAATCTCGGCCCATTTGGTAGGACGTGTGAATAGCGAGGGTGTCGACATTACTCATACCAGGGAGATAAAATGTACGACAGAGGGTTTCGAGTTCACAGTGTACGTTGTTGTTGCTCTGTATTACCACACACACACACACACACACACACACACACACACACGGGCGTAAATATCAAAGTACCTCTGTTTTTATTTTTAGTGCCTGAGGTGATGGTGTTTATTGTGTCTCTTGGTAGTCGCTTTTTTTTTATTTTGTTACCTCGAAGACTGTTATGATCGTTTGTTTGTATGTATGTATGTATTTATGTGTGTGTATGTGATTATGTATGGATTTAGGTGTGTGTATGTATGTCACTGAATATAGTACCCATGTCCGTCTAGAGCAGCAGAGAGGCATATTAGACACAGGTATATCATTGTACAAAGTGAAAATGATACCAAGGTGTAATTAGTCGTGTGCAGTGTAATGTAGGTCAACCCAATAATCATTTCATATATTATTTTGTCCACCCATCCACCCAAGGTTATATAGTACATTGTATATCTACCTGCCTTTTATTTTTTTATTTATACTCGTTAGCAAATGTACTGGCTGTTTTTCCCATGTCTTTTAGCAGATAAGAAGTTTTACTGATGTCTTAGTAATGGTGACTATTGTTTGCTTGAAACACACACACACACACACACACACACACAGTTTCAGGAGAGAGAGAGAGACTAATACCCAATACATCAGATAAATTTAGTACAAATAAATTACAAATGTCACACACTCTAACACAGGAGCTCCTCCGCTTTAAACTCTGCTATGCGATTAAGTGTCTATTTATTTTCAGTATTTGTTCATCTGTCTCTCAGTCTATCTGTCTCTGTCTATCTATCCATCTACCTATCTGTCAGTCTATCTATCTGCTTATCTATTTTTCTGTCGTCTGACAGATTCACTCGGCTCCTCTCATTTTGTTCATCCTCTCGCCAGACGATTTTATTCAACGTAGTGAGATCCCTTGAACAGGAGGGATTAGGTACAGTCTAAACCCCTTGGTGCTGGAGAGGGACTGGAAGCTTGTGTTACCTTTCCTCTTCGGTCCACCATCCTCATTTCGGGGGATAGGGAGGGAACTGAGGGACGTTCGTATAACCGGGCAGCTCCACCACCCAGTTATATCGGTGCCACCACGGGAAGGCGTCTCTCTTGAAGAAAATAAGTAGGTTTATTCCATACGAAAAGTTCATTAGGCTAAATATAAAATCTTGCCGAGCCAACATCTCCAGCCATTTTTACATTACTAACCAGCCTAAGTCCTTTTTAATCTGCTATCTAATCTTATCAAGCGTGTTCTTCAGTTTAGCTTAAAAGACTTATAATGCTTTTCCTCTTACGTATTTTTTTCGTATTTAAAGCTAATACGAATCATTATTTTGTGCTTGTATTTTCTTCTCTTGTTAGTTTTTTTTTTTTTTTACAAGTCAAATTTTTCGTCTTAAAAAGTTTCTAGTGTTTTTTTTACAAGTCAAATTTTTGACTTGTAAAAAGTCATATATCTTTCTTAATTTTTGTGGGCCGGTCATTTGAGCTAAAAGAATAAATACACTCTTGTTTCATAACTTATTTTTCAGTTACGCATTACAGAACCAATTTTTCTCTTAGTTTCGTTTCCATTATTTTTCGCTTTTGTGTGATTTTGCGGCGCTAATATATTGCATGATTTTAGAGAGAGAGAGAGAGAGAGAGAGAGAGCCGTTTATCATGGGGGAGAGAAGACGTGAGGTCTTACAGGATCACGTGACTCGGGGAGTAAGAGAGAGAGAGAGAGAGAGAGAGAGAGGGAGGGAGAGAGAAATACATGACAGATACAAGGATAGGAGAGAAAAGAAAAGGAGAAGAAAGATGGATTAGTATGTGAAAGAGGTAACATAGGAAGAGGAACGGGGGATACGTATGCGAGGAGGAAGGCAAGAGTAGCTTAACGTAGAAGAGGTGAGGAGAGCGTGAGAATGGGAGTGAGGAGAGGGGGGGGAGGATGGGGTTGTGACGTGGAGAAAGATGGGGATGTGAGGAGTAAGGAAGTGACAGCGGTAGGGGAAGAGGAAGACATGTAAGAGGTTGAAAAGACGAGACTGTGATTGGGAAAGACGGCAAGAAATGGCAGACAGAGAGGAGACGGTGGGGAGGGATGGGGGAGTGGGTCGAGATGGGTCGGGTAGCAAGGGAGAGACAGGGATGGGGGAAAGAGGAAGACATGAAAAAAGCTGAAGAGGAAAGGCTGTCGCGAGGAAAGAAGACAAAAACTGAAGAGGATAACCTGAGGACAGAGTGGGGAAGTGGTGAGAGGTGGTTGGGGGGGCAGGAAGTGACGGAGGGGGGGATGGGATGAAAAAGGGTAAAAAAGGCAGACTTTGGAGAAAAAGGGCTGTTGTGTGTGTTTGGGGGGGGGGGGAGGGGAAGCAAGAGTGAAACAGCGAGTGAGATTTTACACTACTGCATGACCCCACCAGTGTATTAGTGTAAAGCCACGAGAGTACATCCACACTTCCGCATTAACCACCCACTGTTTACCACATTATCATACTACCACACCAGTCATGTACCACTCCTGTCAAACCATTTATACCACTAACACATTACCACACCACTCATCTACCTCTGTTACTGTTTTCATTCATAGTACTACCACCTTACCATACCATTGCACCACCACCTTCCACATCAACCACCCACACTGCTACCACATTGTTATAATACCTTACTGACGATTTGCCATTCTGACAATCATACCACATACTACCACCACATTACCACACCGATCATTTGCCACTGTTAGTCATACCATCCATTCACGTGCTTTCTCTGTCATCTATTTTATTCCCTTTTCACTTTTTTTTTTATCCTACCTCACGCCATCCGAATGCACAAAGAAAAAGTACGTGGTGGTGGTGGTGGTGGTGGTGGTGGTGGTGGTGGTAATGATGACGCGGACGATGATAATGGTGATGTCGCTATGAGTAACACACATCAGCTGCTGTCTCAACTAGGCCACTCTCCAGCTCCAACCAGAAATCTCTCCACTTGTCACAAAATCCCAGGACAACACTACAATAATGGGGAATATATCTAGTATTGTAATGTCGCTTCAGTGTCATGTTACGGGTACACTTGATATCGTGGAAATAAAATCTTCTTACTGATATGTAACGGGATATTAACACTTCAGCTCGACCGCACTATGACACCGCTTCACCACTTCACTATAATGGCGCCACACCATAATACCACTGCCACAGCATATCACCACACCACAACACCAAACCAGCGCGCCACAATATACAAACTCAACACCACACTAACTCCACCACCTCACCTTATCACAACACGACAAGCAACAAAACAACACCACACACCGCAAAGCACCAACACACCAGTGCAGTAACTCCACCACCACAACATTTCACAGCATCTCTTAATTACGTTATCACCACACCACCACCTTCACACGCCGTCCCAAATACATTAGCTTCATTTCACCACCACAGCAGAACTACACCATTTAAGCACACCAACCCTTCCACACTGAGTCATACCACACTTCTATACCAGTTCCACCACACCACACCGCCCTAACACAGACTTCACTTTTGTTTACACCTGGTGAAAGGGAGTGTGTGTGTGTGTGTGTGTGTGTGTGTGTGTGTGTGTGTGTGTGTGTGTGTGTGTGTGTGTGTGTGTGTGTGTGTGTGTGTGTGTGTGTGTGTGTGTTATCTTTTCGTTTTACCTTGCATTCGTTTGTTTGCTTTTCTCTTTACATCGGGAAAGCACCATTACATCTCATGAACGGCTTGAGCTATCAGTATGAAACCTTCAGGGTATCAAGATGTGGCCAAAATCCTGGACTTGGCCAACAGCATATTCTGGCGGGCGATTAGCATGCGGGTCCCGAATGCTTTTCTTTCATTACATGCCGAATTCTCTCTCTCTCTCTCTCTCTCTCTCTCTCTCTCTTTCTCTCTCTCTCTCTCTTTCTCTCAACTAATCTTTTCCCTTTATCACCCTCAAATTTACCCCTTTCTCTTCTCCACCATAAATCCACCTTTCCCTTGTCATTCTTCCCTCTTCTTCTCTCTCTTCCTCCCCTTCTCTCTTCTTTTCTCCATCCCTCCTCCTCCTCCCCCTCCCCATACGAAGGACCAGAGGGGATTCAAACCGACTATAACTTCCAAAGACAAAAATCCCTATGACGGTGTGAGGGGCATTTTTGTCCCTGTACACAGACGACGCATGAATAATATATGGACAGAGAGAGAGAGAGAGAGAGAGAGAGAGAGAGAGAGAGAGAGAGGGGGGGGAGGGAACGGCAAGAGATATATGGATAACTTGAAAAAGAAAAGAGATAAAAGATAAGAGAAAGTTGGTGTTGAGAGAGAGAGAGAGAGAGAGAGAGGAGGGGGGAGGGGTGGCAAGGGAAAGACAGGACGACAGACGGAAAACTTGGGGAAGAAAAGAAAAGACAGTGATAAGAGAAGGTGAGTGGTGTGTGTGTGTGTGTGTGTGTGTGAGAGAGAGAGAGAGAGAGAGAGAGAGAGAGGGGGGGGGAGTGGTGGAACCTCAACATTCTCTGGTCTGAACGTACTGTACTTGTGTTTTTTCCTCTCGGCTTTTTTTCTTTTTCTTTTTTTTTCTTTTTTGAATTCCTGGAAGCCACTAGATTTGCCCCTTGAGTCCGATTACGTATTTTTTTGTTTCCTCTCATCACCAGCAAACAATTTCCTTTTCTTTTTTTTATTGGGGGTTAAATAGTTAGGAAACGGCGCGGGTAAACGAAAGTGACCTCGTCGTGAGGAGATTGGCCTTTTGGTTGGTGTAGACGCAGTGAGAAGGGACAGAGAGAGAGAGAGTGAGTGAGTGAGCTTAAAGAAAGAGCCAGGAAGGTATGAGAAAATTATCAAGAAAATCTGGTCAGGGAGGAGGGAGAAAGTAAGGGAGTATGTGAATAAGAAGAGAGAGAGAGCAGAAACAAGGGTCCAGGAGGAGTGAGAAAGTAAGTAGAAAAATAGAACCAGGAACGAGAGAGAGAGAGAGAGAGAGAGAGAGAGAGAGAGAGAGAGAGAGAGAGAGAGTCGAAAGGAAGGACCCGGAAGGAGTGAGAAAGAATGAGTGAGTGAGCCAGAGATTGGAGATACTCTGAAGATTACACCCCCAGGGCATCACTTTATCCTCCCATTCCCATCTCAAAATGTATCATCTCTCCTCCTTCCCTCCCTCCCTCCCTTCCTCCCTCCCCTCTCCTCCCTACCTCTCGCCTTATGCTTTGTCATACCTCCCCTCTCTATATGTTTTCTCTTTTCTTTATACCTTCACTGTTTCACCTTCTCCTTTAAATCATCTCCCTCCCTCTCTATCCCTCACCTTCCTTCCCTCGTTCTGTCTCCTCTCCCTTTTATCTTTCAGTATCTTTCGTCTTTTCTTTCCCCTTCTCCCTTCCTCATCCTTCTTCCCTCTTTAATTTTATTTCTCTTTCGCTTTTATTGTTTCCTACTGTCGTCTTTCACCCTTCCTCCCTTCCTACTCCCTCACCTCCTCTTTATATCTTTTCCTTTTTCCTTTTAGTCTGTATCGTTTATTACTCTGTCCCACTCTTTTCGCGCCTTCACCCTCCTTCCTTCCCTCTTTCTCTCCTTCCTATTATCCCTTGTTCCTTTTTTCCTCTTACTCCGTCTTCCTTCTTCCCCGTTCCTCTCTCTCTCTCTCACTCTCTCTCTCTCTCTCTCTCTCTCTCTCTCTCTCTCTCTCATCCTTCAAATCCAATCGTATCTCTTAATTCCTTTCATTCCCTTCCTTTCTTCTCTCACTCTTTTTCATGCCCCTTCCTCTTCCCAACCCAAGTGCAGGGCTAAGATACTCTATTCCCGTTATGCTTTACTTTTTTTTCTTTTTCTTCTTTTTCCTCTCTCCCCATCCCATCCTTTCCCTCCCTCTCTCCCCTTCCCCTACATCTTTCCTCTCTCCTTCCCTTCCTCCCTTCACCCCTCCCTCACTCCCATCTCCTTTGACTTTCCCCAGATCCCATGATTTTGTGTCTCCTCTCTTTCCCTCTCTCTCCCCTTCCCTCCTTTAGTCTCCCTCCCTCCTTTTCTCCCTCCTTCCCTCCTTCCTTCTCTCCCTTCCTCATCTGTGCCCTGTCTTCCTGTCGCCTCTGCAGGAGAAGTCAGGGACGCCCTCCATCTCACTCTTGCCTTCCCACTTTCATCCATGCTTCTTTCCTTCTCTGCTCCCTCCTTCCCTCTCCCTCTTCTTGTTTCCCTTCTTCTTTCTCATCTCCCTCCTTCCCTCTCCCTCTTCTTCTTTCCCTTCCTTCTTCTCTACTCTCTCCTTCCCTCTCCTTCTTCTTCTTTCCTTCTCCTTCTTCATCCCTCTCTCCCTGTCTCTCACCCACCCTCGCTGCCTCCCTCCCTCCGTGTCCTGTCTTCCTGTCACCCCTGCGGGAGGAGTCAGGAACACCCCTTTGTCTCCCTCATTCCTTCTCTCTCTCTCTCTCTCTCTCTCTCTCCCCTTCTTTCCTTCTCTCCTTCCTCCTTCTTTCTCTCCCTGTCACCCTCTTCCTTCCTTCTTCCTGCCCTCCCTGGCTGTCACCCCTGCAGGATAAGTCAGGAACAGCTCTTTGTCTGGCTCTCACTGCCTCCCTTCTAACCCAACCCGCACAATACCACAACCACCAATCTCTCCATTCTAAACACATTCTTCGGATCCTCATTCTTTACCTCCTCTCAGCTTTCTTCTCCATTCCTCCAGATTCTTCTCTCCCTTCCCTCCTTCACTCCTCTTTCTTCTTCTCCTTCAGTCCACATTCTTCCCATCCCTTCGTCTAAATTGTTTGTCTTTCTTTATTCGGGTCCATTTTTTTCGTGTTCTTGAGCCTGTTTTCTCTGCCTGTTCCTTCTGTACCCCATATTCCTCCTCTTCTTCCCCTCCTTTTTCTCTACCATACTTCTCATTCGTCCTCAGCTTCCATCTTTTTTTTATTTCCCCTCCCTCCATTCTGTTTCCTTTCCATTTGACATTCTCTCTCTCTCTCTCTCTCTCTCTCTCTCTCTCTCTCTCTCTCTCTCTCTCTCTCTCACCTTTATTCCTTCCTCTTCTCTCCGTCCTTCCATCATTTTTCCTCCCTTCCCCCCCTCCTCCTTCGATACAGTTCTCTTGTTTTTTCTCTGTTCCTACTCTTTCTTTCTCTTGTCACTCGTACTAGCATTTCCATTCTTTAATTTTTACGGCTGTCAGTCTCCTGTCTTTTCCTTCGTTTCAATTCCCTTTCTTCTTTCTCTCTCTCTCTCTCTCTCTCTCTCTCTCTCTCTCTCTCTCTCTATGTATGAATAATGTGTATGTGTTTGTGTGTGTGTGTGTGTGTGTTCCCCTTAAGCTATGCGAGTAGGTTTCGCCAAATATTTTTCGTTGTGTGTGTGACGGAGACAGAGATGGGGGGGGGGGTTAGAGGGAGACTTAGACCTGGTTAGTTTTTCTTATATTTCTTTCCCCTTTTCATCGCCTAGTTTTGCTTGTCACGTGCGCATCACCACTCAGCACTCCCTCATCACTCATCATCCACTCAGTCATTGCACTACTGACTCACTACGGAGCTCATCACCATCTAATAATTTTTCATCACCCATTCTTCACTATTGTACCACGCACACATTACCAAGCACCAATCACTACTCACCACCTACCTATCACCTCCTGTGACATCTCCTCAGGCCACTTCACCCATCACTCATTTACCTTACATTCACACCCACTCACTATGATGATGTTGATGATGATGATGACTTACTATGATCCCAAGTACCTGAGGCGGGCGTACGGGCTCTTCATACACTCACACTGTTTGTTGACGTATGTGGCAAGCCAATAACCCACAAGTATCTGTTACCTAGGCCATTCAGCTATCGATTACCTCTCTTCTCTGCACACACTTACTCCCTCCCCATCCGTTCCTCAAATCCCCTGCCCCCCCGCCCTCCTTTGCACACACACCCTATCCCATCCTGCTATTTCTCACCTATACCCACACCCTTATAAATGCCTCCTGTGCCCACACCCCTCCATACACATCACCACACCCACATACATGTCTCCCCAGTGTTCACACCCTGGTAATAGCCTCTTCTATACCCACAGCCCCCACCACCTTCCCGGATGCCCCCCCTTCCCTCACACCCCACTCCAACCCTCTCATCTTTACGTCATCGTGAGTGGGAGTCCGTAAGGCAAGAGGGTCCAAGCTGGTGCCATAACTTCCCTTTGTTTACATTCGGGGTGTAACCTTGCGCTCCCAGTGACGCCTGCGCACTCCCTCCCTCTTTAAACACTTGAATCCCGTCACAGGTCATTTTATATCTCATTCTTGTTTTGCCTACAGACGATTGTTTAATTTTTTAGATGAGGATTCTTTAGTAGTGGGAGGGTTAATGAAGAATGTGTATAATTCCTCCATTATGAAAGCGCAGGTTTCCAGATGGTTTAATTCATCTTAGGCCAATACCTTAATAGTGAAAGGGTTAATGAAGGCTACATCTAACCCCTCCAGCTCAAAAAGTTTCTCCCAAGCTAAATAAATTCGCTTGGATACGGCAAGAGTCACATAAAGATGAGGTACTTGGGTTGAAGGGCGAAGTATTCCTGGGAAGAGGATGTGCTTGAAATGTAGCACCGAGGACTTAATTATGGCATCGCGTGTTATTGTTTGACGGCTCAGCATTTGATGAGATAATGATTTGTTTGTCGGGATGTGCAGGTGCGCTGTTTTGTCATCCGCACAGGTGTTACAGAAATGCAGGGTGGTTATCATCATCTTACATGTGCTGTGGTGTAGGAGAGGGACGCCTTCAGTTGGTGGCACCTATATATCTGGGTAGTGGAGCTGCCTGGTTATACAAACGTCCCCCGTCTCCCTCCCTATCCCCGAAAGGAGGATGGTGGACTGCAGGAGGAGGGCAACTTCAGCCTGCAATCCACCACGTTCACATTCAGGTGCGTCAGGGGTTTCAGATGCAACTACTGCCACTACAGGTGTTTCCTAAGTGTAGGTTGGCCATTATCTAATCTTCACAGATGTTATAAAACAAGACGAGTGTGTGTGTGTGTGTGTGTGTGTGTGTGTGTGTGTGTGTGAGAGAGAGAGAGAGAGAGAGAGAGAGAGAGAGAGAGAGAGAGTAGGGAAGGGAGGAGAGAACGAGAGTGTGTGACAGGGGTGCTAATCGACTTGCACTTTAACAAGAATATCGATCCTTTCGAGTGACAAGTTGAGTGGAGAGAGAGAGAGAGAGAGAGAGAGAGAGAGAGAGAGAGAGAGAGAGAGAGAGAGAGAGAGGGCCTCCATATCGATCCACTACAAAATGACAAGTTAAAAGCAAAACGAGAGACTGAATGAGAAAGTGAGGGTGTGTGTCAGCCAGTGAAGGATGGAGCGTCACTAAAAGGAGTAGGATCCATCAATTAACACCCGATGACTGACACACAAAGGGATCTAACACGAACTAGTCAGTCAGGCAGCGGGTTTGCATCGTCGCCTTTACACACTCGTTCCGGGCTTGTTGTTGAGTGAGCGAGGTCCTTTGTGAGTCGTTATTGAGAGGGAAGACTGCATCATTTGGCTTAACGAAGGAGGGTGTGAAGTTTGAGTATCTGTATGAATATATGTAGATATAAGGTGATGGACTTAATAGGAAGAAAACAAATTTTTATGTAAGTGGAGTTATAGCGGTGAGTGGCTGAGAAAGGTAAATGCTTAAGACAGGTGTTGGAACGTTATTTGGTTGTCTGGAGCGACTGGAGAGGAGAGAACGACAGGGAGAGTGTATGTAAGTGAGGTGTAGGAGAGATGAAGACCATGGATGAGGTGAAGAGACGGGGCGTAGAGGTATATGGGTAACTGTGGTGTGAGATGAGAAGAGGGTTACCTAATGGCGAGGGACAAGGTGACGTGGATGTGATTTGTTACTGACTACCTTCGCGATTCTGCCTCAGACTCTTTTCTGCTCTACTCAGCTTTACTTTTCTGTACCCTACTCTGCTTTACGCCACTGTATCCTACTCTGCTCCTGCTCTCCTCTCCTCAGCTCTGCTCTTCCCTACCCCAGCTCTCCTTTATTCCAGTTTCTGCCCCCATGCCCCTCTCGGCTTTCATTCATCTAGTGAATTATTTATGTGGCTCTTCACTGCCCGCCATTCAGAGGGCAGGTAAGGTGAGAAGGTAAACACAGGTGAGGGACTATTGGCCGCTCATTGAAGGGGGTCGAAGGGGGGGGTATTGCGTGTGTGGGTTTGAGTGGGGTGGAGTGGATTTGTGTGTGTGTTGAGGGGGAGGAGGTGCTGTGTATTTTTTAAGTTGTGTGTGTGTGGGGGGTTATGTTTGTGTTTTGTGTGTGTGCTTTATTGTGCAAGTGTACGTGTTTATTTATATATGTCTGTGCATATAGCCTTTATATATGTGTGTGTATCGATAAATACGTGACAATATAACTGTTCATGCATCCACCTAATTCCCCCTGATTTGATGATTTTTGTCACTGATCCACACCTGTCTTAACACCCCAACACCTGTCACGCCCCTACACTACACCATACACCTGTCCTACACTCCAACACCTGTCACGCCCCTACACTACACCATGCACCTGTCCTAACACCCCAACACCTGTCACGCCCCTACACTACACCATACACCTGTCCTATCACTCCAACACCTGTCACGCCCCTACACTACACCATACACCCGTCCATGTTCATGCCTTGACCTTTCGCTGAGGGTCGTATTGGCAGTAAAAAGGTGAATGAAAACATATAGGCTTCGTATTAGGAAAACCTCAAAGCTCCTCTATTTTTCCAATTTCATCCGGTATAGGGCAAGCTAATATCTTCCTATGTGTCATTTATACCTCTGTCTCTACCGAAAACACTTGAATATCATAAAGAAAATATTAACGTGTCACATGCAAAATTAATCGCAAGGGAAGGCGTGCTACAGTGCTTCATATACTCGCTATATTACGGGCCAAGGAATTATGGAGGCGATATTTTTTTAGTAAGATGAAAAGAAAAATAATGGGTGAAAAAAGGATTATGTACATGATGCATTAACCACAGATGCAAAATAATCCTCAGTGACCTTTTCTCGGCTGTAGATGTAGTTAAGTAGAAAAATGCAGGCGACGTCAGATTATATGATTTGCGTAAGAGTAATGCCTGAAAGAAGTGATAATAATGATGATGATGATGACGATGACGATGATTTTGTCACGAAGGTACAGATCACGAAACATTACTTTGGAAAGGCTTTAGGACCAAACCATTAGCATATTCCGCCACTGATGTACGAAATATATGATGAGAAATGACAAAACTCTGAATTGTTAAAGTGGATGAACTGTTAGCGATTCCTGAACAATTAGCCCCAGGGAATTTGTCAGGTAAAGAGACGTAATGGAAATAAATGAATCAGTGAATGAATGAATGGGTTAATAAATAAAAAAGTCAATAAATAACGTAAATAAAGAAGAGAGGTGCGTTTGGAAAATCATGAAGCTAATTTGTTTGTAAAGAATGAGGCGACTGTGTATGCAGGACACTCAAGGAAGGAGTACTAGGACGTTCGAGAGAGAGAGAGAGAGAGAGAGTTAACCCGTCCAGGGCAACACCAGCATCCCATTAAAGTTAACCCCGGACACATTAGCGAGACATTAAGTATTTATCAGTCTCGCTTCCATCCCTTCACGCCTCTCTTAGACAAGGTGAGAGAGAGAGAGAGAGAGAGAGAGAGAGAGAGAGAGAGAGAGATGGTGTCGGGGTGAAATATTGAGGGGACATGAGTCGGAACTTGTAAGGAACGGAGAGAGAGAGAGAGAGAGAGAGAGGGAGAGAGAGAGAGAACGCTTAATTGTGAGTAGGAAGGAAGGAAGGAAAGGGGGAGGAAGTAAAGGGAAACTAATGGAGAGAGAGAGAGAGAGAGAGAGAGAGAGAGAGAGAGAGAGAGAGAGAGAGAGAGAGAGAGAGAGTTATCTTTACAGGCATAGGAATTAGCTCTAATAGTTGATTTAACACATTTATATCGCAGTTTATTTAATTAAGCTACTGTAACTCTGCCAAGGTTGTTTAGAGAGAGAGAGAGAGAGAGAGACCTAAAACATTCACGTCGCAGTTTTGCTAAGCTTATTGTAGGTATTAAATTAATCCGCGTTCCAGTAGGCGATTTTCTCCTTTTATGAGAGAGAGAGAGAGAGAGAGAGAGAGAGAGAGAGGAGGAAATGTACTGTAGGGTTTAATTAGAAAGAATAAAAGCGTGAGTTTATGAAATCATTCCCTTTAACAATGAATATACCTGCAGATGATGTAATAGCTAGCTAGATAGATAAAAAGGAAGATTAGACAGATAGGGTCAAGGGTTCTGTGTGTGTGTGTGTGTGTGTGTGTGTGTGTGTGTGTGTGTGTGTGTAGTACCAAAACACTCCTTTGTTCCCGGTAATCTGCATCTATGTCAGCAATAGACAAATTAGATAGATTAATGGATAAATAGATATCTCTTTTTTTTGGGGGGGGTGTAAAGGTGTACTTCTCCCTCACTCTTCATGCTACTGCTTGGGTACTAACTGGCAACCGTATTTCAAGAGGCCATGGAATGAGGAGTATTGGCAACTGCGTTCTCTCTCTCTCTCTCTCTCTCTCTCTGTCTCTCAAGTGTCCCCCAGGAATAGCACAAAAAATAAACTTTGCTGATGGAAGTCTTCTCTGTGTAAAATTATCTGGCGGTAGCAAGAATAAAAAGCATGTTTGTGTGGATATTATTATTATTATTATTATTATTATTATTATTATTATTGTTGTTGTTGTATTATCATTATTATTGTCATCACCATCATCATCATCAATATCATCATCATCATCATCGTGTACACATGAGTTGATCTGAGTGCATACTTTCGGAACTTAATGAACCTACCTTTATGTGACTGTGTATAAATATAATGCTTAAAGCACACATTTTCCCTGTTAAAACACCTGCGTTCACAGTATTACGTAGTTCTCAAAAATGTTCAAGAGTGGTACTAAAAATGGTATGAAAAGAGAAGTGGTCATTACTTACACACTTCATAACAATCTTTCCTCTCTTTTTCCACTCCTCTTCTTCTCTCTTTCTTCTCTGCCTCCCTTTTGTTCGTCCAATCTTTCCTTGTCTCCTCTTCCTTCCTCTTATTCTTTTCATGCCTCTTCCTCCTCTTCCTTCACCTTGTTCTATTCTTCATTTCTCTTTTCCTGCCTCGTCTTTTCTCCTCCAACTCTTTCCTCCATACACTTTGTCTTCCCTTTTTCTTATTTGATTTTTTTCCTGTCTTTTTCTCCTTCTCCCTTTTCTTCCCTACGTATAATCTTCATCCCTCTTCCGTCATTCTTCGTCTGTCTTTTTATTCTTCTTTATTTTCTCTAAGGCACCTCTCTCATCATGTTTTTTGCCTTTTTTTGCATTCTGCTTTTTTTTTTACGCGGTCCTCCTCCTCCTCCTCCTCCTCCTCCTCCTCCTCCTCCTCCTCTTCTTCCTCCTCCTCCTCCTCCTCACGGCAACCGAGGCTCTCTTGTTTCCTCCCATGATCCTCTTTCCCTCCCAGCCCAGCGTCCATTTCTATTTTTTTTTTTTTTCTAAATTAACGTCTGTATCGTTATTCACCACATTCTTAATTTGGCGAGAAATTTATATATATTTTCGTCATTTTATTTATTGCTGTTGATTTGGAATATATAAAGAAGGTTGAGTGTTATTTTTAGCCTAATATGAGCAGAAAATGCAGATGCTGGATCCTCTCTCTCTCTCTCTCTCTCTCTCTCTCTTCTCTCTCCACTTAAGGCTGTTTATTTTCGGCTCTACTTCAGGTCACTTATGGAAGAGTTGGTTATCTATATTATGTTTCTCCTTATCATCACAATCTATTCTCCTCACCTTCTCCTCTTACCTACCTGCCTCTTCCTCCTTCCTCCTTCTGCTTCCTCCTCCTCCTCCTCTTCCTTCTCCATCCTCCTCCTCCTCCTCTCGTGCTATATTAGTAAAGCAATTTTTTATTTTATTTTATGCAAGGAAGAAGGAACCAAAGGCCAGGAGCCTGAAGATCACATGTATTTGCTCTGTGTATGGTCTTTTGCAACACTAGATTCATTGACACACACACACACACACACACACACACACACACACACACACACACACACACACACACACACACACACACACACACACACACACACACACACACACTGGAACAGACTAGATGAATGGAGTTTCAGTAAACAGATAATATTGTTATGGAGATACAACAACGCTGCCTAACTCAGATCCTTTTTATAACAACTAAATACAAATAGGTAAACACACACACACACACACACACACACACACACACACACACACACACACACACACACACACACACACACACACCGTATTTACAAGGGGGCGGGGACCTGCTTCGTCGCAACAACACTTCCGCAACAACAAACTTGGCCCTCAGGAGACAACTAAACGCGCTTGACCGGAAAATTAGGAACCAAACTGTTCTCCTTACCCGCCCCCGTGTGTGTGTGTGTGTGTGTGTGTGTGTGTGTGTGTGTGTGTGTGTAGGGAGATGGGGAGTTCAGCCCTTTGAAACTTGTGTACTTCTGTTAACTAGCTCCCATTTTCCCTGTCTTTTCTCTCTTTTTATTTCTTGTAATGGTCACTGTTATTTCCTTGCTTTCTTTCTGTGTCCATCTCGAGCTTTCCTCACTTTCCTTCATAGTCCTTTTTTTAATATTTCTTTATTCCATTTTTGTTTACGTTGACTTGTTTCTGACCTTTTTTCGTTTTTTTTTCCCCTAATTTATTGGATTTTCTCTAATTATTATTATTTTTTTTTTGCCTTTTCTTTTCGCCTTCTTTTCCAATATCTTGTGTTTATTGTCCTCTTTTTAACTGCTTTTTTTTTTTTTTCTTCGTTCTGACTCTGACTTTTCTTTATCGTTTGTCATACTGTCATGTTTTTTTTTTTCTCAGTATCGTGGTTTTCTTTGCATCACTCTCACTGTGCCTTGAGTTTTTGCCTCTTTCTCACTATCTTTATTTTCTTTATTTTTCCTTATTCTGCCGATATTTTTTTCTGCTGTGTTATTTATTTTCTTGCTACCATCTTTTTTTCCATTTTTCTTTCACTTCTATATTGGTTTTTTCTTCGCATGTCTTTCACTGTATTGATTTTTTTTCTTCAAAACTCTGCGTTGGTTCTCTTTTTCTCTTAGACTTCCTCGCATCTTCCTCTTGTCACTCTCTTGCCTTCGTTTCATTTCTTTTCCCATCTGCCTTTACTGCTTCCTCTCCCTGCCCCATTTTCTCCTCTGCCTCTTCAATTTTCCTTTACTTCCTCCTCTTCTCTCCCCACTTCCTCATTACTTTCTCCTCCTGCCTCCTCACTTCCTCTTCTCGCCTCCTCTCCTTGTTAGCAGCGCCCCTCCTCATCTTCCCTTCTCGTCTTCCTCTCCTTCTTCCTTCCTGGTCCAACCTTCACATAAATTTCAGCGTTTTTAAGAGTTTTATTTTTAGTTTCTCTCTCTCTCTCTCTCTCTCTCTCTCTCTCTCTCTCTCTCTCTCTCTCTCTCTCTCTCTCTCTCTCTCTCTCTCTCTCTCTCTCTCTCTTCTCTTCTCTTCTCTTCTTTTCACTTTACACCTCCTCCCAACTAGAGTCTTTCGTCTCTTCTCTTCTCATCTCTTCCTACCCCTCCATTTCTCCCACTCCAGCCTCCTCCATCCCTTCTCTAAACCATTGTTCCTCACTGCACTTTACGCCCAGGCTCACCAGCCTCGTCCTCCTGCCTCCTCCCCCATCCACGTGCCTTTGTTTATACCTGGCCGGATCAGCTGACGAGTGCCAGCTGGGTAAACAATGCAGCCAACTCCACGTGTTTCCTTTAGTCACGAAAGCACAACACTCTGTTTTTCCCCCTTGCTAAGTTTGTTCTTCCTTTTCTTTAATCTGCTTCTGTGTTTATTTTAACTTTCCACTTTTTTCTGTATCTTTCATTGTCATAGTTTTTACCGTGTTGTGTCCGCTCTTTCATTTTCATATATTTCCCTTTTCACAGGTTCACTTCCCTCATGATAACAAAACGCGCTTTTATCCCCGCTGTGCTTTCACCGTCCTGTTTATCTCTTTCATACTTTTTTCCTTCCACTGTTTCACCCCATCCCTTTCATTTTTACGTACCTCCTCTTTCAGTTTGTCTCATTCTGTCTCTGTTTTTCATCATTTTCCTTTCACGTTTTTCCTCTGTCATGAAAATAAAAGACACTCTTCTCTCCCTCTAGTATCTCCATGTTTGTCCTTCTCTTATTTTTCGGTTCAGTTACTTTTGATCCCTTTTTTTCATATTTCCTTTCATTGCATCTCTTCCTCGTACAAACACACGGCACTTTTTCCCCAACATTTTTTCCCTTACCATTCGTCACTCATGTTATTTTCCTCTCGCAGTTTTTCCATTTTTTCATGTTTTTCCATCCAGTGTTCCCTTTCCTCATAAACACACACATTTTCCTCTGCTAATTTTCCACCCCGTGTGTTTCTTCATATTTTTGCACTCATTTGTTTTTGTTATTTAGCTCTGCCGTGTTCATATATTTTTCCCTTTCATTCTTACCCTTCTTCATGAAAACACACAACGCATTTTCCTCTCCTAGTAAGTTTATGCTCCAAGTTTGTCTCAGTTTGATGTTTTTCCTTCCACTCAAAGTCTTCCTGTATCATTCTTTTTCATATTTTTTCTTTGTTTCTTTTTGTCTTTTCCTTGTCATCTTTTTTTTTCTTTCAGCCAGTCTTTCCGTATCTTTTTTTTTTTACGCAATTTCTTTTTTTTTTTTTTTCATGGTTTTCCATTTTTCAGTCAGTTTATTTCAGCTGTGTCTTTATCTTCACATTTTTCTTTTTACAGTTTCCCTTGCTCAAAAAAGCACACGACGCATTTTTGCCCTGTACTATTTCCTGCCTGTCTTTTTCTTTTTTATTTTTTCTCTTCACCTTTTTTACTCACATTTTTCTTTCGCTGCTTCGCTTCCTCATGAAAACACAGGCTATTTTTTTCACTTCACAAGTTATCCTCATATTTTTTTCGTATTTTTGCTAGTGCTCTGTTTCTTTTCCGCCATCATCTTTTCGGGGGATTAGGCGGGAGTTTAAAGACGAAGAAGTGGTGTCATGTGGATTTGTTTAGTACGGTGGATCGTTTCAGGGCCTCATGGAACAGGCTGTTAAAATTATACATATGATTAATTGGTGAACTCTTGTGATTATTTACACAGTATGGGAGTAGAGAGGTACATGAGAGAGGGGAGTGTAAGCCGGGGGAAGGGCAGCGAAATGGATGGGAACAGGGAGACGTGGAGGTGATTTGTCTGTGGCCACACCATATGGGATTAAGGCGACTGGGTATAGAAAGATAGATAAATAGGTAGATAGATGTTAGTGTATGCCCCAAAGACTATTTCTGTTTCAGGCTGAGTTATTCCCGGGGTTTGTGGAATATTAACCACATCATCCCGGTGCTTATAAACAGCATATCTTATTACCCCCGCCATTACCCAACCCAGCAAGCTCAACATAACTCAGTTTACCCTTCAGTTTAACCAAATACCGACCCAGACCCCGCAAACACACACGCGAACAAACAGACACAGACGCACACAAACAAGCACACACACACACACACACACACACACACACACACACACACACACACACACACACACACACACACACACACACACACACACACACACACACACATTTCTCTCTCTCTCTCTCTCTCTCATCATCTCCCCACCCCCACCTGCATCTTCATATTCATACATTAATTATTCATTCATAAAAAAATCCACCGTTGCATAAATTATACATATTATACACAGAGTCGTACTTGAACCCTCGCAACCTCAAAATACCTGGACTGAAAAATGGCCAGGGAGTCAATATTTGTGAGTGGCTGGCTGGATGAGAAGGTAATAACAAACTTGGAGCGAGTGCCATGCCTCTCTCTCTCTCTCTCTCTCTCTCCTTTTCATTCACCTCTCTTTTCACTTTACCACCACCCTCTCCGTGTACTCCCTTCCTCTCTCCCTCTCTCTCCCTCCTTTCCTCCCTTTATCTCTCCCTCGCTCTCCTTCCTTCCCTCCCTCCATCTCTCCCTCCTTCCACCCATCCTTCCCTCCCCCCATTTCTCTTTCCATCACCCTTCATCCCTCGCTCTCTTTCTTTCCCTCCCTGCATCTCTCTCTCCCTCCATCCATCCCTCTATTTTCCATCCCTTCCCTCCCTTCCTCTCTTCTACTCCGCAATGTTTTTTTTTTTTTTTTTTTTTTTTTTTTTTTTTTTTTTACGCGGGGTTTTTATATCAGCTGCGTGTCCTTTTTCCCAGAGTTTTACATATTTGCATTTATCTACCCCCCCTTTTTTTTTTTTTTTTTTTTTCCAGTCAACCCGCCCCTCAAAATAAAGTGGAATTAATGCGTAAGCGGCCTGGGAATGATTGGCAGAGGGTTATTTTGTTTTTGTCACTATTTTTTGAAAGATGTTTTTTTTTTATTTCCGGCTCAGAGTTCATTGGTTCACATAGTTCAGTTCATGTGGTACGCGAGTGATAGTTACTAGTGCTGCTGCTGTTACTACTACTACTACAACTACTGCTACTGCTATTGCTAATCATCATCATCTTCATCATCATCTGTTGTTTCACTCTGACTGTCTCGTCGTTGGTATAAGATGACACCTGTTAGTGCTGGCCCTTCGCTGGGACGGGTAAAGAAATGGCTTTGTCGCTAATGTACTGATAGACTAACATCGACATACACCAACAAACATAGCACCCGGCAACACACACGAGTCCACAGTCTCGTATTGCAAGGCCCAGCTCTCTTGCGTGCACCGAGGAGTAGCAATATGTCTGTGTTTTTATCATTTACTCGTGTTTTTTTCTGAGGGTCCGACAGAAAATAGCTTAGCTGTTCTATTTCTCGAGGTCCGAAGGCTTGTCATTTTAAGGTGTCTTCACCATGTTTGTAGAATTCCGTGGTTGTCTGCGTAGTTGTTTAGATACCAAGGAGATTTCCAGTCCTCACTGTACTCATGGCAAAGCTGTGTGTGTGTGTGTGTGTGTGTGAATCTCAGCTTGGCTTTTGATTCAGCGTACTGGCGGCTAATTTCTTTGCCTAAAACAAGATTTGCCTGGCCAGTTACCAAGCTGAAGGCCACACTTCCCTTTAATGTGGGAAGTTGAGGTTTGATGATGAAGATGATGATGGACCTAGGACTCATCAGAAGGAAGGTAAATAAATCCCTCACCCCTCACCTCTCTCTCTCTCTCTCTCTCTCTCTCTCTCTCTCTCCACACCCAGTTAGGGGAAGCATAGGGACCAGACTAACTCCCCTCCATCACCTTTTTCCATCACCACGCAGCTCGATGTTTTAGTTTTTTCACCTTAACTTGGCCGAAACTTTCATCCTTTTGCATCCTCTTTCCCGTAGCTCAGTGGTAGGATGAGGTACTGCTGCGGTTTTACTTCCATTCCATAGCACTTCTTCGTGACTATTGCTGTGATTCTGTGTTCCTGTAGCTTGATGGCTGGATAATTCGTTACTTCCGTTCCATAGCACTTCTTCGTGATAAGGATTTTGTTTTTGTGCTTTTATCTAGTTACATTTCAGCATTCAGTACGGGATGGTGTAAATTTTTGGCCAAGTTAAAATGAATAAGAGTATAGCCAACCGCATAGCTATATTATTGTCTTATTCTGCCACTGACGTCAGGAAAATAAACTGGAAAAAAAAATTATGCAGACCCAAGTTCCTCTTCTCTTGCAGTCCACCATCCATGTATCGGGGGACAAGGAAGTAAATGAGAGAAGTTTGTTGAACCCGGTAATTGAGTCCCCAGATTAAATTAGTGCTACTTCACATCCCTTCATTTGCCATATAGCTGAAACGCTGAAAATGTGAGTGTGGAAAGAGGTGTTAAAAAGCCTACAAGTTTGGTCAAGGGGGATGGTGAGGTGTGCAGTAAGAGCCTGTAGTAGAGAAAGATGTGCAGTAAGAGGCTTTAGTTGAGAGTGATGTACAGTAAGAGCTTATAGTTGAGAGTAATGGCACAAGTTAGGTCATAGCGGTGCATCTTTTACTCTCGATGATACTGTAGACACTAGCTCTTCTGATTTATATGTCTGCTAGGTCCCTGGCGTTACTAGAACGTTAGCGCTTTTGGCCAGACATAATCCCAGGCGTTAGCAGGAAATCCACTTGTTTTAATCTACATAAATCCCTAGTGATAGTAGGAAATCCTAGTGCTTTAAGTCATCCGAATCTGAAGGGCTAGTAAGAAGTCAGTGTGGTTTAATCCATCTAAATAGCATGTGTTCCTATTAAATGCATGTGTTTTTAATCAGATGTATATAGATCAGAGGAGTTTGTGTCTGCAGTTAAAATGTTTTGGCGTGGAATAGAACAACCCATTCTCTCTCTCTCTCTCTCTCTCTCTCTCTCCCATTCTCTTTCCTCTCTCTCTACCGCCTGTGAGCATAGTCTGTCTAGGGTAACAAATGACTCTTCCTGCTGCGCTTTTCTTCCACCAAATCACAGTCTTTTCATCCTTCACCCCTGGACAGGTGCCTCTCTTTCCTTTTTCTAGGCTGTTTATTTCTTTTCCCTCTCTCTTCATTGTGGTTTCCCGTATGGCTATAGAGAGGGGGGGAGGAGACAGAGGAAGAGAGGAAAAGAAAGGGGGGAGAGGGGGAGAGAGCAGAGAGATAGAAAAAGAGAGAAAAAATGTAAATCGCCCCCACCAGGACCATTCCTATTTTCCTGTCCAGTGGAGGAACGAACAGGTCAATTTTCCTCGTTCCAGGACACTAAGTTGTCGCGAGGGAGTACCCTGACCCGACCTGTGCTGACCTGACGACTGAACTTGGCTTGGCGACCTATCATACTCAGATCTAATTGACCTGACCTAGCAATATGACCTGATGGCGACCTTTACTGACCCAGCTGGACTTTAACATAACCTGACGAATTATGACCTGACTTGGCTTAACCTGATCTGATAACCTTACCTGACATGACCTTACGACCTAAACCTTCCCAACTTCGCTTGACCTTCCCGGACATGACCTGACGAGCTGTGACCTGACCTGTTTTGATCTAACTTCCCCCCACAGTCCTCCAGTAACTCTCATCTCACCCTTTGCCACTTGCGTAAGGGGTGTAGGTATTGTTATTGAGTCGTGTGTGTGTGTGTGTGTGTGTGTGTGTGTGTGTGTGTGTGTGTGTGTGTTTCTTTCCGACTGTTCGATCTCAGAGGTCAGGGTCAGTGGGGTGAAAATAATCTACTCCAGGCGGAAAAAAACGCATCCATCAGTAATAATAAAACTGTACCTCAGTTTTCCGAACGAAGCTTAGCATAAACAGTCATTTCTTTATACACACAGGCGGTCACAGGAGGAGGTAAACACAGAAAGAAATGTAAACACACAGAAAAGTATTACATTCACGACAAACAGTTTTATAACACGAATGAAGGGAAACAATTCAGGATGCATTTTATCCTTTCATTTCTCGGTGCTGTTGAGGCCACTGTTACCATTTAAAATCTCTCAAACAAGGACAGTAGGTTAATACTTTTTCCTGCGGCAGACTCACCTTTAACCTCTCTTTATTCAGGTCTCTCTGGGTGAATTTGATTGTTAGGAAATAAATATGATAAATAATTTAGTAGCAGTTAGTATCAATCTTTTCCGACCCTGCCATTTCGAGTAGTGTGTATATATATATATGAATCTAAAAAAAAAAAAAAAGCGTCTGACTGTAGCAAGAATAGCAGACTGTGATGGTAAACAAACTATGAAATACTATATACTTGTTACTTCAATACCGTATGCCAAAATTATCACCCTCATCTATAGCTACAATTCATAGTTAATATACATGAATAATTGGGCGCCACCTCTTACGCACTAATGACTTGGGAATTATTAATTGTTGACCTACGATAGCGGGAATTATTTTTAGGACTCTGCTCGTGCATCATAAAGTATTATTCCAAGCCCAGTTTTTTCCCCATTAAGTATGGTGCGTAATTATTCAGGCTTCTCTCTCTCTCTCTCTCTCTCTCTCTCTCTCTCTCTCTCTCTCAGTTATATTCAACGTCATTGCATAGGTGCCGGCATAATAACATTCAGCGCTGACATTCAACACCCGCCGACACTCGCTTCACTTCACCCTGCCCGGAGTTCCAAGGGGCTTTTCTCCATACCTGACACCACCTGAGAGAGAGAGAGAGAGAGAGAGAGAGAGAGAGAGAGAGAGAGGGAGAGAGAGAGAGAGAGAGAGGGATCTTTTCTCCCAACCTGACATCACCTGACATCTTGAGCTTTACCCGGAATGGAGAAGTTAAAGTTACCCTTTATTTTAACATTGTCATAAGACTTTCCGCAGAAGAGAGAGAGAGAGAGAGAGAGAGAGAGAATTTCCTCTGAATATCTTTACATTAACCGAAAACCATAAACAGCTATTAGTATGACTGGATTGTATTTTTTAAAACACACACACACACACACACACACACACACACACACACACACACACACACACACACACACACACACACACACACACACACACACACACACACACACACACACACACACACACACACACACATTATCAGTGAACTAAGCGATGCAAAGTAGAAACTATAGGAATGCACAGTATGTGAAACAGTGTGTGTGGGAGTGAAGGATAAGTATATGTACTGTGTGTACGTATGTATGTGTGTTCGTGTGTGTATAACCCAAACGAAATTTATCAAACCCAGACCCAATCCAATCTAGGACGCCGGCGATGGTGAGGGAAAAAAATCGGGGGAAAAAATTCGTGCACTGACAGGAAATTCCCTAGACCCCGAATTACTCGACGTCTCCCCTCGGCAAAATAAAATCGTCTTTCGGCTGCGAGAAAATATAAGTCCTTCCTTCCCCCGTCGTCAGGAAAATTCCCTAAGCACCTTCCGTATATTCTCAGAGACGTAAACTGAATGTAATCGTCTGTGAATAGCGAGAGACACTGATAGAAAACCCCCTGAACTGCCGTAGATTTCCACCAGCCGAATAAAATCGTCTGTAAGCAGTAAAAAAAAGGATCATCGTAGTAAAGGTGATGATTATGTGATTGTAGCCTGTCAAACACAATGACCTGCTCCTTGCTCAGCTTGATGAAATCGTGTATGGGTGGTTGGAGTAAAGCAAAAAGCTCTGCAATTATTTTGGCACGAGGAAATAAAGCTTACGTTCCTCCTGTTCAGTGGAAATAGGCGAGGGGCTGAGGAGAAACACCTTCACATGGTGGTAGGCGTTGCTGTAAAATAGAATTGTTGGCCAGAATTTAAGCAAAAATTGTGTTGTGGTGACGTGAAATTGCCTTAGGGTGCAATTTGCCGGAACAGTCGCCCCTTCAGCTGGCGGCCACGAGGGACAAACCTGGTTAACTCTCCCCCTCTTCTTCCTTCTCTTTTTCCTCTGTCTCCTGCACTTCTGCCTCTCCTTCCTATTATTTTTCTTCGTCTTCCCTTTACTCTTCCAGTTCATCCTTTTTCCTTCCTGTACCCCTTTTTCCACTTCCTCCTGTTTTCCTTCCTCTTCCCCCTACTCTTCCCTCTCCTTTTCTCCTTCTTCTTTCGTCGTACTAAAGGACTTAATCCCTTCAATTCGATGACAAGCTTTTAATTTGTCTTCCTACCACCAAACGATTTTATTCACACTAGGACAGACTTCAAGTAGTCGAGAGGTTAACGAAAGCCACATCTGCCCGTCACAAGTCCTAAAGTCTGTCCCCAGCCAAATATAAATAAAACTGGCGGTGGCACAGATAAAAACAATCAATATTCCTCCCGCCCTTACAGATTATTGGAATTTATTTTTATCCCTCAAAGGACGGGACGAAAATGGCAAACTTAATTCAATCGTCTGGAGACAGGAAAAAAAAAAGAAGCTAATTCTTCCGCCTTAACTTAGCGGAAATTTTCTTCTTTTTGCAGCATCTTGCCCGTTACTTGATGGCAGACAAATACAGTGCTACAGCTCTACATCCTTTACAGATTTTTCGTAATTTGCATCTTATTCTTTACTTTATTATATAGGATGACGTCTCCTGTTCTTTATTCGTAGTGATACCAGACGATTTTATTTATACTTAAGACCCTAGCGGTGAAGGGGTTAATGAAGGCGATATCTGACTCCCACACCTTGAATTGCTTCTCCTTAGCTGAGTAAAATCGTCTGGAGATTGCAAGAATAAAACGTAAATGACATACTTGAGCTGAACGGGTTAAGCACCTCTCCTTCCGTCACTTTAAAGCATCTTCGCCTCCCTCACCACTGTTTATTCATTTTTTTAATCCCTTCCTAAACACACACACACACACACACACACACACACACACACACACACACACACACACACACACACACACACACACACACACACTCTTTCCTCTCCGTTCCTCCCTTTACACAACCTCCCTTCCCCGTGTCATCCCTTCTCTTTAAACAAATCCTTCCTTTAAGCAGCTCACACACACACACACACACACACACACACACACACACACACACACACACACACACACACACACACACACACACACACACACACACACACACACACACACACACACACACACACACACACACACACACACACACACACACACACACACACACACACACACACACACACACACACACACACACACACTTGAGCAGAGATGCCCTCAAGTTTTTCCCCACTTCATACCTCTTTGCACACATTCTTCATCGTTTCTCACCGTCTTCCATCCCTTTCCCCTCTCTCTTTCCCCTTCCTTTTCCATTGCCTTCCCTGCTTCTGAAGGCCTCCCCTCTGGCTTACCTGAAGCTACTTGTCTTACTCATTCTTTCCCTCGCTTCACTTCATCTCTCCTTTTCCCCACTCCTTCCGCTTTTATCTCTCTCTTCCTCCCCTTCTCTCCACACGCTCCTCCTTCTTCCTCTCTTCCCCTCCTACTGTCCACTCTTTCCTCCTGTTTCCCTCCCTTTTCCTTCCTTTCTCCCCTCCTTCCCTCTCTGTACAGACCTCCTTCCCACCTCTCTATACTCTGCCTCAGTATACCAGAGCCTTTCTCCTTCTCCCCCTTTCCTCTTTCCTTCCTTAACTTTCCTCACCCTTAGCTTTTTGTTCCTTCTCTCCTTACCTTCCTTCCCCATTCTGCTGTTTAAACTCTTCCCTTTTCCTTCTATATATTTCTCTCTACACTCTTTACTCACCTTTCATCTTTCCTTTCAAGCGTCTCCCTCTCCCCACACCCTCCTTTACTGTACACACCATCCTTCTTTTTCCATCCCCTTCCCTCTTTCACCTCTCCTTCCTTCCTCTTCCGTCTCCATCCCTCTTCTCCCTGATCCTTCCTTTCCTTTACCTGCCTTCTTCTCCCTCTCTCTTCTTCGTTCTCTTTAAACATTTCCTCCTCTCTCCTCCCTGTATACACCTCCGCTTCATCACTTTTCCCTCTCCATCCCTCCCTTCTCGTCCCCCTACCCTATCTCCCACCCTATCCTCTCCTCCTCTCCCTCTAACCTCCCCTTCTCCCCTCTCCACACCCCTGCCACACTTCACGCGACACTTTGCCCCGTAAGCAAAACAATACCTGCTACCAGCTAACGACAAAAGCCCCTTCATATTTTATTCTTACTCGGGGCGCTCCGGGTATGGTCCTACGTCCGTGTCCCTTCACTGTTGACGTTCCCCATTAGAGTTCCCATTTAAAGTCCCCCATAATGTAAATCCCCATTAGAGTCCCACTTTGAGCGTCCCCATTATAAGAAGTCCTCCGTTATACAAGTCTCCAATTAGATTTCCCCCTTATAAAGTCCTCACCACTCCTTAAAGCCACGGAGATGCAAGCCCAGAGTACTGTGAATATCAAACACTTGCAACGTTTGCTTTTTCTTTGCTGATCAGTCCTGCCGAAGAGGATTGTTGTGCACCGTGACCTGACTGTGTGGAAAGAAACTGTGACCGTGATCCATAAGAAAGAAGCGGAAGACTTCTGGTGTTTGAATACTGTCAGAAAGATGACGAGGAAAAGGGTGATAGAAGAGAAAGAGAGAGGTGATTGGTTTTGGGAAAGAGGTGCGTTTAGGTCGTCTGGCATGTGACTGATGGCAGTGGCGATACTGGGGAAAGGTGTAGCAGTAGAGGGGGTGGGGGATTTTGGAAAAGTGACGTGTTAAAGGCTGCGTGTCCAAAGAGGGAAAGTTCTGCATTTTATGATAATACCTAAGTTATAGAATTATTCGAAAATGAATGGTAAAAGCGGAACACGAGGGGCGATTTTGAGACGGGGTCGTGTCTTGGGAGCTGCATGTCTGAACTGAGACCCCCAGTAGTTTGTCTGACATAGGGAAATGGACGATCAAAAGAGAAGCAGAGGAGTATGAAATATGAATGTGAATATTGACAATTGGATCTTGAGGAAATGGATGATAAGAGAGGAGTGTGACATTCTGAAATAAGGTTTGCGTCATTGGGTTCCATGCCCGGACTGCAAGAACTATGAGTTGTAAGACATGGGGAAATGGACGATTGAAGAGAGGCAGAGGAGTGTGGGGTATACGAGTAAATCTGCATATTATCTGTGGGAGCCTGAGAAAGTGGATGATAAGAGAGGAGTGTGAGTGCTGGATATGTCTCGTGGATTTGCAGTCGGTATATCGTGTCGGTTCCCAGTAACGTCTGGTAGGGTATTCGGTGAGGAATTGAGTTGTGAGAGGAGGAGACAGGCTTGTGCATAGTTAATTTGGGAGGGTGCAAGGAGAGAGAGAGAGAGAGAGAGAGAGAGAGAGAGAGAGAGATAATAACATGGAAACGAAAGTGGTCATAAAAGCAAGAAAACAGGACGATAAAAAGTAAATGAGACAGACAGACAGACAAGCCAACAAATCACCGAACATCGTGGCAACAAAAGAGCCATAAAAGCAGCCACACAAGACTATCCACAGTATGAGGTGTAGAAACTCGAGGCCCGTGGAAAAAACAATATCCTGTATATGTGTTGTTGGGTGTTAGGAAAGTTGTTGTTTATCCCCAAAAGATATATTTCGGTGATTCTGGGGCTGTATTTACCCTCTCTGGTTTCTGCCCTCCCCTCCCCTCTCCTTCCCTCCATTCCCCTCCCCTACCCTCCTCTCCCCTCATCTCCTTTTTTCCTCATTCTTTTAGCGTGTGTCTCTCTTCTCCTCTTCCTTCCATCCCTCTCTTAGTGCCTTTTCCTCCACCTTCATATTCCTTCTATCTTTTCCTTTTCCTTTTACCTCGCATTATCCCCTTTTTCTTAATCTTTCTCCTCGTTTCTTTCCTTGCTCCTTCCCTCTTTCTTTACTCCTTTCTATGTCGCCTCCCTCCTCCTTAAGTTTCCTAGCTCCTTTTTCTTCCTGCCTCCTTTCTTTCTTTGCCTCCTTTCTTTCTCTGCCTCCTTCCACCTTCTCCGTCTTTCTCTTAACGTCTCCCCTTCCTCTCCTAAGCCCCTCTTCTTCCCCCTTTTCCCTCCTTAATTCCCTTTTAGTTCACTCATTCTCCTTCCTCCTTTTCTTACTGTCTGCCTTCTCTCTCCCTCCCCTTTAGCTTCCTTCTTCCTTCAGCTCTCCCCCTCGCCGCTCTTCTTCCTTGCCCTTACCTCCTCCTCCCACTCCTCTCCTCCTCTCCTTCCTACCTCCCTCCTTTCCCTCCTCCTCCCTCCACACCCTCCTCCTCCTCTTCCCACCTTCCTCCTTTCCCTCTTTCTCCCTCCTTTCCCGCAACCTCTTCTTCTCCTCCTCCTCCTCCTCCTCCTCCTCCTCCTCCTCTGTGAAGCGGAAAGCCATCAGTTCTCGCTGCCTGGGTGGGTATGGTAGGCTGGATGTGGGTGTGGGTGTAGGTGTGGATGTGGCCCACTGGCTGTATGCCTGGTGGAAGGAGAGAGAGAGAGAAACAGACAGACAGGTGGTTTAATGTGGTTAAAGACGTCTGAACCTTAGCGGGAAAGAGAGTAAAGAGGAGAGGTATATACTATAGACATACTGTACATAATTATGGCGGAAAATTGCTAGAGGTGGGTGACTAGCTGGATTAAACTCTTGACCCCGGCGACCTAAAATTGACCTATGATCATGTGCATTGTTTCTTCAGACGATTTTTTTTTTTAGACTGGGAGAGAGATTTTATAGTGAAGGGGTTAATGAAGGATGTATCTAACCCCCATTCTCCCCCTTGTTCTAAAAAGTCTCTCGGAAGCTGAATGAAATCGTCTAGAAATTGCTGGAATAAGGTAGACACTACGTCCTCGGGTTGAAGGGGTTAATGTGACTGTCTGATGGCTGAGTATGGCTGACAGTGGCCAAGAACGACGCCTGTGGCCTGGCTGGATTATTATGGCCGAGTGGCTAGTGGTTGCATAGATGGATGAATGTGGCTGAGCTTGGCTGGATATGGCTGAATGTGAACAGGATTAATTATGGCTGAGTATAGCTAGTGGCTGGATGTGGCTGAGTATGTCATACGCAGTATGACTGAATGCGAGATATAATTATGTCTGAGTATACCTAGTGGCTGACTGTATGGCTGAGAATGGCTGAATGTGACCAATTATGGTTAAGTATAGCTCGTAGATGAAATGTGGTTGAGTATGGCTTAGGACGAGGCTTTTTGAGAGGCTGGGTGGCTGCGTGTGGCTGAAAAGCAGGGTTCGAACCGGAGGGAGGGAGGCGTCTGACCAATGATAAGTTGGGGAGAAGGTTTTTGCTTATTTTTTCACGATGAATTATTACACGGGTGGGGAGCTGCGGAGGAGGAGGAGAGGAAGAGAGGGAGGAGGAGGAAAGTAGAGTGAGAAGGAGGAGGAGGAAAGTAGAGTGAGGAGGAGGAGGAGGAAAGTAGAATGAGAAGGAGGAGGAGGAAATGAAAGGCTACGAAAGAAGGAAATGAAAAGAGAAGGTGAAAAGGGAAAAATAACTCAAGAAGAGGGAATGGAGATGGGAACAGAAATACGAAATACCAGACAACACGAGAAAATCAATGAAAGAAGACTGAAGGAAAGCAAGAAAGGGGCGATGAAGGAGAGGAGAAGGCGAAGAACGTAGGAAAGGTGGGAGAAAAGATAAAAGAAGACTTAAAGGAGTAAAAGAACTAGAGAAGAGATAATAATAGATGGGAAGGAAATAGGAAAGTGATGTTAAAGCGAAGATGAAACGATGTGAAATAGGGGTAGAACGAAAAAGAAGAATTAGGGAAAAGTAAAGACAAATAAAGAAAAGAAGACGTTTAATAATGAAGTGAGAAGGAAAATACAGGAGAAGGAAAAAAAGAAGTAAAGAATTAGGAGGTATAATTGAGAGAAAATGGAGGAGCAGAGGAAAAAATGATAGATGGAGAGAGAGAGAGAGAGAGAGAGAGAGAGAGAGAGAGAGAGAGAGAGAGAGAGAGAGAGAGAGACGCATATACAAATGAGAGGAAGTAGGTGAAGATGAAAGACGGAAGGAGGGAGGAAGGACAGTGTGTGCAATTAGCATAGGAGAGGCGTGAGCAGGGAGAGAGAGAGATGATGACGAAGGAGAATGGCGAAAGGAGGGAATAACGAAGAGAGAGAATTAAGCTGTTAACGATGTGAATGAGAAAATAAAAACAAGAAGGGAGAGAGATAACGAAGGAGAATGGCGAAAGGAGGGATATAACGAAGAGGGAAATGATTAACGACATGAATGAGGAGAGACTATAGAATGAAGAAGGGAGATGCGAGTCACAGGGAGAAAGGAAAGAGATATTGAAGAATCATGACGAAAAGATGGAATAACAGGTTCAGAAAGAAAGTGATTATCGCTGAAAATAACAAAAAAGAAAGAGCGAGGAGAAGAGACATTTAAGTGACGAGCCAGAGGATATTAAGGTGTGAAGTAGAGAATTAATCTTTAAGGAAGCGGTGTTACGGCATCCCCAAGGCCACTTAGAATACAAAGCCCTTTATCTCGTCACTATTCTTGGTCTCCCTCTCCCTCCACCCACATACGTAAGAAACCCTACAGAATACATTATCCATATTTCTGAGGCTCGTAAAGCATAACTGTGGCCTTGTATGTTGTTGTACTTAAAGCTTAGAATTTGCGTCATGTCTTTGGATTAATAGGAAATTCAACGTAAATTTTCAGCTTGATCCTTCCCTTACTTTTTTACGTCCGCGATTAGACAGATAGAAGTGAAGACAGACCGATACGCAGACGGAGGTGAAATATGGCAGACCGACAGACACATTGACAGACAGCGGTAGGAATATAATAGACAGAGATGAAAGCATGGCACAGGATAGAGGTGAAAAATGTAAGACTCTGAGACAGCAGGGATGAAAAAGTGACGGACAGACAGACTGAAGGAAGGACAGGTGAAAGCATAAATCAGACAGCCAGAGATGAAAATGTGACAGACAGACAAGCAGAGTTAAAAATATGACAGACAGACAGGAAGGCAGGCAGGCAGGCAGGAAAGCAAGCAAGCAAGCAAGAAAGCAGACAGACAGACACAGAGGGGTGAAAACAAAACCTTTCTCTGCATTCCAGTGTCGATTACTTAAATGAAATACTTCTCCCCACGTACCGATACACTGCTTATTGTGCGTGTGTGTGTGTGTGTGTGAGTGAGGAGGGGGGGGAAGGGGGAAACAGCGGTATAATTTTTCCATTACTTCCCCTACCTTTGAGGCAGAGATAATAAGGAACGAGATAAGGAAGAAGAGGCTGGATCAGGGGAGGAAGGAGGTAGGAGAAGTTCAGGTATAAGGAGGCGGAAGAGTGAAGGGAAATAAGCGGAATAACACATGCAAGGATAGAGGGAACAGGAAGAGAAGATAAGGAATGAAAATAAAGGGAATGTATGGGAAGGGTAGAGAATAAAGGATGATAAACCTGGAAAAAGAGACAGGATAAGACTAACTGCATGAACAACAAAAGCGAAATAAGGTAAATAAGGAAGATAATCGTAAATGACAATAAAATAAGAGCATTGACGGGGAAATGGAAAAAAGGGGGGGGATGTTGAATTAGGGAAAAGACAATAAATGAAGATACAAGGAAGAAGACTGAAAATACAGTGAGTTAATAAAGGAATAAGAAGAAATAGGAAACAGAGAAGATGTGAGAAACGAGAAGAAAGATGGGAAAAGAAAGGGAATCAGGGAGCATGAATCTGGTGGGGAGGAGGCGGGAGGAGGGTAGATATAAGAGGAGAATGGGTAAGGGAAGGGGGAGAAGGGGAGGGGGAGAGGGAGGAAGGGAGATGGGAGGGGGAGAGGTCAGGGAGACGAGATTGATGAGATAAAAGCAGGAAGCAGGGGAGAGGGAGGCTTTAAGGTGATGCTGAGGAGAGAGAGAGAGAGAGAGAGAGAGAGAGAGAGGCGCGCATACACACACACACACACACACACACACACACACACACACACACACACACAACGGGAAGGGGGGGAGGTAAGTGAGAAATGAAGGTTAGAGAGGGTGGTGAGGAAACAGGGAGAAGTAGGTGAGACGAGGAAGTGAGAGGAGAGGTGATAGTGAAGTGTGTGTGTGTGTGTGTGTGTGTGTGTGTGTGTGTGTGTGTGTGTGTGTGTGTGTGAGAGAGAGAGAGAGAGAGGAGGAGAGTGCTGTTGTCGATGCCAGTGCAATCGAATGCTCCTGAACCACTCACCAGTAACTCCCATAAGTGTGAATGAAGGTTGTGTTGACGTATTCCGTGTGTGAGAGAGAGAGAGAGAGAGAGAGAGAGAGAGAGAGAGAGAGAGTGAGAGAGAGTGTGTGTGTGAAGGATGTGGTGATATATTGATATTTGATGGTTGAATGAATGGTGGTAGCGTTGTGGTGTGTGTGTGTGTGTGTGTGTGTGTGTGTGTGTGAATATGTGTACGTGTAAAAGAGGCGTCCATATCTTTCCTTATGTGCCCCTTTGTTCATGTGCACCCCAAGTTTATGTGCTGTATGTTTCCGTGTGTGTAAGTTTCCATGGATGTGTAAAGTGTGTTTCCTTTGTGTTCGTGTGTGTGTGTGTGTGTGTGTGTGTGTGTAAATCTGCGGTCCTTGCTCCAAGATGGCCTATTTGAGAGCAGGAGAGCGTGGCGAGAGGGGAGGGAAGGGAAAGAGAGGAGTGAGGGAGGGGGTAGGAAAGGGAAGGGAAAGGATGGCATTGATGGGGAAGGGAAGAAAGAGGAGGGGGTGGCAAGAAAGAGGAAGGGAACGGATGGATGAAGAGGGGGAGAAGAGATGGAAGAAGAGAGGAGGGGAAGAACTGGAGGAGGATGGAAGGAAGAGGAGTGTGTGGGAAGGAAGAGGAAGTGTAAGGATAGGTGAGGAGAAAGGAATTAAGTTCAGACTGAGAGAATGGGTGAAAGAGGGAGTATGGGAGAATGAGAAGTGATGGTAAAGGAGACGGAACTGATTCGTGAATAAGGAAAGGAAAATAAGATTAAGGAGAGAGTTCAGAGGGAGTGGGAGAATGAGTAAGATAGGGGTGAGGAAAGAAAATGGAGGGTGAGTGACAGGGATAAGTGGAGGGACAGGTGGAATGCGTTGATGGGTATAGGTACAAACAGGTGAATGAGTGAGTGAGCAAGGTACCGAAGAGAGTGGGCATAACTTGATAATACGTGAGAATGAGTAACTGTAACTGCCGCCAAAGTAGATTGAAAAGGTGAATGAATATATCAGGCATGAATGAGTGAGTGAGTGTGCAGAAGATTGAGTGAGTGGGTAAGTGAGCGAGTGATTGAGAGAGCGAGCAAGTGAAATTTCTCTTACTCTCCTTGGTAATTACTCATTGGCAGTCCTATTATAATCACCTTAAACGTCAAGAAGCTTAGCCTAGAGATGCATGACTTACGTGTGTGTGTGTGTGTGTGTGTGTGTGTGTGTGTGTGTGTGTGTGTGTGTGTGTGTGTGTGTGTGTGTGTGAGTCCCCTAATGTATAATTCTGTGTACGAATGATATACGATTGTGCAGCATATTATTCCAGGGGTACGCGGGACTTGACTGACGGGGTGCATGGCAGGAACAGTTTACGGTGAGAGTCGTGTATTCTTTTCAAAACAGTATAGAGAGGAATATATACAGCAAATCCTTTAAAGCAGTGTGTATAGTGGGGGTCACATATTCTTTTAAAACTGTATATAGCAGGAGTCATAATTGAAACAGTGTAGAGTGGGAGTTACGTTGCTTTAAGGCAGTATACAGTAGGAGTCATATAGTGGATAGTTTGAGTCAGTCGCTGTGTAATGGAAAACATATATTCCTTTAAAACAGTGTATACTGGGGTTACATGTGCCTTCAGAGAGTCAGTGAAAAGGGTAATCTGAAGAAAATACATTACAGTGAGGAGAGAGAGAGAGAGAGAGAGAGAGAGAGAGAGAGAGAGAGAGAGAGATCCAGCCAGATTAAAGTGAAAGTGAGCCAGTAAACGAAAGAAGGTTGGAAGAGAGTTGACATCAGTGAAATAGCGCGAATCAAAGGGATCGTCCCGTCCCAAGGTGAATTAAAGCGAGAGGAAGTAACTTAAATAAATTAAAGCGAGAGAAAGTAAGCGAGTGAATTGAAGTGAGAGGGAGAAAGGAAGTGATTCAAAGCGGGAGGAAGCAGGCCAGTGACTTAAAGCAAGAGGAAGTAAGCAAGCGATGGGGAGGGGAAAGGTTACGTGGGGTGTGTCAGGTGATGGTAAAGTAATTAAAAACACCGACAAAAACTTCATGCAGGTAACACAAATTGAATTATGGGGGAGGATGGGAACTGGAGAGAGAGAGAGAGAGAGAGAGAGAGAGAACACATCCTTAAGCTCATGTCCTTCTCTCCCTCTGTAAGGAAGGGTGAGTAACCATGACCGCCACAAACAGGGGTCGCCGCCCTCCTCCCATCACTCACCCCCACCAACACACACCATCACGCGCCTATTGACCACCAGACATGAGAAATGAATCTGTCTGTCCAGTAATCCATTAATGACCAAATTCATCAAGTAATACATTGATGTGTACGCTGTGTGACTTTTGCCTACGCGTTCATATTTTTATTATTCAGTTTTCATGTCCACGGTAGAATCATTCCTCTGCCGAAATGATACTTTTTCACTTTCAGTTCATAAATAAATAAATAAGTGATATGCAGATGAAGACGTTGTATACTGTATGTTGCATATTATTTTCGTACAGTTTTTATTATCATCACTTTGTCAGACTACATACATATTTCTTCCTCCAGCCATCAAGGTTACTCCCGTGATGGATGAGTTTACCAAGGATGTACTACTTGTGACGTCATCAACCTCTCCACCAATCAGATACGGGTAAGTTGTGACGTCATCAGCTGTTCCATCAATCAGCTGGCATGGAGTCAGTCTTACTTTTTTTTCTTTTCTTTTTCTCCAGCCATCGTTCCTAGCTTAGCCTAAGTGTCCCAGCGAATGTATTAACCCACAGATTTGTATATAATGGGATGGATTTATGGATTTTTCTTTATGTGGAACTTTGATGAAGATATATACAGCTTGATGCGCTTTTCTTATAGTTTTTGCTTTCTTTTTTTTTTTTTCGGGGGGGAGGGGGCATGAAGCGATTGCGGCGGAGGAAAAAAAAAAGGTGAATCTCGTTAATCATGAGGCGGGGAAAAAAAAAGCATCGCCTGAGCTGACATCACTTCAACTTTCTTCCTCTTTTCTTCCTCCTCCTCCTCCTCATTATTATTATTATTATTACTATTATTGGTCTTTATAATGGTGTTTACCCAGTTCTGTATTTCCTCATTTATCATCATCATTCATCTGGCTTTCATTGTTGCTGCAGTCTTTAAATCCCTCTTTATCACACCACGTCTGAAAGTTCTCCTCTTCTTCCTCATATTTCGCCCATGTCATTTTCCTCTCAGTCTCTCCAGGTCTTAATGTTTTGTCACTCTTCTCCCTCTTTTTCCGTTCGTCATCTTTTTTTTTTTCTTCGTTCCCCTTCCCTCGTCTGTCATCACCATTTATTTTATCGTCTTTATCGCCGGAATATTTATGCAGTCTTTCATCTTTCCTTTGTTGTCGCTTCAAGGTTTTAACTCTGTTCCTGTTCTTACATATCTCCCTTTCTCTCACTACTTCCTCCTCTTCCTTCATTTTTATTTACTTTCTGGTTTTCATGAATTATTTTTTCTTTTCAACATTTAGTCTTCATTACCTTCCTTAGTTTCACCAGTGTCATCTCAGGCTGTAACTTTTTTTTTATGTTTTCGACTCTGAGTATCGACTTGATAGCCCGTTGCCTGAGGCCCAGCATTTCTCCAACACGACACATACCTTCGCCTGTCACCATTTCAGCACTAATACCCACCGTCCCAAATGAATATATGCTAGGGTTGTTTTGTTCATGACTGGTGCGATGATGTTAGCGAGGGTGTTCGTGTGAGATGTCGATTTTTGTGTGTGTGTGTGGAATATCAGTAGATCATGTTTTGGTATCTGTACTGTGGAAACTTTTACATGCTATATCAGAGAGAATGAATGTAAGTAAATAAGGTTGCTCTCTCCTGTATTCGAACACCGCCTAGCTTTAGCGGGTAACAACGAGCATATAATAAAAAAAGTATATATTTGTCTGTCCTTTCACCATCTTTGTTAGAGTATTATTTCACTACCTGATAGAGCTTATTTCCCTGTGTATCTTCTGATTTGGTTTTACTGTCTTTCCACCTCTCCTTCCTCTATTCATTTCTTTCCGGTCATCTCCTTTTATGGATATTTCATCACTATATGCTCCTCCTCCTCCTTCCAATGAGTAATGGCGCCACAGAAGGCATATGAATTCCCTGAAGAGCTCTCTCCTTCATTGCTCCTCTCTCTCTCTCTCTCTCTCTCTCTCTCTCTCTCTCCATCAGTCTGTCTGTCTATTTATCTGTCTGTTTGCCTGTATTTCTGTACCTTTCTCACCCTTTCCCTTCCCCACTTCACATTCTTCCTAATCCTCTTCTCTCTCAACGTCTCAGCTCGGATTGGACTCCCTCCTTTTCATCCATCCATCTATTCTCTCACCTTTCCATGATTCTTTATGTCCTTTGAAGCACTTCCCTAAATGTCCCCATTCCTTCATATCGTCGCCTTTCCTTCCTCCTCCTTCTCTCAGTTCTTTTATCTTCTTTCTTTCCTCGTGTCTGTTTTTAACTCTTTCTCCCCACCACATCTATTACCTTCTTTCCACAACCTCTCCACCTCATTAATCCTCCCATCCCAACCTCCTCACCTACTTTTCTGCGCCTTCCCAACCCCTCCACGTCATTTGCTTTTCTTCGTCTTGTCTCCTTTATACTTCCGCCTTTCTTCTTCCCAACTTCCTCACCTCCTTTCCTCTCCATCTTCAACTTATATCTTTACCCTCGTTATTCTCTTATCCCCCCCCTCTCCATCTCTCCAGCTTACCCAACATCCTCCCCTTCTCCTCATCATCATAACCACCACCACCGTCGCCTTCGCCCTTCCTCCACGAACCCTTGTCCATCAAACTCGATAGGTTGTTAAGTTTTCGAACCCATACTACACTAACATATTCAGCGGATCTCACCCACTTCCATCTTGACTCGCAAAACCTCACCTTTAACCCTGCTGTACGGTATAATCTTTTTGCTGATTATTTTTGCTGCCTCCTTGCGCCTATATTAAACTCTGAAAAGATCTCCGGCACTGAACGGGTGAATGAAGGCTGTACCTGAATTCCAACCTCCACAGTTTGAAGTCTTTCCCCAACTAAACAAAATCTTCTGAAGGCAGCAGGAATAAAATGAAAAATACATCATCGGAGTGAAGTGGTTAATCTGTAAACTCTCAACTCTTCATCTCTTTCCACCCTTATTCGTCAGTGTCTCTCACTCACAACCTCCCTCTCTCTTGTCTCTCTGGCTTGGCACCTTCAGACTTTTATCCCCATTTCTTCAGTATCTCTCAGCCGTTCCCTCAGTCGCTTATAGGTCTCTCCACTCTAGCTCTTGAAATTAGTCATGCATCTTCAAATTGTTGTCTCCATTTCTTCAGCATCTCTCACCCATCCTGTCAGTCTCTCTCATGTCTCTATTTTATTTCTTAAGGCCAGTCACACATCTTCAAAATTAACCCCCTTTTCCTCAGTATCTTTCACTCATTACCTCAGTCTGTCTTATGTGTCTGTGTTCTAGCTCAGCCTTTTCAGATATTTCTTCAGTATCTTTCTCGCTCACCCCATCCGTCTCTCCTATGTCGCTCTCTTCTACTCCATAACCCTTTCTGTACGATGAACTGTTTCTTCGTTTATTCTCACTGCATCAGAGAAGAAAAAAAAAAGTTTAGGAGAGGCTTTTCGCACTGGAGGCGTTATATATCGCCATTATTAACACCTTCACTGATATAATTCATTTCCAAGTTCAGTAATAACGTCTGCAGGTGGAAAGAATGAACTCCACTACTACGTCATGGAATGGAAGAAGTTAAAGCCATTCACTGCCTCCCTCCTCTCCACCTTCTCTCCTCCCTCACACCTCCCTCCTCTCACGACCTCCTCCTCTCACTAATTCCCGATACGAGTGTTTTCGAAATTCCAGTCAGTTGGGGCGAAGATTTCTGCTCATTGAAGCCCCGAGCACTCTCCAAGAACCCTTCCCGACGCAGCCCAATTAACGTAGATGAGATCAGGTTAGACCAGGATGAAGACAGGGGGACGGGTGTGTGGGGACATATGTGGAAAAAAGCAGGTGTGTGAAGTCAGATGTGGAGAGGTGATGGGAGACTGGTGAAGGATAGGTGTGGATGTGGAGAGGTGATGGGAGACTGGTGAAGAATAGGTGAGGATTGAAGAAGGGTGGTGTGTTGAAAGGCTAGGTGTGTAGAGAAGCGTAAAACGTACGGTTGTGTAAGGACGGCTGTGAAGGGGATAGGTGTGAAGAGAAACGTGGAACGGTAGGGTTAGGTCATGATATACGAGTAGGTACGAAAGTCAGGTGTGTTGGAATATGTGTGATGGGGGTGAGAGACTGAATGAAGATAGACGAAGACAGGTGAAAAGATGATGAATGAAGGACAGAGAGATCAGATGATGAGAGGGGAGAAGAAGAGAATGTGGGGAAGAGAATGAGGGAAGGGGGGATGAGGAGATGGGAGGTGAGGGGAAGAGTGTTGGGAAGAGACTGAGGGAAAGGGAAGTGGAGGGATGGAAAGTGATGGGAAGAGAGTGTAGGGAAGAAACTGAGGGGATGGGAGGTGAGAGGGAGGGAGGTGTGGGGATGAGAGTGAGGGGGTGAAAACTGAGGGGAAAATAAAGTGAGGGATAGAAAGATGAGGGGGGGGGTGAGGTAAAAGAATGACAGATCAAGGAAGTGTGAAGGAACGATAAGTGAGGGGGAGAGAGGAGGGTAAAAGAGGGGACAGGAGAGGAGGAGTGAGAGCAGGTGTTCAATAAAATTGATCATATAATGACGGTGCACCAAGTGCAAATATGTGTGTGTGTGTGTGTGTGTGTGTGTGTGTGTGTGTGTGTGTGTACACGTTCAGTGGCCCCTGCGCCAGCGGCTTACACATACCTAATTATGGACATGACTCAGTAGGATATATTTAGAATACGGGCTATACGAATCGTTTAATTTCTATATATATATATATATATATATATATATATATATTGTATCTATATACATACCATGTCCCTGCTTCTCTGTTACTGTAAATGGAATCAATTGTTCTGTTAGTACTGAGACTGAATAATCTAGAAAAGACCATAGTCTTTCTGATCAGAGTCTGTGTGTGTGTGTGTGTGTGTGTGTGTGTGTGTGTGTCTCTCTCTCTCTCTCTCTCTCTCTCTCTCTCCAGAACATGTTGTATGATTTATTCTCGTGCCGGCTGACAGGACCTGACCCTGTCACCACTTTTCACTCTCACTCCTCTCGCCCTCATCAATGTTGTCCCACATTTGGCTTGTAGTGTCCCGCTCCCTTTGTTTTTTTTTTTCCCCAACGATTCAGTACGATGACGCCTGGTGGTCTAGCTTTCCAAGGGTGCTACGCGCATGTTCGAATCCCTAAGAGATGACTGATGATTATTTTTCGGTCCTGCAGTGTCCCCAGGAGCTATTCTTAGGGAGAGACAAAAGAGAGGAATATAGCGGAAGGTGGAGAGTTAAGTTGGATAAACAGAGGAAAAAAGGAAGACGATGGAAGAGCGAGAAGTGTACGAGGAAGGAAAAGGGGGGCAGGTAAAAGCGAGGAAGGTGGAAGAAAGTGGAGAGAAGAGGTGAATGGGTAAAGAAGAGTGTGGAGTGAAGAAGTGACAGATAAAGAAGTGAGGGGATAGACAAAGAGGAGTGTGGAAGGAAGACAGGGATAAATGAGAGGAGGAAGAGTGTAAAAGGAATAGGTGGGTAAATAAAGGAGAGAAGGACGGAAGATGGCAAATAGACAACCATATTCAGGATGGGCGGGGAAACTTCGGGCCAAAAAAAAATTATGAACAGTTTTAGGATTTAGTGGTTAAATTTGGTGTATGGGATGCGAAGGATGGCGGGCCGGACGGGGTAGGAAGGGAGTTATAGACGTTAGGACATTGACTGCGGGGAGAGGAAAGAGGGAGTTTGTGGGATTCGATCTTTATATTTGTGGGATTTGATTATTTTATTGTGGGGTTTAATCTTTTATCTTGATGCTTTTACTTATTGACATCTTGAATCCTGTGAAGTAAGGGTTTGTGGGATAAATGACTGTATTTTGTTTTATCTCGTTATTTTGCGTTATTAAATCTTGGATCCGATAACGTAGGTGTTTATGGGATCTAATTATTCTGATTTATGTAGTTAACTTTATATATGACCCTTCTCAGTCTCGTATTTTCTTCTCTCTCTCTCACACACACACACACACACACACACACACACACACACACACACACACACACACACCAGATTGCCGTATACAGGTCATCCCTCTGCTTTATTAACTCTCTTGTTTTGCTCGCTCTTCAACTCATATCTTCACCGGGCTTAAAAACAACCCTAGTCTCGTATTTTCACAGCAGAGGTCGTATTTTCACTGTTAGGGCCGTATTTTCACTGCTAGGACCGTATTTTCACAGGTAGGGCTGTATTTACCGTATTTACACTCCTAGGACCGTATTTTCGCAGCCAGGACCGTATATTTACAGCTGGAGTGTGTGTGTGTGTGTGTGTGTGTGTGTGTGTGTGTGTGTGTGTGTGTGTGTGTGAGAGAGAGAGAGAGAGAGAGAGAGAGAGAGAGAGATATTACCCATGTCCACGTGTCTGCCCGTCTCTCTGCATGTCAGCCCTCATGAAAGTATGCATGTTTTATTTCCAGGGATATGAGCCTCCATGGAAAGTAGAAAAAGGAGAGCACGTGTGATAAGTCTGGTTGGGAAGGGGGAAAAATGAAGACGGGGAAGCGACAGGAGAAGAAAGGAGAGGAAAGGAGAGGAAAATAGGAACGCGTGGAAGACAATGGGGAGGACAGAGGAATGTGTATGAGCTAGAAAAGGATATGAAAAAGCGAGGAAAAAGTTTGCTAAAAAAAATGGCTATGGTATATGAAAAACTTTGAGGGGTAGGAATGGGAGCGATAGAAGAAAGTAGAGAAGAATGAAGCAGGGACGACAACGAGAAAAGACAGAGTGTAGATGAGCAAGAGGAAGGTAGGATAGGGATGAGAGATGTATTTTTAAGGTATCTGTGTTACTGAAAACCTTGACGAGGATGTGCAGGCGATAAGAAAGGGAAGGAGGGAATGAAAGGGAGTTTGAAAAATATGAAATAACAAACGAGAATGACAGAGAAGTGTAAAGGAGTGAATAATTGTTTCGTGAAGAATTGAATATGATGTCCATGGGGTATAGATAGATAGATAGATAGATACAGATAGATGGATGATCATAGATAACAATAGCACATGCAGGAGAGTACACTTAGGCGAGAAAATTATAAGAACTGGAATATTTTGCATGAGGATGGTATTGATATTAAAAACCTTGAAAAGTTAATCGGGGTGACAGGAAAAAGGACAGTGAGCGAGAAGGGCTGGGATGACAGTGGTAAAGACAGGGTATAGTGTCCCAAGTTAGCATGTACGTGAGGGAAAGACAAAAAAAAAAGAAAGTGGGATAAGGAGAAGGTCCGGGATGACAATGAGAGAGGCAGAGGATTGTAAATAGGCGCGGGAATTGATTTGAGTGGAAGTATTTTTTGATGATGATGATTATTATTAAAAGTTCTTGAAGAATAAGTGGGCGGACAGAAGATGGACAAAAGCAAGAGAGGAGGGAGGCTTGAGGGAAGGCAGTGGGAGTGTAGATGAACGAGGAATTGATATGAAAGGGAGATATTGTGATGATGATGATGATGATTTTGGTATTCAGAAGTCTTAGGATTAGGGAAGTGGGTGCACGTCAGGTGAATGAAGGGAGATTTGGATGGCCAAGAGAGACAGAGAGACAGACAGAGACATAAACAGAGAATGACTAGGAAACATTGTACATCCACATAACAGGATGCATTGAGCGAACCATAAATTCAGCTGTTATCATTGGAACGGCGGCAAGTGTGAAAGACTGCGTTGGAATGGATGCTGAGACTGAATAATGGAGCATATAACAGGCCAGGTCGATGTGTGTGTTGGGGGGAGAGGGTTGTTTGTGTGTGTGTGTGTGTGTGAGGGAGGGAGGAGCAGTCGTAGGTGCTGAGGGAAAGTGCTGATGGTAGTAAGGAGGAAAATATAGAAGAATAACCTGAGAAAAGGAATTAGCAACAGGACAAGTCGATAGAATTTTCATGGTTGCTATGTTATTAAAAGATAAATCAATAAATACTGAGTGTATATAGTTGAAGAGAGAGAGAGAGAGAGAGAGAGAGAGAGAGAGAGAGAGAGAGAGAGAGAGAGAGAGTATTAGTCCCATATAGTTTTTATTCTTTTGAGTGGTCTAATCTGTCGGGTGAAGTAGAACTTTTGGTGTTGGGAGACGAAAGAGTTGGAGTTCACACACACACACACACACACACACACACACACACACACACACACACACACACACACACACACAGATAGATGGATAGACAGATTCATATAACAGTGGAATCTCCTTACCTTGCATCCTCGGCCCTAGTGAAGAGGACGACGGCCCTGGCAGTGGGTTTCTTGAGCAGGTTGCCGACGGCCGTATCGAACACCTTATGATCGGCGTTGTGGGGGATCTTCTCGTACACGGCGATGCAGATGTTGCGAGCACTGGCCAGGTTGTGGATCACCTCTATGCCGAACTCCCCGTAGGACCCCTCTGAGTGGATGGTCGACACGTACGTCCAGTTAAAGAGTTCTAGCACGTCCACTATAGCCATGGCCTGGTAGGTATCCGGCGGCACTGTCCTCGCGAAGAACTCGTATCGGTCCTTATCTGACAGCGCTCTGGCCGTGGATGCAGGACTGACTTGAGGGATACGGAACAGTCGGAATAGATTAGCCACCTGCAGGCTGACTGAGCTATAGGAGCCGCCCACCACCCCGCGGACAGGTTTGGCGCGATATTTGACTCTAGGTTCACGTCCGTCAGAGCACTCGAGACCCGACGTGTCCAGCGCATCTAAGGACACTCTTATGAATTCCAAGGACTGGTTCAAAGCGTACGTGTCCCTGGAGCACGTATCCAGGATGTGCACGCCTAAGGTGACATTAGGAAGGAGTTTACTGTCTCTGTTAATTAAGTCCACGGCGTACAGCATGGCCTCAAGTCTCTGCAGGCCACGGTCGTACAGCGCAGAGGAGCACGGGGTCTTGTCACCCTTCTCGTGCACAGGGAAGAGGCCGCCCAGCATGAGGTCCCCGGATAATTGCACACCCGTCCCCTCCACGTGCCGCCCCAACTGCCCCAGCACTCCCGCCCAGCTGATCCACCACGCCCATCTCCGCGCCCACGTGCCCGCCTCCCCGCCCGCTGCGCCCATGCTGACCTCCGCCCTCGCCACTACCACACTTCGCACACGGTAGAGTTCCTGCAACAGAAGGAGAGAGAAATATGAGTACTGGAAAACTGCTAGAACATTTGTAGCAACAGAAAAAAGAGCGTGAATACCGATAAGCTATGAAAACATTTGTATTATTCATCGCCATCCGTACATTAAAAGAGAAAAATTAGAGTATTTTTAAACTGCCAAAACATGTGTCATTTACCGTCAGGCATACAAGAAGAGAGAGAAATTTGAGTACTGGTAAACTGAAAACATTTGTAGCATTTATCGGCAGCCATGCATTACGAGAGAGGAATGTGAGTACTTCCCCACCCCTCCAGCCTGGCCGCCACCCTCGCTCCCCCCAGCCTTCCCTCCCCAGCCTTGCACCCCCAGCTTAGCCCCCCAGGCATTCCCCCCAGCCTTGCGTCTGTCAGCCTTGTCCCCCTCCCCGATCCTTAGCTTTCCTTATTCCTTCTCTCTGCTGTCCACAAGGGCTAGAATGTCATCATCTTGACCCGCCAACAAATGCAGGTCAGTGTGTCGACGCGCACTAAAGGAAATTCACCGCAAATCCACTCTGACCGTGAGGCCTAAAAACAATGGAGTTATAATGGGGGAAGCCGAGCTGACATTTGGCATCACATCTGACATTTATGCGGCTCGAAGTGTCCTGGTATTACCTTTCCATTTACTGGCAAATGTACTCTGACTTATATTTAGAAGCACAATAATAAGTTTGTCACCAGCTGTGCATTGCCAGAATATATATAGCATTTTCGCCCAGTTTCCCCCCTCCCCCCCCCCTTTTTTTTTTTTTTTTACTTTGTTAGTCGATGTAATGGTTCAGTCCTATTGATAGATTTGAAGAGCGTGTATAAAGAACATTTGAAGCACATAGGTAAAGAATTTTTTGAAAAGATAAGCGCAGATATTTTTGTGAGTCGAAGTCAGGATATCGAAAATTGAATGACATATGAGGGATTGTGTGGCCGTTTTGATAGTTTTCATAATTTTCTCGTTTCCTTGTTTTTAGGTAGATCGATAGGTAGGTAGGTAGATATATAGACAGATACATAGCTAGATAGATAGACAGGAGTATAATAAGTCTTCTCACAGTGAAAAGATAAAATTGGTCCCATTTCTCTTTTGCCAGTTAATCCTGACGTGGTATACGGAACGAAATAAATCCCACTGACAACTCTTTTAGTTTTGGTGAAGGTAAATCCCATAGCTGGCCTTCACCTGAGTGGCAGTTGATTAGTCGGTAATTTAGGTGAAGGTAGATCCATTCTTTTTCCTATCCTGAGTGGCAGTCAATTAATCCTGTAGTTAAGGTAAAAGGTTAGCATGATGGTGATGGCAGTGGTAATGATAGGTATTAGTTCTTTGTCATGAGTGGGAAAAAAAGGTTAATGATGATGATGATGATGCGGTTAAGTAATCGTTCCTATTAAGTGGGGGAAAATTAGGATGATAATGATGATGACGAGGATGAGGAAGCGGTCGATTAATCCATTTTAGTAGCCGAAGAAAAGGGTAATAATGATGATGATGATGATGATGATGATGATGATGATGATGATGATGGCTACTTTCCACCTGACCGGCACAGCGAGAATAAAAATAAATGTTACAGTTTTGCGCCTATGACAGATGGAAACAAATGAAACGCACACAGTCACAAAAAATATCATACATACACAAACATACAGTACGTACACAAAAGAGCAGATGGTGATGTATAACTGCGACTACGAAATACGGAAAAGGACTGTTTACACACACACACACACACACACACACACACACACACACACACACTAACAGACAAACACCAACGAACAAACAAACAATCGTTCTTTGTGTGTGTGTGTGTGTGTGTGTGTGTGTGTGTGTTTTGTCTGAAGTTCAAAATGAAAAGTGGGTGAAGGATTACTGGGAACTGTATTGATTGATTGTGTGTGTGTGTGTGTGTGTGTGTGTGTGTGTGTGTGTGTGTGTGTGTGTGTGTGTGTGTACGCTTGACTTCAGTACTTATTCCTACACCCCATTGTTTCCCCAACTTGTTCAGTATTTAATGTACCGCATTGAAGCTTACTGAATACAAGTAAAGGAACTACAGCGACAGAAAGGTCAAGGTAACAAACAGACAGATAGATAGCCAGCTCTTTGAAGGTCAGTCATTTTGTTTACACTTGAGTGAGAGAGAGAGAGAGAGAGAGAGAGGAGAGCCAGCTTAATTAAAGATCACAAACCACTTGTAAAAGATATGAAAAAGAAAGATGTAAGAAGATAGACAGATAGATAGATTGATTGATTGATAGATAGATAGAAAGATAGAGGGAGAGAGAGGGGAGGGGGGGAGGCAGCGGTAAGAAAGAGAGAAAGAAAGATAGAAGAGAGAAGGTGAGAGAGAGAGAGCAAGATGACACATTGAAGGTCATGCATTACGCCAGCCGCTGAGTCGCCCCCACGTCACTGTGCTCAAAAATTAATGCCACTAAACCTTTACTTTTGTTTTTTTACACCCCTGTTTGCATGATCTCATTCCTCACTATCATCTGGGACTATTTTTACCTGCGTCGCCGGGTGCAGTGTATATGAGTACCTGAAATAGATGCTGTATATACTCTTGTTTTGGAGATTTTTTTTTTTTTTTTGTCTCTAGATCGAGTTTTTAATCCTTTCAGCTCTATGCTTTGTTTTTTTTTTTTTTTTTTTTTTTTTTTTTGGACACCAGATTAAATTAAACTGATAACTCCATACGCACCTGCAGCCACAGCTCTCCAAATGTCCCCACATAGGGCGGTTGTCGAGAAATAATATGTTTTAGCACACTCCAATTTCCTCTGATATTCCCCAGCCTAATTATCCTGGTACAAGATGGTTATCGAATGGAATAATTATGATCAAACGCTTAATAATGCCATATATGATATTCCTTGAACAGCCATACAGATACCCACGCCCTCGACGTTTGTGCAGAAAAATGATACGACTTGACACAATGTATCTGATATTCCTCCAGCCTCAACCCTTCTGAAACCCTCGTACAAAAAGTTATAACAATAGAATAATATAGCCTTGTACAGTTTGATTTTATACCCGATTTCCTTAGCCTCCCCAATCCTTCCTAATACCCTCGTGCAAGAAAATTGTATGGTAAAATCTAACAACCTTTCCAGTTAGAAAAGTCTATTCTAAGATGAAAAAAAAAAAAATCGCTTGGAAATGATATGATACGAAATACGTCACTGGATTGAAAGGGTTAAGGCATAGATATATATCAGTTATTTCTCGATTACACAGGTTAATCTTAGGCTTACAGTATAGCAGACTAACGCTATATCAACATTGGTCCAATCATCAACGGCTACCGACCTATAAGTACTGATAACCTTATGAATAAATTACGAGGCAACGCTTTTCTACCCAAAAGGCCAACATTAATTACAGGTCCATAAATACAGTGAGATGGACCCATGTTGATACAAAATTTAATATCTTAAAATGAGCCTAGAATAATCTCCTGATATTTGGTATAATTTTCACGAGTCATCCTGTCCAGATTTCTTCACAAGTGTATACGTAATTTCTCCGTGGTCACTGATGCACAGCTTCACCGGGCTCAACCTTTACATTCATCTGTTCTTTGGTTTTTATGGGAATGTTAATTGCCAGCTCCGCGAAACTTAGCCAGCACTCTTGTGTCCTCTTTTCCTGGAATAGAAACGTTCTGATCTCACCAGTTTTCACCTAATCTAACTTACCCTAACCTAACCTAACCTAACCTAACCAGCCATAACCAAACCATACCAAACCAGATATCCTCATCCTTCGTTGGAATAACTCGTTTTGATCTCCAACTTAATCTAATTAGACCTAACCTGACTTACAGGCAAACTAACCCAGCGTAACCTACCCCAATCTAACCTAACCTTTACAGTTGTCGTTCGTTTCCTTTGTGCGGCTAGATACGTTCGCGTCTCACCAAAGTTTAACCTATCATTGACCTTTTTGTCCCATGACTGGCATATTCAGAGTTCTGGAATCTGTATTATACTCAGTGGTGCAAGTTCAGGCGCTAAAGCATAAATGATTCACCAGTTTAGTCCAGGGATTTCTTTTTCATTATCATCTTGCCCTCTCCTGACGCAATTATACGGGTAAAGATAGATATTTTGAACTGTAGGGGTAGATACAGTCGTAATAAACACCTTAACATACCTAAGGCCATTCCTGAATTATAAAAAATCGCAAGGAGGCAGCAAAAATGAGCCAAAAGAACGTAATGCGGATTCAAAGGATAATGGATGCATCGTAGCCCTTCAGATTTTGTTCTTATTCGAGGCCGAGGAACCTGACGTATTATGATTTTCTTTCACATTTAAAGTTTCTGTTTGAGTCAGCAGAAAGAGGACTGAAATTATCCCTGTTTTGAGATAGTCACACCAAGGTATTGAAACATTTATACGATTTCCTCACGACACTTGATTCGGTTTTGATGCAGCTGGTCTGAAAACACACGGGTTGATGTAATATGTGAGAAAACAGTGATACCAGGAAAACAGATGTGAGTGTCTGATAGATCCTTGTTATTCTAAGGGAATCGTTTGAAGTTCCTCTTTTGCCTTCTACGACTCTATCTTGATTCACAGACGATTTTCTTCATCTTAGCCGACCTCTCGTGAAAACTAGAATATATATTAGTTAACTCAGCCGAAGGACCTCTTTCTTATTATTTTCAAATTAACTACAGACGATTTTATTCAACTAAGGATAGACCTCGTAGTGAAAGGGTTAAAGCAGCATCAGTTAAGTCCCTCAGGCGAAGGACGTATCTCTTGTGCTTACGCTGGACGATTCTATTCAGTTGTACAAGGACGTTCTCAGGTAATTTGGTGTGACCTTCTCTTGCATTGATTATTCTCGTCTGTGTACTGGTTAGGTAAGGAGTCCCCCAAAGGTGTCTTCGTAACACACACACACACACACACACACACACACACACACTAGACAATAATTTTCAGTTTATGAGATATTTTACTTACTGGAAGTGTTAGATATATATGGCCATCATTAACCCCTACGTTACCGGAGTTCCTTATCAAGTCGAAACGAAGTATGTTGGTTGCAAATACTCTGTTCACTTCAACGTAACATTGCCGTCTGTCTATTTTGAATGCTAAGAAATATCAAGAAATTAATACTTGAATATGTTGCTAGTCAGACACAAATATATTTAAAAGGATGTGGAGCCGTAGCATTGTCATTTTCGTCCACTGGGCTACGAGAAATAAGCTGGAAAAAGACGACAAATTCATCTTTTTATCCATAGCCAGACGCCTTAATCCCGTATGGGGTGGTCACAAACAAATGGCCTCCATGTCGCCCAGTGCTATGTCATTTGCCTGCCCTTCCTCCAACTCACACCCTTCTCTCATATATCTCTCCACTCTATCCTTCCATCTCATCCTCAGTCTCCCCTTACCCCTTTCCCTCCACCTCACTCAAATATACTCTTCTAGTCAGTCTCTCACGCTCCATCCTTTCCACATGTCCAGACGGAACTCTTTGCCTGGTAAAGGGGTAAAGAGTTTCTCCTGCCCAGTTTCTATTTCGCGTGACCTTTCACATCCTCCTCTGGTTCTTTCCAACTCATATTCTATTCATCGGTTCATTCCTTCATGGTCTTGTACGACGGTGAGGAGAAGGTCAGCTAAATTTCTTAGTTTACCTCTCAAAATATTTAGAGTCTTTTTCCCGGGTACAACCGTGAGCAAATTTTCTCCGACGGTCTCCAGCCAACGTTGTGTTTTGTCTTCTATATTTTTCATTCTTCCCCAGGCGAGAAAGAGTATCATTCCTTCACATTCTCTTTCATTACTTGCTTCATATTGGACAGAGGGTATCCTTTCGTCTCATCTTTTCTTCTTGTAGGCTCCATATTGCAATCACATAACTACTGTAAAACTCATGTAACGCCAAAATTTACCTTCCCTTACCACGGACGGCGTACTTTTGCACATGGTAGAACCTTCACTTGATAGAGAAGCAACATAAACTTCGTCTTGTAACCCTGTTCATTTTACCACCAAAAATATTCAGTATTCTTTCCCGATGTACCTTGCTGCGAAAGTAACACAAGCTTCAGCATGTACTTATTTCCAATTTACCACCAAAAATATTCGATTTTTTTTTTTTAACACCGTGCCTGAACAGAAAATTGTTATATCCATCCATCCATCCATCATCCAGTCCCCATGAGGAGCACTGGAGTCCGGGGCTAGGCAAGTTGGTCCTGGCATTTAATATGAGAGTGAAAAGTTGTTATAAACTTTTGCTATTATTCTTTTCATGTCTTTACTCCTGCATTTTGCCCCTTTTATTGACATAGACTTCTTTTATTCCATTTTTATTTTTATATTCCATTTTATTCGATTTTCCTTATTTACACACCTTGCCTGAACAGAAAATTATCATAAACTTTTGGCTGTTAAGCTTTTCGTGTCTTTTAGTCCTACATTTTGCTTCTGTTTTTGACATAGGTTTTTTTTTTTTTATTCATGGACAGTGGCGGACATAAATTCGGCTCAACCTCTTTACGATAAATAACGAGACAGTGAACAATAACTTTCGAGACGCAGTGATGCAGCTTAGGGAGCGCAGGAAAATTTTTAAAACCTTATGGTAAAGTTGCAAAACTTTTTCCCTGACCATTCTTTCTAACTTACTCTTTCCTTCCACCCCTTTCTCTCCTCCCCCCCTCCTCCTGCTCACCACTCCTCCCCTTGCCCTTCATTCCTCCCCTCCCTTCCTGGATTCCCCCCCCCCCCCCACCGCTTTATCTTCATCCCACCCGCACCGCCTCCCAAACACGCCTTGATTTTTGTCTCTTCTTAGTCTTACTCATCATTATCCTTCTTACTTACCTCCAAACTCTGAGTTGTTATTTTCCATTTTTATATAGATAAATAGATATAGATGGATAGATAAAATATCTTTTTAGCTATCTATCAGGCTATCTGTCACCATCTCTTTCTCCCCATCTATTCACTACTCACTTCACATTTTCTCCTTCCTCCTCCTACTCCTCCCTAACTCCCGACCACAGCCATCGCTCTCTGGTCTTCCTCTCTTACCCCTATCGTCGGCATGCGAGTGTGTGTGTGTGTGTATGTGTGTGTGTGTGTGTGTGTGCGTGTGTGTGTGTGGTGGGGGACAACATATTGGAGGATAAGAGAGGCGGCCAGGGTGAGGGATGAGAGGAGATAGAGGCGGGGGCGTGGGAGTGGCTGGCAGATATGGGGAAGGGGGGAGGTGAGAAGTTTGAAAGAGTTGTAGAGAGTAGGAGGGAGGGAGGGAAGCAGGGGAGAGAGGAGAGGGGAGAGGAGGGTCGGAGGGAGGAGAGGACAGGAAGGTAGGTGAAATTAAGAGAAGTAAGAGGTAAAAAGGGAAAAGGGTAAGAGATAGTGGAGGAGCATAGACAAGGAAGGGGAAGAATGGGATAATGCAGAGTAAGGAGGAGGGAAGCGAGGAGTGCCAAGGAGGTAACTGAATAGGGTGGGAAAGGAGAAAGATACTGAGAAAGGAGGGAGTTAAAGAGAAGACTGGAAAGAAGAGGGTATGAACTTGGGGGGAGGGGGAGTATAGGGAGGGAGTGTGTACTTTCTCATTGATTGCCCCCTTCCATATCCTACTCCTCCTCACCTCTGTTTCCATCCCCCCATTCCCCACTCTCCTCCTTCCCAACCCCTCCCTCTCCCCCTACCCTATCCCTCCCTTCTCCCTCCTTCCCTCCATTCTCATCTCCTAGTCTCCCTGCGATACCCCTGCATCTCCCTTCCATCTCCCCTCCCACACAACGTCAGGGTGGCGACATGTAATTCCCCATTGTGGCGTGCATTACTCCTAACTCCCCCACACGCACTGGGACGGACCCATCTAAATGCTAATCCCAACCCCACACCAAAACTCAACAGATTAGAGAGGAGGGGAGGGTGTGGAGGGAAGGGGGTTGGGCTTGGTGGGAGGGAGGGAGGATGGTGGCGAGGGTAGGGGAGATGGGGAGAGAGAGGGGGGAGAGGGTGTAAGGAAAGAGAAAGTTGAGAAGTGGGGAGGTGGGGAGGGAGTGTGAGAGGTGAGCGAAGGGGTGTGACAGGTAGGAGGGGTGGAGAATATGATAAGTGGATAATTAAAAGGAGATAGAGTGAGAGGTTGAGAGTGAAGGGGCTGGAGGTGAGAAGTGGGGAGTGGAGGAAAGTAGGAAGGAGGAGGGGATGGGGAGGTGAATTGTGGAGGGAAAGAGACGAGAAGGAAGGGGTGGGATGGGGAGGAGGAAGTTTGGGGGGAGGGGAGAAGTAAGGTGACAGTAGACAATAAAGAAAGTTGACATCCATAAATATTGTCAGTTGGGGTGAAACAAACTAACAAGCAGTAGGGTAGAGAGGCATTAGTTGGGATGCCGATGGTGATTATGGTAATGATCTTATTGGTGGCGGAGGTGATGGTAATGATTATGACATTAGTGATGGTGGTGGTGGTGGTGGTGGTGATCGTGATGATAATGGTATTGATGACGGTAATGTTGGTGATGATGGTGGTGGTGATGGTGGTGATTATGGTATTAGTGATGGTAGTAATGATGATAATGTCAGTGGTGGTGGTGATGGTGATGAAAATGTTATTGGTGATACTAGTGGTGATAAATGTCTCTCCTCACCTAAGTAATTTCGTCTGGCATGAGGGAGAATAAAATACAATATACATCCTTGGGCTAAAGGGGTGAATGGCGATCCTTTCTAATCAATTCATTCATCGAGCAGGGGCTGGAGAGGCTCGCCTTCATGTGGTGGCACTGATATAACCGAGCTATTCCGCTGCATGGCTATGTGGTTATGCAAACATCCTTTAATCTCCTCCCTGTTCCCTGAAAGGAGGAGGAGGAGGTGCAGGAGGCGGATAATTTCAGTCTGCAGTCCACTTGGTTTATATTCAGATGAGCCTGGGGTTGAAGCTGCTGTTGCTATTGCTACTGCGTCTCGGACTCTCTCAAAATCTGACTAAAATCGCCTTTTGTCGACCGAAGTTAATCAGAGAAGGGGTGACTGTACTGTAAAGGTTAGACACTGCTAGGAGTGAGGGGGGGAGGGTCCTGTATCTTGTAGTCAGAGTGGATGCCAATAGGTGGAGGGATGGAGTGTATGGGCATAGGGGTGGCGGAATCAGCTTAGATTGGGGACCGTGAATTAACATCAGGGTCACTGTGCTGCGTCTCATACCCTCCCAGTTACCCTGTTCATGACACTTGTGTAGCAGTTTCTCTCACTAGTGAATGCCGGTTGAGGCAGTTGTTTCAAAACTCCCACTACGAGAAGATTTCCCTCAGCTGTGTGAATTCATCTTAAGGTCGCAAGAGGAAAAAATGAACTTAGGAGGACAAGTTCACTTTTGCCCGGATCTGCCTGGGATTGGCTGCTGGGGCTTCATTCTCGGCCGCTGATTGGCTATTAATTCCTCGTCGTTTTATCGTTAAGCCATAATTGGTCCTGCGGGAGTTTATCGAGGTTATTACCGGGGTGTCCAACTTCCTCGCCCGACCCAAACTTCTCAAAGAGTTTACATGCCACGAGGCTGAATTTATTGCCTTTGAAAATGGAGGAGGAACAAATACTATAAGGGAAAAACATATAAATCTTCCACCACGGCAGTTGTATACACCCACAGTCTCAATGGACGCGAGTGAAGTTTAGGCTGAAGATGTCTCCTTTCTGGACCCCACCATCCTTCTTTCTGGGGACAGGTAGGGAGGTGAAGGATGTTTGTATAGCTGGGCAGAGGGGTCGCCTAGTCAGATTGGTGCCACCACATGAAGGCGTCCCTCTCCAGTACCGGGAAATGGCATAAAGGAGATACACAGATCATCGACCTAAGCTGTGACAGAACATTCCATAAGATTACCTTGTCCTTCCCATGGCATTGCTAAAAACTGCATAAACAGACACAGACTACCGGCAGAAAAATAATGGTCTTAAATGGAATGCAGCTGGAACGACGTCATAAAAACGTACCCCTCTCCCTCACTAGGAGGAGGCGAGGTGCTGATGCAGTCGACGTTGATTTAGTTGGAAGTTATCTAAACTCTACCTAACTCTGTGTAACTCTGTCTTATGTTCTTAGGAAATTTATACGTAAACTGGTGTCTTCAGGTAGTTTAACTTCTCTTATGGTACGATGATTCTTATACATAGAAAGAAGAATCCAAAAGGTACAGATTTGGCATATCTTGTTTTTTCAAAAGTAAATCAAAGAAGAGAAAGCCAATAATTCCGTCACTACGAGAGGTCCTTTAAAAAATTAATAAAAACAAAAATGGCAAGAATAGCACAAACCAGACATCATAGTAAGGAAAGACATAAAAATACACAAGAATAATATGACAAGGATATAACGCAGATAAACCGTGTGGTCACCGAGTTGTGAGAAGGTCAAGGTGCACCGTTATGGCAACAACAGTGTCACTATTACAGAATCAAAGGTGTGTGTGTGTGTGTGTGTGTGTGTGTGTGTGTGTGTGTGTGTGTGTGTGTGTGTGTGGTTGCAAAGGGCATTATTTGATCATAGACAAAAAAAAGGTGTATAGGGGTGAGTATGGGTATTTGTGTGTGTGTGTGTGTGTGTGTGTGTGTGTGTGTGAGAGAGAGAGAGAGAGAGAGAGCAGAAGCAAGGTTAGGGACAGTGAGAAGTAAGACGAAAGACAGCAGCAAAAAGAAGGTGAGAAACTGGAAGAGTGGATACACGAAGGATTTGAGAGAGAGACAGAAAGGAAAGAAAAGAAGAATGCAGAGTGACAGGAAGAACAGAGGGAAGAACGAAGACTGAGAAGGGAGGACACAGAAGGAAGAACAGAGACAGAGAAGAGAAAGAGAGAGACAGAGGCCGAATAAGACAGAGGGCAAGGAGGGGCGGGTGGTAGAGTCCAAGATAATGACAGACTGCAGATCATCCCTGAGCTGGCTAATGAGTTCCCTAATTACTTATCGGGGCGTGTGATTACGGCTATCGGGCCACGGACCAGATGACTTCACTCCTAAACAGCCACACACCACCCTGAAAACATCCATATACATCCACACAATACGCTAAAAACATCCTTATTCATTCACAGATTACGCTAAAAACATCTATTAGCATCCATAGACTACAGTAAAAGCGTTTGTTTACAATTAGACCGCCTTAATGCATCCACAGACTACAGTCAAAACGCGTGAGCATTCGAAACATATAAATACATCCACAGAAGACGATAAAAATGTCTATATGAATTCGAAACTTCAGTTAACATTTACAGATTACGGTGTAGAATAAATTTGTGTATATTCCAGCCTACTGTGGAAAAAAATCTATAAACTAATTGCATTCCTAAGTGTCCTAACACAAATAAAAATCTATAAAAACCAGACACTACCTTAAATTAAGTTTGTATATGTATCCCAACCTGCGGCAAAATTTCTCTTTACTAACTTCACTCATAAATATCTACACATCGTTAAAAACTTCTACACACACACACACACACACACACACACACACACACACACACACACACACACACACACACACACACACACACACAAAACCACAAAAACACCCCCATAAATCTCCACATATCACCATCATTCATGCTTCCTTCCGAGCCGTCCCTCATTTTTCGTGATTTAATAGACAAACTCCCTCAACTTCCATGCATTAATCTCACATGCACACATTCTACAGACACAGATTAGGTTGTGAGGCTTCGTGTCACCTCTTCCTTAGCGATTTATTTTGCATATTTCACCACTACTCCCTTGTATGTGTATATATTTTTTTCAATTGGCATAGCTGTATCAGTGTCAAGCGAGAGGAAACTGAAGAGGAAAATGAGGTTTAATGCGCAAAATAAATCGCTAGGAAACAAGCGCTGCGAAATCTTCAGTTAAATACCATCCTAAATTAAGTGTTATCTTTTGCTTTGCGTAGGGGCCCGAGACTAGACTAACTGAATCCAGATTTTTAAAGGGTATGTGACTAGTGGCGTGACGATTTTGAAAGTCCCGCACCCACCTCAAAAGAGAGAGAGAGAGAGAGAGTTATGAGCAAAGAATCGTCTGTCGTCTGGCCTCCTAAGCGTCTAGACCAGCACTGATACCACCCATAACCCTTGTCTAAAATATAAATGATTCAGTACGATTTGTTTTTCTTACTCCGGCTACTGACAGACGATTGTACTCATCTTAGCAGTGACTAGGGTAGAAGAGTTTATATTGCGTCCTTCTAGATGTAAGAGTCTACGCGTAGCTGAAGGAAATCGTCTGTAAATCGCAAAAAATAAAATGAAAAGTATTGTCAACGTAGTAGAAGTTAATCCATGCTGACCTAGCCCCATCCACCCTCACAGTCTTCTTGGCCCCTTCTCTCTCTCTCTCTCTCTCTCTCTCTCTCTCTCTCTCTCTCTCTCTCTCGGGTAACTAATAACACACCGGACGACATCCATTTGTTCCCAGGAGTTTGAGTGAATTGTTTGGCCGGCGAGGAGGAAGTGGAAGTGGAAGAGGAGGAAGAGGAGGAAAAACGAAAAAGGGGAGGAGGAGGGGGAGGACGAAATGGAAGAGAGAGAGAGAGAGAGAGAGAGATGGATGAGGAGGGAGACGAGTGGCAATAACAATAATGAGAGAGACAGCGGAGCGGGATGAGACCGCAGCCAGAACTGAGAGGTAGGATTTGGTCATTAAGAGTGACAGAGGGAGGAATGAGCTACGTGGGTGAGAGAGAGAGAGACAGAGAGAGAGAGAGAGAGAGAGAGAGAGAGAAGAGAGGGGGGACGAGGCAGTTAAGTACTTCTTTCCGTCAATGAATTATCACCAACATCAGCACCAAACAGAGAGGGGGAACAGACGGAGAGACAGACACTTCCATTATCCCTGCCACTTAACTCATCAAAACCAGCGATAAGGTCGGAATCATTAAAGAGAGAGAGAATGAGAGAGAGAAAGAGATCCAGCCATGTATTTCCTTTTTTTTTTTTTTTTTTTTTTCCACTCATTTAAGCAGCCACTCTTGACGTTAACATAGCACCACTTCAGTTAGATGCGCTTTCGTCCTTGAGCCAGGCCAGCTGAAGACGATGTTACTTGCCTGATATAAATCCTACATACACAAGTACTATCACACATCCACAAAAACCACCACAGTAACCACCAGTACCACCACCACAGCCACAGCCACTACAGTAACCACAAAAACCATACAACCATCACAACCACTACAAAAACAGAGGACCACCGCAATACCCGCAGAAATCACCACCACAAAAGCATAATACCACCACAGCAACCACAAAATCCACCATCACAACCACCTCAATAACCCTCCATAAACCTCACAGAAATACGCCACCACCACCACCACCACCACAGAGGACGGATGTGACTGCCTTCCCTGTCGCCAAACCCTCAACTTTAAAATCCTGTTAAACGAGGAACCCCTGAAGAGACGTTGAACTGACACAGCAGCGGATAGGCAAGGGGGATCCTGGTACTGTCCTCGATCTGGGTTTAGTCTTACGATCAAAATCCTGTTGTAGGGAAGATATGTTTTTCGTAAGAAGGAGTGAGATAGACGTGCAGAAGTTTCCTCTGTGTATCTAAGCCATCCTGAAATAAATAAATAAATAAATGTGTTGTTGCGAGAGGAAAATTATTAAAAGTTATTTGCTACACGTCACGCCGTAAGATTGATTCACAGACAGACTTAACGACCATTTCCCAGTCATAACCTTGATTTATTTTTCAAAGGAAGGATATGCAGTAGATAAGACTAAAGAAATTTCCTCAGTTTTTCTAGTTGTTCCTGCAAAAAGACAAGTATTTTGTGTATCTCGGCTAAATATGTTTCACAACCTTGCGAACTTTTCCATGTCTTAACTAAAAAAATTTCTTTGGCAGGATGGACGTGTCTCCTGTTCCCCCCATGAAAAATACCGATAAGTTATTTTGTGTATATAAGTTGAAAAATTGAGACAGATTTACTTTTCGCTAGTGAGATGTCGCACCAGAGACTGAGATGGAAGCCTGCAGAAAGTTGCCTTGTCTCTCGTTCTTCCTGCAGAATTAAATCTTGCTGTTCTCTCGTCACTGAGATTGGATTCTGCAGGGAAGGATTCAGGTTTATTTTGCAGGGAAGGATGCAGATGGAAGAGTGAGGGATATGTATATTTTTTTCAGTGCAGCATATTTTATTTTCTTCACCGGTTGAGTTGATATTACTATTGATTCTTTCTTTGTAGAATGTGTTCATGAGGAAAGGTGGATTGGTGTTGTGTATGAATGTTTTAGGAAGCGAGGTGCGGGAGTGATGAGGCTCGGAACTGAACAGAGACTGAGTTGGTTGGATGAACTATGTACGGAGGAGCACTGGATATGGTTCTGACACCGAATATGTAGGACAGCGAGATACGGAAGTTGATGAGGCTGGAGAATCGGCTGAGGATCGAATTGGATAGATGAAAAATGTATGGATTAGCATTTCCCTCCTGAGCAGAATTAAGTCGACCGTTGATAGCAAAAATTTATTCCTTTTTTTTTTTAAATTATTCTTGCTATCTCTTGACCAATTTTAGCTTAGGAGAGACTTTTACAACAACAGTGGTTGGTTTAGTCTTTGTTAATCCTTTCAGTATCTTAGTTGAATAAAATCGTTAAATTAAATGATCCTACAGTAGCTTGATTAAAGTGAAAAATACGTCATTGCAGTGAAAGGGTAAAGAAAAAATGTCTCCTCGTGGGGAAAGGGTTAAGCCAGATCCAGAGTCCAGATCTGTGTGGGATTGTTTGGCTTCACATGTTTATGGTTTTATTTGCCCTAAAGTTGCTGCAGTTCGTGGGGTGTATATTTTAGGGGACTGTGTGTGTGTGTGTGTGTGAAAATGAGTGTGTGTGTGTGTGTGTGTGTGTGTGTGTGTGAAAATGAGTGTGTGTGTGTGTGTGTGAAAATGAGTGTGTGTGTGTGTGTGTGTGTGTGTGTGAAAATAACAACACTGCATCACAAAATTATATATCATAGTATCATATTATAATACTTGGGCACACACAACTTCCTAACTCCTCCCTCAAGTTTGGGATAAGGGAAGCTGTCATAGTTAATACACTGGGGGTTAACTCCAGATATTCCAGTCAGGAGTGGGAGTTAAAATAATAGAGAGAAGTAGCTGCCCGAGTACCGTACCAGCCGAAAAGCCCTGATTCGAACCAGACACGGCAAGCATCGGAGAAAGGAAAGGAAATCAATCTCTCTCTCTCTCTCTCATAAGAAAGACAAGAAGACAGCAGACTAAGCAAAAGTTTTAAGAGCCGGAGAAGAGTAGCTGAATTACCCTTTTAAAGCTCCCTAGTGTGTGTGTGTGTGTGTGTGTGTGTGTGAGAGAGAGAGAGAGAGAGAGAGAGAGAGAGAGAGAGAAACTATCTACGCCCCCTTCTTCAGCTCCTACATCAACACATGCAAAAGACAGCCTAATGCCTACGTGATATAGAGGTCAATTTCCATAACTTTTCCTTGCCTCGCCACCCCCACCAAGAGAGATCCGCGCCCCTTGCCCTTTTGCTGTGAACTGGTGAGAGAGAGAGAGAGAGAGAGAGAGAGAGAGAGAGAGAGAGAGAGAGAGAGAGAGGGTTAGCGAACGAGTGTGTGTGTGTGTGTGTGTGTGTGTGTGTATGTCTAGCTGTTTATCTGTTTGGCTATCTCTCCTTGTCTGTCTGCCTACTTATCTGTCTGTCTATTTAACCATCAGTCTATCCATCTGTTTGTTTGTTCATAAAACACACACACACACACACACACACACACACACACACACACACACACACACACACACACACACACACACACACACACACACACACACACACACACACACACACACACACACACACACACACACACACACTGGCGTCAACCCTCAAGGAGATTAAGTCCTACATAATTGATCTGCCTTTGGGTCCACGGGTTTAGGTCCCTTTATATATATATATAGTTTACGGCTGACCATGACCTCCATTATTATCGTCTTTGTCGGTATCATTATTTTTGTTATCTTCGTTACAACAGAACCAGAACACTCCAGAATAACAAATAACATAACACTACAACACTACAGCATAACACCTAACATTACAGTATAACACAACGTAACAGCACGGCACACCAACAGAGCAGCATAATTCATAACACCACAACTTAACACAGTAGCACACTCCATAACACTACAACATAACACATAACACCAGCATAACACGGAACACAATCTTGGACATTTTCATTTTGGTATCTCATTCTCAGCGCTTGCATACCCTCCATTTAATGCGATGCTTTCAATGCAAATTACACGGGGCGAATGAAGTCAGGTTCCCAAAGCATAATCGTCTAATACACCGAGGTAACACTTGGAGAATTAAGTCGTGCTGGGGTTATACTGATGTAGTCTTTTAAGGTGTTTATAGGCTTAAGTTTGATTTAAAATTGACTAGATATATGTTTGTGTTTAGTTATAAGGTAGCTACCAGATGCATGATACAGTGTTTTAAGCTTAAGGTGTTTATATAAGATTAACTAGATATATGATTGTGTTTAGTTATAAAATAGCTGCCAGATGCATAATACAGTGTTCTAAGCTTAAGGTATTTGTAAGATTGAAAAGTTTAAGGTGTTCTGATATGCTGTTACAAGATTATGACCCCAACACGATTTTTTAATGTTGGAACCATACAATTATATTCAGCACAGAGGAGCCTCTGGTGGTAGAGGGTTTAATGAAGGTCCTGTCAAACCTCTCCAGTTCGAACATTATATTCTAAGCATAAAAAAATAAACTAAAAATGAAAATATTCGGGAGAGTAAGATTATGGTGAGAAACATGTCCTCAGGCAGAAGGGTTTAACCAGATTTCAGTGGCTAATTTATTTATCTATCGATCAGTCTTTCAGCCTGTCTATCAGTCAGTCTATTTCTCCGTCAGTCTGTAAAAGTCTATATCAACTTACCTACCCATATCCGTTTTTTTTTCTATAAGTTTATCTGTCTACTTACCTTCCTATCAATATGTCTACCCATCCATCTATATCTGTCTGTCTGTTTATCCACCTGTCTATCCTTCTGTTTATCTATCTATATATCTATCCCTTTTTATGCATCCGACTTTAGACATTGGTGCACAACGAACCAGATTAAAAATTCATGGTACCAGGGGTTAGAACAAAATATGGGTACAATTATATTTGCTGGGCCTAAATCCTATCACGTGAAATTAAATGTGCCAAAGTTTCTGAAATACTGGTTAAAGTTAGACCACAATATGTACTCTAATGATCCGAGTTCTGTACTTTTTTTTTTTCCAGTAACACAGCAAAAACGGCGCATGTAGCCTAAGCTTTTGTTAGAGCAAGGTGCCGTTAAAGTACTATGACTTAAGACTAAAACAATTTCCAGGCCAATCGGGCCACCGTTCATTCGTGGTCCGGCCTTGAAATTAACAGCATGACAAGAGAGAAGAGTGACGTGATTCTTTGCATTATCACTCTCTCGCCTCCCCGTCCTCCGTCCTTACAGTCGTAAAATTGTATAATATAATGGTATAGTATGATCTTTACTACAGTATACTAATGCGATTTCTGTATATTTGTTAATTTGTTGCTTGACATCGAGCGGACGCCGCCGAAGGCGATCTTTAAGCGAGTAATTGTAAAAAGAACACACACACACACACACACACACACACACACACACACACACACACACACACACACACACACACACACACACGCAGACAGGGACTGAAATAACCAGAGAGAGAGAGGGGAGGGGGGAATATTGTAGAGATGGATGTATGGATGGGTACATGGTTAAAATTACTCACAGAAACTAACAGACAGCCGACATGTAGATAGATAGACAGATATACAATGCAGGTAGGTAGATAGATAGTTAAGTAGATATATAGATAGACAGATGGACATCAAATACTGCAGTTATATTTCCAATTATCGGGATGAAATGAATAGGCAGATTGTGGTTATTCATTTCTGCAGGTCTGAATATAAAAGTGAAAGAGAGAGAGAGAGAGAGAGAGAGAGAGAAATATTAGTTACTTGAAAGAGAAATAATCTCTACCTCTGTTAAAATAGTCCAAGTTCATTTTGCAGCTTCGAGGAAAATACGAAGGTGTGTGTGTGTGTGTGTGTGTGTGTGTGTGTGTGTGTGTGTGTGTGTGTGTTCTTTTATTCATTATTCCATCAGAGGGTTTCGCGCAGCTTAGCAGAAACCCTTTGTAGCGAAGTCTTTTGTACTTTGTTCCCTTTGTAATTTTCCTTCAGCGAGTTAATAGAAACGTGTGAAATTGTTCATGTGTGTAAATGTAAGACGCTTTTGTGCTTTTTTTTTTTTCCGGGAATCTGTGTCTTTTATGATGTATTTTTGCTGCTGTTGCAGAATTGTACTCATTATTAGAGAAGCACACAATTGGATATTTTTTTCCCTTCTTTTTACCCGCGTGAAAAAGAGGGTTATAAAATGTGTGTGTGTGTGTGTGTGTGTGTGTGTGTGTGTGTGTGTGTGTGTGTGTGTGTGTTTCTCTTCGCTCATACATTTTCTGTCACTAATTTTTTGGCACACTTTTTCATTTCTATAATAATTAGTTTAGCATTGCATTTTATTCCTAATTTATTCTCGCCCTGATTACTCAGCCTTTGATAGGATAGTGTTTCTCTTAACGTCATTACAAGTTCATCATCATCATCATCATTATTATTGTCACCATAGATAGACAGATAGATAGAGACACAGATAGATAGGTCGATAGATAGACAAGTAGATATATAGTCTGTTTTGTATATACGTTCCCTGCTGTTGCCATTCTCCCTCCTCATTAATTATATATTCTCTGTTTTTGCCTCTGTGGTAGGGATCGCTCTCTCTCTCTCTCTCTCTCTCTCTCTCTCTCTCTCTCTCACACACACACACACACACACACACACACACACACACACACACACACACACACACACACACACACACACACACACACACACACACACACACACACACACACACATTCTCTTTGACCTTGGATACTTAATGTCAAGGGAACACATATTTGTGTCTGTCTGTTATTCTGTATTCAGTGTGTGTGTGTGTGTGTGTGTGTGTGTGTGTGTGTGTGTGTGTGTGTGTGTCTGTCTGTCTGTCTGTCTGTCTGTCTGCCTGTCTCTCTGTCAACCTTTCCTTCAGTCATGTCTTATTACTCACCATCCTTCATGCAAAATCATCATTAAAACTTTATTCACCCATAAAAAATGAATGAGGAGCGTCGGAGGGTTGGGTCGAGAGAGGTATATGCGCGCCAGTCCTCTAGATCTGGGCTGGGGTCGATCTTGCCTAGGGATTGACATTAAGCAGGTACATACATAGACGTTGGTTCTCATAATTTTCCACTGTTTCTGTTTCACAATTAGGTCACTTTCATTTCAGTCCTCCCTCATGCATCGTATCATTGTTATCTATGGTCAGAAGAATATGGCCTCTTTCTCATCCTTGGAACGTTCGCAACTAGAGTGCTGCGAAAAGTAGAGAAGATGATATATTTAGCATATTATTGTCCCTAACTGTACAGTAACAAGTCCCACGTCTGTTGCCACAATCTCGAACTCTGTGTAGTTCTGTTGATGACGTACCGGTATAAAGACTTTCTCAGAACGCACCCACTCCAGCAGAACCATTTTCCACATGCACACCTGTGCCCTGCCTCACCACAGCTGCAGGTGAAAGAGGCGGGATGATGATGATGATGATGATAATGAGAAGGAGGTAGGGATGGACTTCTAACCATACATTCCAAACGTGTGTGCAGGTCAGGGTGGGGGCGGTTCATTTCCCCTATATCATTAAGTGGTGTTCCTTTTAAGAATCAGTTCACCTTCAGGCCCTGTAAAGCCTGATTTGAGAGTGTATAGTAGAGATGACGATATTAAGAATAGCTTATAAAAGTCGTGGTGCTTCCGACTAGGATATCCCGAGGCAAGGACATACAGTAGATAGATGGACAGATACATAAGTAGATAGATAGAGGTAAAATACATAAATACTAAGATACATTGATCGATTGATTCAGTGAACAGACAGATAGAACATAGGTAGGTTGATAGGTTGGAAGGTTGGAAAAGTAGGTAGGTAGGTAGATAGGTTGGAAAGTTGGTAAGTAGGTAAGTAGATAGACAGGTTGGTAAGTAGGTATGTAGGTAGGTACTGTCAAGGCAAGGCCCGAGGTAAGCCAATACAGCCTACATTTTCCTTAAGAGTTTACGAAGAAGGCGCCTCGGGGTTCACGGCGCCGAATTTTGAAAACTCTTGAGAATGCCAGGCTATATTTGTGAGTGGGGGGAAATTCGTAAATCCCATGTTGAAATGTCTCTCACCCTCTTTTCTTTTCTCTACGCTTTGGCTTTCACACCAGACTCACTCGCCCTCTCACCATTCTCTCACTACTCTCTCTCTCTCTCTCTCATTATTTTCCCTCTCACGATTCTCTCAGTAGATTGATAGAGCTTTACTAATTCAAGTCGTTTATATCTTTTTCGATTTATTGGTGTTTGTGGTATCCTTTAAGTTCCCTACCTTATTTCACCGACTTCATCCTTCTCCTATACTCCCATCCCGTCTCTTCTTTCCCACATAGTTCCTCCTTCCTCTCTTGCTCCTCCTCCTCCTACCGCTCCACTCCTCCACTTCTTCGACACGGCTTCACCCACTTCCTTCCTCCCTCCCTCCGTCCTCCACCTTTTCCTCCCTCCCTCCCTTCTAACGACGCTCTTCCTTCTTCCCATTTCCCTCCACTGATTTACTTCCCTCCTTCCTCCACTCACCTCTACATTCCCTGTCTTCTCTCCATCCTTATCTTCTCCATCTCTTTTCACTTGCTTCTCCTTACGGTATAATTCTTTCTTTTATTCTCCTTCTGTTATCCTTCTCGCCTTATTTCCTTCTTCTGTTTCCTTTCTCTTCCTTCTGTTTTCTCCAGTCCTCCTTCCCTACGCTTCTCTTCTCTCATTCCGTCCTCCTGTATCTTTTCCTTCTCATTTCTCTTCATTTTTTCCTTTCCCTCCTTCTTTTTCTAATCTTATTGTATCTTTCTCCCTTTTTTTTATATATCTTGATGTTATTGTTGCTTCTTCGCTCTTGTCTAATTCGTCGCTTTTTTTTTTTGCCCCGTTTATCATCCTTTTTCTCCCCATAACATTATCCTCTCTTCACTCTTCTCGTTTGTCTCTCTTCTCCCCTTTATCTCTCACTCTTTCTCCCCAAAACACTATCCTCTCATCTCGCTCCTTGTTTATCTCTCTTCTCTCCTTTATCTCTTACCCAGTTCTCCTGTTCTTCTCGTTGTTTTTCTCTTCTACTTTTCTTCTCTCCTTGTCACTCTCTTTTTGTCGTGTTCCTCTCCCTGCAGCTGTTTCTTTTTATACATGTATGCTGTACACACACACACACACACACACACACACACACACACACACACACACACACACACACACACACACACACACACACACACACACACACACACACATCGTCGTGAAAAAACAGAAGTAGGTCCCCTTTTTAGATAATGATCTCTGGGAACGCGTTGACTTGGAAAAACAACATCACATCAGTCATAAAGGAGGTAGTCCAAACATGCTTCAATATTGACGGTTCGACATAAACACCAACATGGAGGACATAGTAAGGCCTCAAGAAACGAACTGGCTATCTTTTTTCCTGTTATCGTTCCTGTTTTCTCTGTCCTTTCGTGTGGTTCCTCCT
>NC_137028.1:1922500-2112500 GCF_032717465.1 Coenobita brevimanus
GCTGCTGAATAAAAAATAATGCTTTCAAGAGCTCGTCTGCAGTGCTTAGTAAAGGCGAACTTTCTGCTCGACTTAAAAGCGGGATTCGAACAAGCGTCCCTCGGATCTCATAATCAGATATCTATGCAGGAATTCTTAATGAGCGAACTCGTAAGAACGGATTAAGGACGTGATATTCGGCGATAATGCTCTGGAACGAGGAAATGATAAGCGATAACGATATTTTTTCCTTTTTATCAGGTGGTAAAGAGATTAAAAGTTGCAGAGCCCTGATGTATGCGTTAGGAAAAGTTTTGATATGGTTTGCTTGAGGCTTAGGTATCAGTAAGTTAATAAGCTGCAGATATTTTGTGCATGTATATAGAAAATTAGATAGACTGATGGATTGATTTGTAGATAGAAAGTAAGATGGATAGATAGATAGATTGACTGACTGACTGACCGGCAGATGGACAGATAGATCCACAGTGACTGGTTGATTAATAGGCTGGTCGACGGAGGTAAATAAATAAATGATTAAATAGAGATTGATTAATTGATTGACAGGCAGATATAGGTAGACAGACTGATAGAGATGAAGATAGTGACTTAAATATTAATTGACTGATTGATAGGTACAAGGGCATAGATAGATAAACCAATATATAGATAGATACAGATAGTTTGCAAAGGATCCAGCCATCAGCCGATCAATAAATCAGAGACGACCCTTGGATCACAAAAGCTCTTTATCTCTCAGGCTTAATAATATGTCGAAGAAGGATTTAAGATTTTAGGCAGGGAGGCATCGTTTTATATTTTCCCTTGTTACCGCCGGAAGGTTAAAAATGCTGGAACTGTGGTACAATTTTCTACTTTATTTATTATATCACGTGTCTGAAGTACGCGCAGTATTAGTTTTTTGTGACGGTTTTTAAGGATAAAATAATGGAAGTGGATATGAAGATACGTGTAGAATAAGTTTGAACATACCTGGTGGAACCACATTTTTTTTTTTTTTTTTATGCAAGACTGTTCCCCCCAAGAAGAAGAAAAAAAATCTATCTGTCTATAGCCACACGCCTTAATCCCATAAGGAGTGGCCACAAACAAATCGCCTCCATGTTATCTTGTCCCCTGCCATTTCGCTGCCCTCCTCCCAACTTACACCACCTCTCTCATATACCTCCCTACTCCATCCCTCCAACTGAGCCAAATTCATGATCCGGGGGCTTGAATGGTGAGTGAATGGGAGTGTAACCTATTCAATCAGGCAGATTTTTGTTAGTATCTCATTCTATCATTTTTTTTTTCCCCCTGGCTTTCAACACCCACCTCACTCCTCCCTAGGGTTGGAAAGGAGGTCTGAATGGTGATGGTGATGATGATGATGATGATGAAAAAGACAGTGACATATTTTTTACGTCAGTCACACCTTAAGGAATTGCACATGAAAGGTCCTTCATTAAGTCACAAAGGAAGATTAGAATGGTTAATATTTACAGTTCCAAAGACAGCTGAAACTGGATTATTTTTCCAGTCACAAAGGCAGATGAGAATGACTAATATTTCTTGTCACAAAGGCAGATGAAAATGGTTTATATTTCCTCTCACAAAGGCAGACACAATTGTATTACACTTCCAGGCGTGTATGAATTGGCGTCAACAATATACCCTGCGTCTCCTTGGTTTTTACTGTGTACCTTAACGAAGCAACCAGGGATCTGAATGCGAGCATGACAGATGGTGTGGTGTTGAGTTGGGCAAAAGTTCGCCTGATTTCACTTCTGCTCACTTTCCTCTGCTGAGCAATATTCCTAAGCTGAGATACGCTTGGTATGTTTCTCTTCTGACACATGTTTCTCTCTTGATATTATGATGCGTCAGGGAGGAAAGTGATGGACAGACCCTAAGTGACGTAGACGCACATGGAATAATAAGCGAATTTTTCTCCCTCAGTGTGCACGTGGGACAGGTTGAGAGGAGGGAGATCACAAGCTTATAATAGTCTGAGAAGGATATGAAAGGAGGTGATATGGGTGAGATTTAATTACTTCAGCTAAATTGCAATATTCGCAAGGAGTGTGTTCATTCCAGACAGTATATGAGATGCCTGATGCGTGACTGAAATTTTAAAATGCCCCAGGTAGTAAAAATATATACAACCGAGGACGAAAAATCTTAATAATATTTTGTCACGGTATCGCAGTGTACGTATCGAAAAATATTAATATTTATCTCATTAACGCACCACACTCACTTTTCTTTATCAGCTATTTTACTTGAGTGCATTCTGGGCGTCTTGTCTGTCTGCCTTTCCCTTGACGGCGTTCACGCAGCATTAAAAAATATATAAATAAACAATCCCCATAAAATTCAAGCAGTCCGGAATAATGTAAAGAATGGCAGTCAGTCACAGTGTGTATGCATATCTTTTGCAGAAATAACTTTTTTTTTTTTTTTTGCCTAGAGCGACTGAACTAACTGGGCCCTGACGTTTCGCAAACCCTTGAGCCGAAGCAAAGGATTTGGTCATGGATATATTCTGCTTCTAGTTGAGTCCATCGAAAAGCTATGAAAAACTGGAGAACTTTAACTCTTTCCATTTATATCACAATCGCTTTGCCAGACTTCAGAACCCAACAATAGATTTTTACCATACCATTTTCGCTAACTATTTAAAACTGAGATATTTCTGTCTTGAAACTAGTTTGTAGCAACACATGAACACTTGACTGATGCTAGTCACGAAGAAGTGTTATGGAGAGGATGTAGTGCCACAGTAGGGCCGTTTTCTGCCTCTGAGTTACGCGAAATAAACTGGAAAAGGACGAAAATCTGAAAAAGGCAAAAGTGACAACAATATTTTCACCACCTCATAACACACTGCACACCGATACAATGCACATAGGACAAATTCTTCGACACTCAGTACCTTCCTTCTCCTCTTTCCTCCCAACCTCTCCTTCCCTCACTCTCATCAAAATATCTCTCCTCTCGTGTTTCATCTTTCCCTGCTCCTCTCTCATCCCTCCTCCTCTCATTCCTTTTTCAACCCCCGCCTTTACTTCCCTCACTATTCTTTTCCTTCTTCTCCCCTCTTTTCTGGGTCTCCTACTATTTCTCTCCTTCGGTCCTTCTCCCTCCTACTTTTAATACTACCCCCCTCCCTTCATCTCTCCCGACTCCTTGCTACTCTACCTGTTCCCATCCTCTCCCCCTCTCCATCTCCCCTTCCTCCTTATTCTCTCTCTACTTCATATTTCTCTGTCAGACTGCCTATTTGTTTGTCTCTCACTCATTCACACTCTCACTCTCACTCCATCTGTCTTTCTATCAGTATATCTATCTGTCTATCTCTCTGCCTTGTAATCTTCCACTTCCCCGCTTTCTTCCTCCCTTCCTCCCACTCCCCCCCCCCTCTATATTTTCTCTTCCGCTCCCCTTCCCCTCCCAACCCTCCTTCCCCCTGCTCCCCCTCCCCACCATGAGGTCAGCTGGGAACATCTAACATTCAGTGCAGTCTTGTTCACGTATTTACCTTCATTTTCCGCTGTGTGTGTAGGTGGGGGGTGTATTTTTATTTCATTGAGAGAGAGAGAGAGAGAGAGAGAGAAGGGTTGAAGTATAGGAGGAGAGTCGGGGAAAGAATAGAGATTGATGAGGAAGAGCTATGAGTTCTATGTGTCTGAGGATGGGAACACTATGGCAAGCAGAGAGAGAGAGAGAGAGAGAAACAGGAAGAGACAGGGAGAGAAAAGCTAAGATGAGAACGTATAGAATGACACAGGAATGAAATATAGAGAAATGGCAGATAAAAAAAGACAGAAGATAGAGCGAAGATGACGACGTGATGCGGAAGAAGGAGGAAGAAGGAAAAACAGTGAATTAAGTAAGATTAAACAAGGTTGCAGCTTTGTGTACTACGAATTAATTTATCATCATTATCATCATCATCATCACAAGCAGCAGTAATAGCATCATCATCATCTCTATCATCATCATCATCATCACTGTCATTATCATCATCATGGCACAGTGTGAAGAGACGCTGGAATATTATAGAAGTGTGAACCAGGCAGTAATAGAGAGTTAAAGGAGAGGATGCTGGACAGAAGAACGGAAATGTAGAGGGAAGAGGAAAAGACTGATTGACGGATTCTGTATAAAAAAAGTCAACAGAACTATCTATTATTTCTATCAATGGACTGTGTGAAGAATGTGATAAAGAATACACAGAAAAACACAGGAGTCCGAGGATTATTTCAGAACAGAGAGAATTAACATACCGAGGAAAATCAAAGAACAAAGTGATGAGGTAACAAGAGAGGGAGAAACGCTCGGAGTGGTTGACGAGGAGAGGAGGATGAAATTGGTAAGTAGGGTGGGAGATTAGGAGTAATGGCTGGAAAGAGAGAGAGAGAGAGAGAGAGAGAGAGGTCGCTTACTACCATTAGAGGTGTAAGTGACCGTTCAACTCCCATCACCGCCATTACCATTGAGGCTGCCCAAGGTAGGAGATGTGAGAGAGAGAGAGAGAGAGAGAGAGAGAGAGAGAGAGAGAGAGAGAGAGAGAGAGAGAGAGAGAGAGAATTAAACTGATGTGCAGGAAAAGGAAATAGTGAGGGACGGAGACAGAGAGGAAGGAAGGAAGGAAGGAAGATAGGGAGGGAGCGAGGGAGGGACGGAGGGAGGCAGGCAGACAGTCAGGGTGAAAGAAAGAGAGAGAGAGAGAGAGAGAGAGAGAGAGAGCAACCTAAGCCTCCACACCGTCATAAGCAGGTATCAGGAGTCATAATGTCGTAGCTGATATTATTATTCGTCCCCAGTCTCACGAGATTCCTCCCTTGTTATGATTCGTCCCCACTTCCATGTGTTGGTGCTGTGATTCGTCCTGTGTTATGTTTCATCCTCACGCCTGGTGTTATAATTCACCATTGCTTCCACGTGTCAGTGTTGTGATTCATCCATTCTCATGATTCTTTCCCACTTGTGATTCGTCCTATGTTACGATTTGTCTGGTGTTGTGATTCTTCCTGTGTCATGATTCGTCCATACTCCCACTTGGTGTTACGGTACGTCACGAGTTTTTATGATTCGTTTCCATCGCCACGTGTTAATGATATGATTCGCTGGTGCTTCGGGCTATGCGTCATGTTCATATAATTTTGGTTATCTCGGGGCGTTTGTATTCAATTAAAATGAGAAATCCTCCGGCGGCTGTGGCTGTCAGTCGCAGCGCTTGTGGAATATGTGGATTGTATATTGAGTAATGATAATAATAATAGTAGTAGTAGGAGTAACAGTAGTAGTAGTAGTAGTTATAATAATAACAATAATAATAATAATAATAATAATGATAATAATAATAATAATAATAATAATAATAATAATAATAATAATGATGATGATGTTTGGAACCTAAGAACATAGTATCCATACAGTTCTAACCTATAACATATATAACAATCTCTACCCATATCTCCAGCTTCCCTCTTTTCCCCACACCCTACACATTCCTTCCCACTCTCACCCTAGCCAAACTTCTCCCTCCCTTTACCTAACCTTTCTTCTCCCTCCTCCTTCCCCTCAATCCGTCCAGTCCTTTCCTTTCTTCACTTTCCTCTCACCCTAGCATATCTTCCCTTCCTCCTCTTTCCCCTCACCCTACCCAACCCTTCCCTCTTTCCCCTCACCGTACACAGCACTTGACCTTTTTCCTCTTTCCCCTCACCCTATCCATGCTGTCTTCTCCCTCCCCTCTCCCCTCAGCTTTCGGTAACCCTTCTTTCCTCCTCTTCCTTCCTGGTGAATATATTGTGTTGAACCATAACAACATAGAGCTATGAGAGAGAGAGAGAGAGAGAGAGAGAGAGAGAGAGAGAGAGAGAGAGTGAGTCCTATTGCGCCAGTACGAAGAAACAACCTGTGTTTCATTTAAAGAATAAACACTCGTTGATCGTCAGTGTTTTTCCCTGTGATAACATTTCCACGAACGTTGATTCAGGCAGGCAGCACGGCCTAAGGGAGAAGCGTTTGTGTGTGTGTGTGTGGGTGTGGGTGTGTGTGTGGGTGTGTGTGTGTGTGTGTGTGTGTGTGTGTGTGTGTGTGTGTCATTCATTTCATTGATATTCCTACATTTCATCTAAGCCGTAATAATCAGAAACCAATTCTTCGTGCGCTGACTATAGCAGTTCATGACCTTGCAACACACATACACGTAAGCCTTTTGCCTGCAGTGATCCTAGTGATGATAAACAGGATGTAGTGGCGAGGCTCACCCTAACAGAGTGACGGTGAGGGTGGGTCGGTGAGTGACGGAGTTTGACTGGGATGTAAACACGAGCGTCACGGGAAAGTGGTGATGAGTTAAACTTTACTTTGGTCACTTTAACTAGACGTAAAATGGCCATTCGTCCATCTTAAATCCTGAGCTAAAGCTAGGTGTTAACACATGAGGTGCTAGTCACAAAGAAGTGCATTGGGAAGGTTGCAAGGCCGTAGTTTTGTCTTAATCTGTCATTGAGCTACAAGAAACAGGCTGCAGTAGGACGAAAATCTCCAAATTTAGGTGAATAAACTATAAGTGGACTGCTGCAACCTCCCCCTACCACCCACATCACCCTCACCACCACTATAGTGTGTGTGTGTGTGTGTGTGTTCCGAGGCTGTGCAGATCATGGACTTTCAGATTCATTCCTGGATTTTCAAGAGTGTTTGTTCAGTAGAAATAATACCGATTTTCCGAATGTTAAAACCTTAATACCTTAAAAGGCATAGCTCGCAATATATTCCACTAAATGCAAAATCTCGAGGCCACAATACAACTAAAAGCGATGCCCGAGCCTTTCAAAAGCCTGTTCAGCCTGTGTGTGGAAACCAACGATGTATTTTAAGTCCTGTGTGGAGAGGGCAATGCTGACTTACAAGCAGTCTTAACAGGGCGGTTAATGTTAAAAATAGCCCTCAGAATTCCGTATCATCTTTATATTAGGTGCATCATGTGAGCTTAGGGTGAATTTAGGAGAGTTGAGTGAATCAGAATGAGGGTTACGTTGTGTGGTGAGTGTGGGTGCTACAGCGTTCTCTCCTGGTAGTCCATTTATTTCAGCTTGGCAAAACTGAGCCACGCCCCCAGTTTGAATGCTGGGCTGTGATATTGTGATGTTGGCTTGACAGTGACACTAAGGATTGTATAAAGTGGCTTTGGAGTATTCTTGACACCACTGGCCTAGTTATTCATTTTACATCTTACGCGTCTGTATTCTCGTGTAAGGTATGAATTTGAATTTTATCGATATATGAACGATAAAGACCATAAATATGTAAACGTATAATCTGGAAAGTAAATCACTGAGGCTGACGTGCTTTCAAGCCTCCTGTGCCACCTAGAATATTCGCCTAAGTGACTAATAAAATAAAACACAACAGCGAATATCCGTAACATTACCTTTCCAATGGCAGTATCAACCGTTTGTCTACTCAAGTGATGGGGCATCTTCATCAGAGTGTTTACAATGGACAACATGAGAAACCAGACACGTGGATGATTGATACGGTAGCACAACACAGCCACCTCTGCGCGGATGAAGGCAGATACAGCTGATATAATGTCCCCCCAAAAACGCTTAGCCTATGAATATATTGTGATACCCACGTTCATATCTATTGGCGGTTATCTCGTTTATTCTCGGCTAGATCTTGCTCTTATTTCTTTTCTTTATACCCTGTGTCTCGTCAGCCATAATTCCGTCAACCGTAATTCCACTCCGCCGTTACTGCCGTCTTGGGCCATTATCTGAACACCCTCCCCAATCCTCAATAAACACATTACAGGCATCGATAAAGCAATAAAACTTGCGGAATATAGAAGCCTTGATACAGCAATAAACTGTAACAATGTATCTGGTGATAAATTTTCCAGGTTGGAAGAGTTTACCCTTTAGGATGAACGTTTAGCCTCAGAAATATACAGTTAGTTCAGTTAATTAACATACAGTTGAAAGTACATGGCTGGGTAATTGATGTGGCAAGGTATTACAAGTGATACAGTCATTAAATTGAGGGAGTACGGGTGGTCATTAAGTACTCGCGGCGCAAGAGTTTGCCTTGAGAGTGTACAGCTGGCTCGGTTAATTTGCAGACAGGTGAAAGTATAACACAAGGCAACTGATATGGCAGGACATTATCATCCGTCTGCCATCCACTGGGTTGGGACTTGGGACTAGATAACTCAGTTTGGAGGCAAGGGTTACATGTGTAGGTAGGAGACTGTAGCAGCAGAGATAGGGAGAGCAGGTATCCCATTTCACTATCTCTCTGGACTAAGTTCCTGACTGTCTTTCCTTGTTGACTTAATGTATAGGTAACATGGAGAATAGTCCAGCATAATGACAGTCCAACGCCCAGCTTCGGGGTTCGCAGAGGGGGGGGAGGGGAGGTGGAACTATGATTGTCCTCCCCTACATCGCCTCTCCCGTTAACGATCAGATGAGCTGTCCAGGATCGTTGTGTGACATTCTGTCATGTTTTGAAACATTCGCAGACTTTCCTCCAATTTCCTCTCCGTTGAACGCCACTTCTCCGCCGAACCAAACCTTTTCCTCAGTGCAAGACACGAGTAACTGTGGCCACTGACAGCGCCCCTTTCTGTATTCTGCCACACAATCAAAGGTGGCTCTTGCAGCTTCCTGACTTGCTCTTGTATTCCCGAACTTGAATCTTCTGAATTCTCTTTGTTCTGGCTAATATCAGTCTGTAAATCTCTGACTAAGTATGTCTTTGATGCATGCATATCTTACTTTCATTCTTTGATAATAAGCACCAACTTCGGCTCTCTATCCAGTCATTGATCCACTTTGTGAATAAGCCTACATCTTTTCTGTCCTTAATAACATGGAGTTTGTGCAGTAGCCTAGCCCACCACTGACTGCCTTAAAGGAATTGCACCGTATTTGACCTTTTTCTCACAACTAATTCATCTGCTCACTGTTTTTTTTTTCTTCCACTAGGTCTCTCTGATCACAGTTTTCAGGCACCTGTCCTTTCAAATCAGTAAGGCCTGTGTACCTTCCCAAAAAACTGCGTCTGCTGTATTTTCGTGGTGCTGTTTGGGAGGCCATCAGACAGTACGTTTTGGGGTTTCCTTGGAATAATTATATCCATGTCCGAAGGCCATTTGAGTGCACTTCACGCATTAACGATTATCCTCTTGGGCATGGAAGCTTATACTCTTGTCTCTTAACGTCTTTCTTATGCTTTGAAAGCGCGCCGGCATCAGCCCATCTCCTGAGTCACATTTGCTTCGTATTTGCCCGAAATCATGCTTATGAATTTCCTCCTTCTAGCTAAAATAGCTTTAACTTTTCCAGATGCAATGAACTTTCAGTTTGAAGCATTCCCACTCCTTCTCGCCCCGTAACAAATACCACTCCAGTGATTTTTCCTCATTCCTCTTTCCATCTCGGATGGCACTGTGCTGCTGAGTTGTTTGCAGATTTCATTTTGTAATGTGAATAGGTCATGGAATAAATTAATATATAAATAAGTAGTATATATATTTCTATATATATATAGATAACTATATATCATAATTTTCCCTTCAAAATTCGGGCACCACAAATGCAGAGGATAACATTCACCATTTTATATGCCATTGCCTGAAAAGTTGTATGTTGGAGCGGGTCATTCATCAGCGGGCAGTGTAGATTTGCCCGCGATAAATCAGCGAAGTATGGACACAGCGGAGCCACACAGCGTAAGCGAAAAGCCCAACTTGGCAACGCGGAATGCAGATCAACGCACAAAACGGCCCCATGTCAATAAAACAGCTGTCAACGCCGTCCGATACCGGGTTGCTGTTTGGGCTATATTTATAATTCAATTAGCAGTGTGTCACGCAAATGGCCGTCGGTTCCAACATTATATTCGGCATGGCGTACAGAACCCGAAGTCGCAGACCAAACCACCACCACCACCGGAATTTTGACCAGCCTCACTTCTTCCTTCCTCCCCTCTCACCCTCCATCCTTCGCACCCTCCCTTCCTCCATCCCTCGCTGTCTGCCTCTCCCTCCCGCCCGCAGCCGTTTGATGTGACCGCTGGGGTTTATGGTGGGTAAATACCCCCCCCCACACACACACACGCAGTTCTTTCTGCATAAATGACACTATGGATGTGATGTGATGTGATCTGTGTTTTCGTGTGGTGTGATGATATGTGACGGGATGAATGTGATGGGATGGGATGTGATATGGGGTACTGTGATGTTCTGTGATGGGATGTAGCGTGATGTGGCTTGAAGTGATGCGATATGATGCGATGGACGTATTATGTGATGGGATGAAATGTAATGCGATGGAATGGGATGGGATGGAATGTGGTGATATGGGATGTAATGTGGTGCGCTGTGGTGTCTCATGGTGTATGTTGTGATGGAATAAGATGTAATGGGATGTGTTGGATTGGAAAGTTACTCTGTGTGATGATGGGGTGGGATAGGATGTGTTGTGAAGGGATGAGATGGGATTAGATGTGATATGATGGGATATGGTAAAGTGTGATATGATTTGGTGCGGTATGCAATGATATGATGTGGCATAATGGGCGCTTCAGTCTGCACAAAGTATTTGCCATAATTCTAAAACAAACATTACCTTTATGTTTGCATATTATGTTCGCAGTGTTTCTGTATATATATATATATATATATATATATATATATATGAGAGACCTGAGGTCAAGATCACGGGAAAATAATCATGTTTGAGACAGACTGGTTGTAGAGCGAGGACTCTCTCTCTCTCTCTCTCTCTCTCTCTCTCGATCACTTTCTTCATGAGGAAAGTAAAAATATTGGCAGGCTGGGATAACGAGATTGCTTTCCTCTTGTTTTTTTAGAGCATTCAAGTATCAATATAAATTTATCTGAGAGAGAGAGAGAGAGAGAGAGAGAGAGAGAGAGTATGCTATCTCTCCATGGCAGGTGGGGAGGAAGCAAGGCCCATCTCTGAAATACAGGGGGTAAATTGAACAGGGCCAACTGTAATTTAATTGCGTTGTGCCATGATGACGTCCTGCGCCCCCTCATTATCCCAGAACAAAGCCGGAGCCACCACTCTCTCGCCTTATCTCGTTTTTTATCACCTGTGGCTTTAATATTGTCCCTGTCTTGCCTGCATCGGGTGGAGGGGATGTGTGAATGCATGGTGGATTAATGGGTGTGGTGTGTGTGTGTGTGTGTGTGTATTAGTGGATGGATTAGTGGATCTGGATTGTGAATATATGATAAAATTATACGACTGACTTTTCAATAAGCTATGGCTCTAATATTGTCCCTGTCTTGCATGCCGCTTGTATGGAGGGAATGTGGAGTTGATGATAATGATGATGATGATGAAACTTTTTTTGGACATGGCTTCACTTAGATATTTTAATAGGGGTTCCGCCAGTTGATAGAATTCCACAAGTTTAAGGTGCCGCTCGACGAAGAAAATTCAAAACAGACTCGAGCTGTGATCTTACCTATTTAGCTTTGTGTGATTTAATTGGTCTGAGCTGTGCACGCCATTACTGCTTAATCTTCTCTCCTCTGGCAGCTCTATTTTTCAACTCATCTTCCTTCCTTCCATCCATCCATCCATCCATCCATCCATCCTTCCTTCCTTCCTTCCTTCCTTCCTTCCTTCCATCCATCCATCCATCCATCCTTCCTTCCTTCCTTCCTTCCCTGTCAGTCCTCAACTCCATAACTCCTTTACTACGATAAGGTATTTTGTATTATTTTCCTGCCAACTTAAACACCGATTATATTCAGCATAGCAGAGACTTCGAACTAAATGGGTTAGATGTAGACTTCAATAACCCTTTCACCACTTCAGGCCTTTTCTAAATTAAGTAAAATCAGCTATAGTTCTTTCACCCTAACTTGGCTTAGATTTTTTTACCTTTGTAGCATATTTCGCATAGATTAGTGTGCCACGGCTGTACATTCTTCCCATAGTACATCTTCGTGACTAAATTCATATTCTAGTGTTCATCTGTTGTTAAGCTCAGCGTTCATGAAGAGATGGCAGTTTTCGGCCAAGTTGGAGTAGAAAGAACATTGCAAAATCTTGACTGAAATTTGAAAATGTCATGGGAGCTAATGAATTAACGTGTCTGTGAGGAAAAGAACGAAAAATACAGAAAGGAAAAATATTTAGACGACTTAAAGGCAGACCAAATCAGACTGCATAGTTTAACCTCTTCGGGGCCGGATCGAAAAAAAGAATTAAAAAAAAAAAAAGACTTTTCCCCACTTGATAGCAACTGCGAGGCCGAAAAAAGGTGATGGGTAAAGAAAAAAAAAAGTTTAGTCTAATTAGTTGGCGATTTGTTTGATTCTGGTTGGGGTGAAGGTAAAGACGAGCAGGAAGCGCAGAGATGGGAAACAGAACGGCCGTGTTGGGAGTTATGCAGTTTTCAAGGCCTTGTCTCTCTCCCTGTCTCCCTCTTTGCTCTCTTTCCTCTCTCCCTCTCTCCCTCTTTGCTCTCTTTCCTCTCTCCCTCTTTGCTTTCTTTCCTCTCTCCCTCTCTCCTCTCTTTCCTCTTTCCCTCTTTCCTCTTTTTTCGCTTCCGCATTTCCATTCCTCCTTTCGCCTTTCCCTCCTTCGCTCGTTTCGTCTTTTCTCACTTTTCTCATTCACCCCACGCCTTCTCTTTCGTCATTTGCTGCCTCTGTCTCTCTCCTCCCGTATTTTTTACACATTTTCACTTTCCTCTTCCTGTCTTCTGCATTTTTCTGTCTTCTTCGTTGCTCTTTCCTGCCTTTGTTTCTGTTTTGCTCTTCTCCTCTTTCGACGTCGTGCACTTTTGTCTCTTCCTGTTATTTTTTTCTGTCATGTTTTGCTAAGTTTTCCATTACTTTCTTGCTTGCTGATTTTCTCTCCCTTCTTTTCCTCTTCCTCCTTCTTATTCTCTTCCCTCTTCCTTTTCTTTCGTTTAATGCATGCCTTCTCACTTCTCCCTTTCGTCCTGTTTTATTTCCTTTTTCCCCCTCCACCTCGTTCATTTCGCTTATCCATTTCTCTCCTTCTCCCTCCCCTTTCATTTCCTTTTTTGTAGGCCGTATCTTTTCTCCTCCTCCTCCTCCTCCTCCTCCGTGTTTACCTCATTAAGCAGTCGTTCTGTCCACCAGGGGTAATTGTTCTTGATGTTCTTTTATACAGCGGAGAGAGAGAGAGAGAACTAACTTCCGCATCTCTCTCTCTCTCTCTCTCTCTCTCTCTCCCCAACATTCACGTCACAGCAAATCACATATATACAACCACGAATCCAGAAAAAAGCATAAATTGGTGAAAAACTATTTGGCATTGCCCTTCCAATTGCCGTCCAAAATCGCGGTATTATTTCAGAAGAGCTCCACATGTCGGTGAGCGTGGGGGAGCGTGGATGGGAGCCCGTTATGCGCTCCACTTGCATCCACATCACTCGCATCCACACTCCTTTACTCTGTCTCTCTCCCTCCATGCCTTCCATTCGCATCATGACTTCCACACATATGGTGGGTGTTGTGGAAGTGTGGAGTGGTGATTGCAGTCCACTCCACACACATCGACACCATACGTATCCACATCCTTGCATTTTCATTTCCTCTGCATGCCTTCCACGAATCGCAAATACTTTGTACTTTTATCAGTTCGACGATTGGTGTAGCAGATCTCGGGTGACGAATTCTTTCCACTCCACACTAACCACTTCACGTCCACACAACACACATCCACACCCATCTACTCTGTCTGCGTCCACATACCTTTCATTTCGCATAAATACCTTTTACTGTTGCTACTTCTTTGGTGGATAATGTGGAAGAGTAAGAAAAAGATTGCTATCCACTCATACTCACCCACACACATCCACACCTTTCTACTCTGCCTGCCTCCACTTGCCTTTCGCCCTCCATAAGTACCCGTTACTTTTGCTACTCCTACTGTGGGCGATGTGGAAGTGTAAAATGATGATTATTATCCATTCGTACGCATCCACACTCACCCACATTACCCAAAATCTACGGCCTTCCCATCCACTTTCACGCCACACCAGCTTGTAAACTTAGGAAACAAACTGCCTCGCTGTGAGATAGATTATGATCCAGTATAACACTTTGGGGTCTTCTTCTCACTTCGCGATTTTAGGTTTAAGTATAGGACCCCTAAACCTTAAACACACGTGACCTTACTGAAGGGATTAAACTCTCAAAATAGGTATCATAGCCATAGTCATCTCTATAATAAACAACCTGGAGAGAATAAGAATGTTGATGTTTGCTATCCTTTGTATGCGACTGTACTTCCCTTTCCATCTCTCCTTTTCACCTCCCCCTTTTCGCTCTACACCTACAGGATCTCGTCCACAGCCACACGTTCCCGTAACCTCAGTAGCAAAATGTAGTTCTGTTTTTGTTGTAGCCTCCATGTACCCACCAACACACATACAGAATATCACAAAACTCATAAAGGGAATGCAGTTTTTGTTTCCCTTATTCTCCGTTTGTAAACAAACGCACATCACTAAAGCCTCAGTAAGGAGATTTGGTTGCTCTACTGTGATACACACACACACACACACACACACACACACACACACACACACACACACACACACACACACATACACACACACACACATACACACACACACACACACACACACACCGCAATAATACCGTAATATAGAGATTTTTTTTTTTTTTTCGTGTGCGTCAGAGGGTGTGCGATATTGTATTCAGAAACATAAGTGTAATTCTGTAATTCGGTACAGCATTATACGTTTTTACAGTATGGCTTCTGGGAACTGACTAAGTAACATGTCTGTGGGGAAGAAATAAAGAGAGAAAGCAAAAGGAGACAGAGAAAAAGAAAATAAAGAAACAAAATATTACCAACGCACCCTGCAAGTCTGAGTAGGAACCACAAAACATCATAAAATATATCCATTATTACGAGAGGACTCCCATAGTAAAATCGTTTATTGGTAGAAAGACCGAAATACAAGAAAGTAAATAATGAATAAATAAAATGAATAGATAAATACTTACTAACTTTACCCCTTCACCACGAGAGAACTCACCTGGGCGCAGTAAAATCGTAGAAATAGGACTGCCTTATACTTGGTCGTAAGGGCTGAATATTTGACCTTGCCCCTGTGACACCGACCTTTGATTGATTGTTCTTAAATTCGCACTGCTTCGTCATTTGCCCGACCCTCAACCCTTCCACTAAGTTTGAAATTGTGCCAGAAGTGTTTGGGTTGACTTTGCTCTTTGATCTTGGGCAGTATTCTCTTGAGGGTAGGAAGCTTAATAACACCTCTTCCTTAGCTATTTATATCTATTTCCGGTCCATTACTATATTTTTGTGTGTGATTCATGCAATCTATGTCGACATTTAAAAGATAGAAGGAAAAAAAAAAAAAAGGATATTCATGGGTAGGTTGGAAAATGAATCGCATAAATCGCCTCGGAAAAGGTGCTGAGGAGCCTTCTTAATCGATGAGAGTACGAGCCCTTGACCTTTGACTGTCTTGCCTCTCAAAATAGAACAGTGTCGCCCTTTCCTCCCCCTCAGAACATCCACAGGTTTGGTTTATATTGCATCAAGACTAAGCTTCTTGCCACCTGACGTTATCTCGCAACTACTGATGTTTAGATCATTAGGTTAAAATGAGAACACACACACACACACACACACACACACACACACACACTGGACATAACCCCCTCCCCGCAAAGTTCCCGCGAATGTTTAAAAAAAAAAAAAAAAAAAAAAAAAAAAAAAAAATCTAGTTTTTACGTGCTATTCCCATAAGGTTTTATTCAGTTTGATTGAGACCCTTGGCAGTAAAAGAAGTAGAACGAATCACCATTAAACTCTTCGTTACCAGAGGCCATTACTGAGCTAAGCATTTTTTTTTTTCTATGGCAGCAGGAGAAACAGAAAGGGACGTCATCGCTCAATGGGAATTTCTAAAACTGTGGGAAATGGCAAAGTTTTCGGGTTTTATTGAGGAAAATCCAGGCAATTAAACACGCTTGATACCTGTTACCTGTAGGATCACCTCTATATGCCTGCTTTTTTTTTTAACTCAGGCTCTCTCTATGTTGATCCCTCACCTGTCGTTTCTCTAACAGAGGTATATGTATAGGGCTGTGTGTGTGTGTGTGTGTGTGTGTGTGTTGGGATAGGAGGGGACACAGATACGGGCAGCTCCACCGCCCAGTCGTATCAGTGCCACCACATAAGGGCGTCCGTCTCCAGCTCCCCGCCCTTGAGTCGTGTCATTTTGTGTCTCCTCCTCCACCATCCCTGCTCCATCCATCAGTGTGGCCTGGCTGTAGGAAGGAGCAGCCCACAACTCTCGCACTTATTAAAAATTTCCACTTTGCTGGCGACTTGAGGGAGCGGAGACGGATGGGAGGAGAGGGAGGGGTGGAGGAAGGGAAGGACGGGAGGAGAGGGAGGGGCGGAGGAAGGGAAGGACGGGAGGAGAGGAAAAGGAGAGCTGGAGTACAGGAGGAGGTGAGGAGAACAGAGAGAGAAAGGGAGGAGAGGACATGAGACGAACGAAGCGAGAGGTTGAAAGAGAGTGGAGGAAGAATAGGAGTTGAGAAAGGGACGAGGGAAGTATGAGGGGTGAAGGAAGAGGAGAGGGAGGAAAGGAGGAAACAATAATAGAAAGGGAGGAGGGGATGAAGGGAGAGAAGGAGAAATGAAAGTCAAGGCCCTCAAGGGGAGAGGAAAAGGAAAGGATAGATGCAAGGATGGGCAAAAAAAAAAAAAAAAAAAAAAAAAAAAAAAAAAAAAATAGAAGGAGAGGAAATGGCAAGAGAGTAATAAAAGAGGCAGGAGATTGAGAGGAAAGAGGCGTCGGCAGGAGGAAGGGATAAAATAAAGAAGAAGGGGAAAGGGTATGAGAGGGAAAGGAAGACTTGAAATATGAGGAGGAGGAGGCGAGTGAAGATATGAACAGTGAGTCGGAATGTGAGAAAGATGGCCAAAAGAGCATTAGAAATAGAGCGGAGGAAATAACGAAAGAAGAATGTGAGGAGAGGAAAGGAAGGAGGAGGAGGAGAGAAGGTTTGCGGAGGACGTGAAATATGAAGAGAGAGGGAGGAGGAGAGTGGAGATATGGACAGCGAGTCGGAATGGGAGAATGGTGATCAGGAAGTTGCGATTGCCGAGGAAATTTTCAAGACGAAAGACAGGGAGACGATGATAAGGAGATGAATGAGAAATGAGACTGGAGGAGAGAATATGGAAGAGAAATGAGAATGAAGGAAGAGAGATTTAAGAGAAATAAGAATGGGTGGGAGAAGAACTAGGAGAAATGCGAACAGAGGAAAGAATATAAGAGAAGTGGGAAGAGGGGTAGAGATATGTATGACAAAGGCAAGAGGACGATAAGAAGACGTGTAGGAGTGGAAGAAAAGTGTTGGAAGAGAAACGTGATTAACAAGATTCAGTTAAAAATAGAAATAGGATAAATCTGTTCATCCGACCTGGCGAGAGCGGACGGATAATGTGACGAACGAACAGACGAACGGATGTATGACTCGACAAAAGGACTCTTCATGCTCAAGTGTGACGTGCCCTTCTTCCAGTGTTGGTACAGTAAAGGTCACACTGCCTGGCCTTCATGCTTTCTCATTCTGCCTCCGTACTTCTCATTCTGCTTTCACTCTTCCATCCCTCACTCTACTTATTCCGCTTTTAATCTTCCATCCTTTATTCTGCTCATTCTGCTTTCACTTTACTCTTTCTGCTTTCACTCTACTCTTGCTGCTTTCACTCTTTTCATGCTTCTTTCACTCTTCCTTCCTTCACTTTTGCTCACTTTGCTTTCACTCATTCTGCATTCACTCTTCTCATTCTGCTTTCACTCGTCTCATTCTGGTTTCAGTATTCTGTCCTGCACTCTGTTCATTCTACTGTCACTCTTACTTTCCTGTACACTTCAATCTGCTTTCACCCTACGTTTTGGCGTCCATCCAGCTTTGTTTCTTTTTCCCTTCTCTGTTATGTTCTCTGTATGATATGTCTTCTTCCTCTCTTCTTTTCTGATTTCTTTCTTTCCATTCTGCTTACTGTACCATCTTCTTTAATTTTCCTTTTCCTCGTACACCCTCTTCCTCTTTCCTTTCTATCTTCCTTCCTTCATTCAGTCAGTCAGTCAGCCAGTCAGTCAGTCAGTCAGCCAGTCAGTCAGTCAATCAGTCAGTCAGTCAGTCAGTTAGTTAGTTAGTCCATTTCATTACTTTTATTTTTCTACACTCCTCCCTTCCTTATTTCTTTTCTTTTCTTCATTCAACCCTTCCTTCATTCCCATTCCTCTTCCATCCCTCACGCTTCTCCTTCCTTTCTCTCCTACATTCCTTCCTCTTTCCCTTTCATTTCCTTTCTCCTTCATTCTTCCTCCCTCCCTTCCTCCTCTCTTCCTGTCTCCTTCCCTAGTCTATGCATCATATCTATTAAGTCGGGTGACGGTCTCTTTGGCCTCCTTTTTCCTTCCATCCTTCCTTCATTCCTTCCTTCCGCCACGTAGTCTGTGTATCATTTCTAGGCAGTCATTTTATTTTCCTTTTTGGTTTCCTTCCTTCTTTCATTCATTCATTCACACTTGTTTTTTTTTCTTTTTATCTGTGTCTGTCTCGTTTTATCTTTCTGTTTATCTATCTGTCTGTCTCTTCCTTCATTCTTCCCTTACTTTTTCTCTCTTTCCTCCCCTCCTCTCCCTCCATCCCCTCCCCCTCTTCCCTCTGCCTGTCCTTTGCATCATGTCTAGCAAATCACTTGACTCCTTGTGGCCTTTGTTTCACGCTGTTGGGGTTGGGACGCTGCCAAGATGCTAGTAACTGTGGTGGTGGTGGTGGGGCGAGGATGGTGGTAGGAATAGTGGTTGGTGTGTGGTGGCGGGACGGTGGTAGGAATAGTGGTTGGTGTGTGGTGGGATGGTAGTGATGGTGGTAGGAGTATGGATTGTGGTGATGGTGTTTTTGGATGGTGATTAATGGTGGTGGTGGTGATGTGAATGGTAGCTGGGGTGTGTGGTTAGTGTGTAATAGTGAGATCGTGCTGGTGATGGAGATTGTGGTGGTTGTGGTGGTGATGGAGAGAATAGCGATAGTGATGGTGATAGTTGTTATGTAGTAGTAGCATTCGTAGTGTGGAACTGGCATAGGGATGGTCATTGATGTGAAGTGGTAGAGATGAAAGTGATGGTGGTGGAGGAGTTTGTAGTAGTGGTTGGGGAATGGTAGTAGTGATGGTGGTAGTTGTGATGTAGTGGCGTGATGGCGGTGGTGGTGGGGTATGAGTGGTAGTAGGGGTGATGAGTGTGTGTGTGTGTGTGTGTTGGGGTAAGTGTTGTGATTGAACTGATAACCGTGGCTGACTAATGGCATAAAAAGTAATTAGTCTCTCTCTCTCTCTCTCTCTCTCTCTCTCTCTCTCTCTCTCTCTCTCTCTCACTCCCTGTTTTTCTTTATGTCTCTCTTTGCATGGGAACCGATAGACAGTACAAAAGTGTGAAGTTTTCTTTCCATTTTGCCCTTCCTCTCTCTCTGCTGTGCCCGGTCCAGTAACTCCCCTACCCCCCTCCCCTCTACTTTTTGCCTTCCGATCGTCCGTCCCTGAGTCCCAGCATCCTCTTACGTACCACACACCTTCGCATGGCATCCCTTGGGCGCTAATACCCAGCATCCACACTGAATTCTTAATAGAGCTGTCTCACTCAAGGTCGGTGCAGTGGTATTTGTCTTTTTTTTTTAATGTCTGTGGGTCTTGTGGAAGATTAATAAATTCTGTACGATATTCATATAATCAGACTGTTCACTGCTCCATCCTAGAATCGAACTTCTCTCCTGATAGACAACAGATCATTTGTCCACCATCTTCCCCTCCTTCTTATTAAGCCATATTCTTGGTGATTGTTTTCGTAATACAGGTACCTCTTCCTCAGCATTTTTTTTTTTTTTTTTTTTTTTTTTTTTTTTTTTTGTGCAGTAATGATTATCGGATATTACATGTGCAGACCTCGACGATATTGAGTTTTATAAATAGGGTGTAAAAAACTAAAAGAAATCGCTGAGGAAGAATTTTTTACAAAGTGTCCAGTGCCAGTATGAATTGGACTCATAATTGATTTTTTTTTTTTTTTTTTTGTTCGCTTGAAGTTAGAGCTGTTTGTCTTTTTTTTACGAATTAGTCATTTATCGTGTTCCTTAACCTTTTCATTCGTGACGTATTTTCTCAACTTATTCTTGCATTCCACGGACAGATTAACTCAGCTTTGGAGAGACTTTTTGAGCTGGAGAGGCTAGATACGTTCATTGCCCTTTCACTTCAAGAGATTTGTTTATAGCCCAGTAAAATCGCATAAAAATAGCAAGAATATGATAGCAAAAACTGTCATCGTAGTAAAGTTAAGAAATTTATCCCGTAAAATGAAGTCGTCCGTTCCTTTATTTCCGTCTCCAAGGAGGAAATGACACCGTGAGAGAAATATAAATGTAGGAAATGCATGGCTTCTTTCCTCGCTTTCTCCGTGTCCCAGAAAGAGGGCAGTGCAAGCGTCTCTTTCAGGAGGTGACATCAAAGTGCGAGTATTTAGTGTATAAACAGATATCGCTGTGTGTGCCAGGTGGATATATGCCAGGCAGGAGAAACTGCAAGGAAACTATGATGACTAAGTTTTAATGGGAAACGGTGAACGTAGCTAATATCATACACCGAGGACTGTATTTTCATTATTATATATATTATTAGTAGTATTAGTATTAGTATTAGTATTATTACTATTATTATTATGGTGAGGATTTTTAGTATTAGTGTTATAGTTATCATCATTATCATCATCATCATCATCATCATCATCATATTATTATTATTATTATTATTATTATTATTATTATTATTCGTAATTGCATGTAATCTATTGCCGAGAGTGCTTTAACAAGGGAAGTATTTTTATTCTGAAAGCAATATTACGTACCACGCTTTTTCTTCCTCTGTTTTTTATTACCATATCGCTCGAACCGAATTAGATATGAGACTGCTTTGTACGTGGGATGGTATTTTTAAGCCTTTCGTATTTACATTTTTTACGGTAAGATAAATAGGAATCAGAGACTGGGAATTTACCATTTTGTTTCCTCCAATAAAAAACGAACAGAAGAACGCCAAAATCGCGATTAGTTTATTTTGAGATACATGAATTATATTTCGTGTTAAACTGGAGGTCACAGGCAGAGGAAAAGGCAGGCTGAGGAAGACGGTTTAAGAGGGGGGGAAAAAAACAAGGACTGAGGAAGATGGATCAAGAGCTAATCAGTTTTGGGGATGAAGGACATTTAATGGGGTTAACTCTGACATTAGAAAGTGGTTTGTTAAGGACGGGTGTAGCTGGGAAGAATCTGAACGAAATATCCAGTACTGTGTGTTACAATCAGAATGCCATCGTTTTCGGCTAGGATTCAGGGACACTAATGTTTTGTAGGCTCGGAAGAACGATGGCCACAAATGGAAGTGTTGTTTGTTAAAAAGATTATCGCAGTTACAGTCCAGGTCAGGCGGAAATTGTTATATCTTAAAGGAATCGCGTAGATTGTATGGTTACAGTAATCTACACGAGTCGTTCACTGTACGGAGATATCAAGGCACGTTCCCAAACCTCACAAACAGAGATAACACCAGCCAAGACCAGGCGGTGTTAGAAGTGTTTGGCGGCTGAGGTCAAGGTGTTGGGGTCTGGGTGCGTGTGTTGTGAAGGCGCACACGTCTGTCCCCACACACACTCCTTACCGGAACAAAACGTGACGACCCAGAGTTAACACACACACACACACACACACACACACACACACACCAGCAGTAATCCTTCTCGCTAATAGTGGTCGCTCCTGAGTTTGATAAATTTCTCTGCAGGTAGCTAGAGCCAAAAGAAAACAGGTCGCCATACTGAAGGGGTGGCGGATACAGCTTTAAATGTTATCACTACGTCAGGCCTTTCTAAAGACAGAAGAAATTATAATATCTGTATAAAAACATAGTCACACGGGTAATCTACGTACGGAAAAAAAAAATATATATATATATAGCTTATCAGACAACATGGCGATCGAGGAAATAAACCAAGTACCTGATAAGCAATCCGGGTACTGAAAGGGGCTAACAGTATAACATAAGCACAGTTCTGGTGTTCCACGGGCCTTGTATCAGATCCCTTTGATAATGGTGGCGCTTAATTCCGTGTTTAAAATTTTGCTCCAGGATTTCGTGCCCGCGGGGAAATTCACTTCTCTTTGTATATCTCTTGTGGAATTGGAAAGAAACGCTCCAGCACAAAAATCTCAAAAGGTGATAGTTTTAATATGGTGCCATCACACTGCAACATTTTAATTCAGTTTAGTAAGCGTTCCCTAGTATTATATGGGTTGATGTGGGGCTTTATTGAACCTCTCCAGTTTGAGTAGTCCTTCCAAACTGAAATAAACTGCCTTGAGTAAGCAAAAATAAAATGTGTCACGGGGAAACGAGGTTAAAGGACGAGGAAATTTAAGGAGAGTTAGTGTAAGTTAAAAATGGGCCAAGGAAAGTTTAACGGAGGTTGATACTACAATTCTCCACTACGAGGGGTTCTCGTAAGCTGAAGAAAATCGTCTAGCTGTGGAGAGAAATGAAAATCGTCGCAGTGAACTGGTTGGGATGTTTTTTCAGTGATGACGTTTTTATTTTTCTTCTTCTTGTCAATTTTTTTTTGGCCTTGGACTGCCGGCTTATGTTGCCCTTTTCTTGCGATCCACCATCCTCCTTTTCGGGGATAGGGAAGTAGTTGAGGGAGGTTTAAATTGCCAGGTAGTTGAGCAGCACAGGTGTATGAGTGCCACCACGTGAAGGCCTCTCTCTCCAGCACCATTGTTTCTATTGTCACACGATTATATTCAGCTTTAGGGTGACCTCTAATGGAGAGAGAGAGAGAGAGAGAGAGAGAGAGAGAGAGAGAGAGAGAGAGAGAGAGAGAGAGAGATTCCACCACTATCATATCTTTGCGAAAGCATTCTTATCTAAATCCCTAAACTCTCCTATCTTTACTAAACTTCCATATCTAAATCTCTGAATATTCTCTCTCTCTCTCTCTCTCTCTCTCTCTCTCCGATTTTCGTCTTCTCAGTCCGTTCAGCTTTCATCTTCCATCTCCTTCTCCACCCTTTTGTTTTTCTTCCTTTTGCTGTCTACCTCCCGCTGAAGTCCTGTTTGTAAAAGCAGTGACAGGGTTTGTTGTGTGGTCTTTGTGGGGTGCGCTGTCCTGTCTCTTTCTCTTTCACACGCTTTATTCTCTCTCACGTTCTTTTTTCGGTCGTTCACTCTCCCTTTATCTTTGTGTGTTTCTCTTACTACTGGGATTTCTCTGTGTGTCTGTCAATCTTTTGTTTTCCCTCGTTCTCGCATTCTGACTCTCTCTCTCTCTCTCTCTCTCAAATATATATATATATATATATATATATATATATATATATATATATATATATATATATATATATATCCATCATCCAATCCTACATTGCCCCATGAGGAGCGTAGGAACCCGGGGCTAAGCAGTTGGTCCCGACATTTAAGATGAGAGTGACCAGCCTCACTCATCCCGGAGTGGCATTACATGAGCAATCAACCCCAACCACTATGTCTATCTCGCTTGCTAGCTATTTTATAGTATTATTTATATATGGCGTTCATAATTATATGTGCGTTTATAAATGGCTGAGTAAATTTTCATACTATTTTTACCTGTATTAATAATGTAATTCTCTCTCTCTGTCTCTCTCTCTCTCTCTGTATATATATATATATATATATATATATATATATATATATATATATATATATATATATATATATATATATATATAATATTTATTTATATAGATAGATAGAGAGATAGATAAAGCAGGTAGGTGTTTTTTGTGTATGTATTCCAGTGGATATATATATATATATATATATATATATATATATATATATATATATATATATATATATATATATATATATATATATGTATGTATGTATGCATTTAACTCAGCTGCGCTGCGGGGAGTTAAGGGGAAGCCAGTAATTGTGATTGCTTTCCAACTGTGATGAAAAGATACACACACAAACAATTCAGGTCAAGATGCTGTGTGGCCAATGGGAACAGGGGTGGGGAGGGGAGGGAAACGGATGGAAGGAAGGAAGGAGGAAGAAGTGTAGGTAGGGAGGGAAAAGAATGGAAAGGAGGAAATAAAGGAGGAAAGAAGAAGGAAGGAAGGAAGGAAGGACGGACGGACGGAAGGAAAGAAGGAAGAAGGAAGAGAGGTAGGAAGGATGGCAGAGATGGAGGGAAGGAGGGAAAAAAGAAGGAAGGCATGATGGAAGAAGGTAGAGAGGCAGGGGAGTATGTAGGTTAGCAAGAGAGGTGGAGAGAGGAAGAAGGGAGAGGGGGATGTTGGGAGGTAGGCGGAGAGAAAGGAAAGTAGGTAGTGAGAAGGTAGGTAGGTAGAGAAGCTGGGCTATTAATTGTCTATAATCTACAGCCAATATTACGACATTAATTATACGCTGTTTTCGGTGAGTACTCTTGGGGTTTCTGCATCACAAAACGGCCACAGGAAGCCTAGATTAAAAGCCCCATTGACGCATATAATTATTTCTTCATTCCTGTTTATTTGTGTTTTGATCAGGCTCCCACCACTCGATTTTTACCCAGTTCGTTCAATCTGGTCTTTTTAAATTGATTACACCCGTTGATTTTTTCCCCTCCCAGAACTTCCAAGCGATCTAATTCAGCTTACGGAACGTCTTTCACAGTGAAGGCGAAAACAAAGGCTATATCTACCTATCTATCCCCGCCAGTTTGAAAAGTCTGTCTCATAAGCTATATATAAATGGGCGTAAAGGCATCCAGAATAAATTGGAAAGACGTCAGTGTATTAAAGGGGTCAGGACCATATCATAAAAACCGAGAACGCGGAGGTGTAAAAACAGGCCTCTATTTTTCTTTTTTTTCTGAAGCGTATGGTAATGATGGAACGTCTGACCTTTCTGTATCGCTGTAATGTGGGATGCAGAGTAATGAAATCCGATTATTATAGGCGTTCCTTGCATGACTTCTAAAATTCATGGGCCCGTCTACATCTCCTCTAATATAATTTTGATAATTTGATCCTTAATGAATTAGTAGTGAAGGGGCTAATGAAGTGTGCACCAAATCCCTCCAGTTCGAAATGTCACTCCTAAGGTGAGTCAAATCGTCTGGAGATACGGAGAATAACATGTAATATACGTCATCACATTGGTCTGCGTGAAATCCCTCCAGTTCCGTCAGTCTGCCCTGAGATGAATAAAATCGTCTGGAGATAGCAAGAACAAGATTGGAATAAAATGTGATCGTAAAGGAGATAAAAATTTCAACATACATCCAGTTATATTATCAATCAGTAATAAATTTAATGACACTTCCATATATCTGTAGCAGCCTTTTGAAAACCTCATTTAATCACCATATCTGTTACATTAATATCCACCTCGTTCAAAACTAGGGAAGGATTGTGACGCATCTGACTTTTGACGTTAAGCCTTATCTCTTATTAATTTATTCTAGAGTTGTCTTGGTCGTGGGAGTGCTGAAAAAGACGTGAGGTTTTACCCTAAAATTAATTGTAAGATTTTCCCCGCCATAAAGAGATTAGGAAGGGAAGAGAGATTCAACCCACCTCAACAACTTTCCCTAATTCTGCTTTGAAAAATAAAATAGCCGCTACTCGTTGTGTAAGTTTTATACTGATTTAGTTCAAATTATTAAGACCAAGACTTGTACTTTGTATTTTGTAGCTCAGCGTTCCCTCTTTCCGCTTACGAAAACAAAAAGCATGAACTTTTTTCTTTATTGATTTCTGTTACTTTCTTGTGGTAACTACGGCACCCATCATCCACTCACCTGATGAAATGCTACCCTTAGGTGACTCTAGTGTGTGACAAGATTATTTATTTATTTATTTATTTATTTTTTCAATCCGGGAAACCATTTACTACATGGGTAGTAAACCGTAAACCATATAACCCAACGGACGCCTGGTGGTTTAGTGCGTTAGGGCGTTTTAAAGAGAAGTGGCTCATAAGGGTTTACATCTGGAGGTGATTGGGGGATAATGCTCTCAAAGTACTACTCAGGGGACGGGGAACTGGTCACTCCCGCTTTAAATTATTATATACATGAGCCTGAGAATGTCAATCACAGTTCCGAAGTAGAGTATAAACAATTGTAAAGCTAATGAGTAGTCAGTTTGGGATTCTATTTTGATCAGCTTTATTCGGAAGGGACAAATATTGCAGGCTTAGGGCACAGGGAAAGTTACTGCTCTATAACATCGTACTTATTTCTTGTGCATATTATCACTAGTACTAATGCTCTGGAAAAAGGGTAAATTCAAGTTTTTCCCGCTCGTCCGCTCATGACCTTAATTATTTTCACACCAAAAATACACAGTCGCATTTGTTTCACACACACACACACACACACACACACACACACACACACACACACACACACACACACACACACACACACACAGAAGTTCAACTCCATAACACGAAGTTCCCGTGCCGTACGCTGGACTCTGGGATAAGGGATAGAAGTGATAAAAACGAGTGGAAAGAAGCATGGCATAAGTGAAAGAGTGAAAAAGCTCGATCCCTTACACTAAGCTGAGTGTAGAGAGATAAGAAGTGGAGAGAAGAGAAAGAATAGAGAGAACGAATGGAGAAAAGGAGAAACGAGAAGTGGAAAAAGAAAAGTGTGGACAGAGTGGAGAGGAGTCACGACATAAGTGGATATGGAAAAGGAAAGAATGAAGAGTAAGAATTTCGAAGTGCAAAAGTCGAAGGTAAAGTATAACGGAGAGTGAGATACAGAGGAAATGGGAGTTAAAAGAAATGGAAAGGAAAAGGTGGAGAGGAGTTACGGCAAAAGTGAAGGATTATGAAAAGAGATGTCCACACATTATCCTACGTGGAGAGAGAGAGTGAGAGAGAGAGAGAGAGAGAGAGAGAGAGAGAGAGAGAGAGAGAGGAGGGAGTGGAAGAAGCTGAGGGTAGTATGACTAAGGTGGAGGAGTGATATAACACGAGTCCATACAATAACTTAAGCGGTAGGAGAAAATAACGAGGAACTGAAGGTTTTAGAAAGTGAGAGGAGAGTGGAGAAGAATGGTAAAGAATGGGTGGGAGAGGAAGTGGAGAGAAGAAAAAGAAAGGAGAGGAGAGGAGAGGCTTGGGGAAGAGAGAGGGATTAGACGGAAAGAGGAATGAAAAGTGGAAAAATTTGAGAGAAATTACAATAAAAGTGGAAGAGTGAAACGGGAGAAAGATGAGTGAAATTAAGTGAAGAGGTGGAAAATGCATGAATCTCAAATGAAAGAGGTAAACTGCAATCCTTCGTCTTATCCAAAGTAGATAGAAGAGAAACAGAATGAGGAGAGAGAGAGAGAGAGAGAGGATTTAAGAAAGAAATGGACACGGTGGAGAGGAATATGAAGTGGAGGAGTGTAAGGTAGTGAAGAGAGAGGAAATAAAAAGAAACTGAGAAGTGGAAAAATGAAGACAGAAGGAGTGGAGATAGAGAGGTAAGAAGAGTAAAAAGAGGTGGTCAGAGTGAAGAGAAGTTCGACAAAACTGGAAAAGGAATATGACTAAAGAGATGTGGAGAGACCTGAGAGGATTATGACAAAAACGGAAGGAAATTAAAACTAAAAATATAGACAGAACGGAGAGGATTATGGAAGAATAGAAGAGGAGCATGGTTAAAGTGGAAGAGGAGTACGTCTAAAGTGGACGAATGGTATGACTGAAGTGGAAGAGTGAAAAAGAAACATTCCTTCTGATTAACCAAATTAACCTACTCACCTTTTCTCACCGGAGGTCGTGGTCGCTGAAACGCACCCCAGCTTGGGATTCTCTGTGGTGATATGTTTCCCTCCACTTGCTCGTCTCTCCTCCTCCTCCACCTCCCTCCTCCTCCACTCCTCCACCTCCTCCTCCTCCTCCACCTCCTCCTCTTCCTCTTCCACCTGCTTCTGCTGGTGATCCTGCTGACCGCCTCTCTTGCTGGCCACAGCTGACTGATTATTTTTAGTTTTTAGAGAGTGCTTTGGTGAGGGGGACGTCCATTATCGCTGGAACCCCGACGCGATACCATCATTCAGTCCACCTGCCTCGCTTCACCTGCCTCACTTCACCTGTCTTACTTCACCTGTCTCGCTACATTGACCTGTCTCACTTCACCTCTCGCTTCACCTGCCTCACTTCATTCACCTGTCTCACTTCATCTGCTTTTCTTCTTCACCTTCACCTTCTCACTTCATCTGCCTCACTCTTCCTCTCTACCTGCCTTCTCACTCTCCAACCGGATCACTCTGCTCACTCCGCCTGACTTCTGAATCCACTCGACTCACTCTCAAATCTCGAGAGGCTTCAGATCCTAAAGTGCCCCAAGGAATCACATGACGTGGGTGAATAAATAGGTGAGCATCGGCGTGGGTCAGTGCGGCGGGGTGGGTGGACAGCACGTGGAGCCAGAGGTGTCATAGCGGGGGGGGAGGGGAGGGGGAACAGGGCCAGGCAGGATGGTGGTGGCACAGTCGGCGGCGGAGTGGCACAGGGAAGCGTGCAGGCGCGACGGCGGCGGCACACACACTGAAGAGTTTGTGCCAGCTTGACCGACCCAGTGCCAGGCCGTCCGCTGTTGGAGAAGAGCTTTGGATCACTTTCTGTTACTTTTTTATCACTTTGCACCACTTTTTTCTTGTCGCAATCAACATGTTTAAAGTAAAGGAGGCTGAATATTCTGTACTTTACGTCACTCACACTTGAGAGTTGGTGCCAGTGTGACCAACCCAGTGCCACGCCGTCCTCTGTTGGCACAAGAGGTTAGGATCATTTTCTGTCTCCTTTTATCACTCACCATCACATGCCACCACTTGGGCTGCACGTACCCCACACCATGCTGGCAAAAGAATATACATAAATTTTGTATCAGCGTCCCTTGTAGCTAATATTTGCTTACTGATAGGAAGAGGGAAGTGGGTAGATATTGTATTCTTTTTCCTGTCTCTTAAAAAAAATGTCATAGGAGAGACGATTGATTGTAAGTTTGCTTATGAGCTTATGCCTTACGCGCAGCTGTATTCCCCTCGTCCCCCCCCCCCTCTCTCTCTCTCTCTCACCAACTCACACGCTGCTCGGATTCAGAAAACTTAGGAGCGGCACCACGAGGCAATTACAGGGTCTTCGCGTACGTTTCTTTTCTTTTTTTTTCATTTTCTGAAGTCTACGTTTATTTCGCTGAGTCTCAAAAGTCTTGGCGTAGACAGGTGAGCAGGCGATAATTACCTGCCTTCACTTCAAGAGGCTTCAGCTGAATCTGACCCTTTGGCCTGTAAGATTTTTTTTTTTTTTCACTCATTCAGAAACCCCTTATACTCTGCTTGATCATACCTGACAGATTTGCGTCCCCATTTATCCAATTACCTATAATTTAATGGTAAAATAAGATAATACTACATCTCTCCATCATATCCCCAGCTTCTGTACTTTACAATGGGGCGAATAAAGCCCTTATACAGTATCAGCGAGTGAGGGGTGATAGAATTAACAAGGTCGGTTTCGCGCACCTAACCTCTGTAAAGCTGATTTTACAAGTGATGTAATTTGAACTTTCCATGATACTAGATCATGAGAGGAAAAAAAGAAAAAGAAAAATCAAGGACATAGCGAGTTGATGATGGACTGAGGAGTGTGTTCTTGAAGGAAAGGGGAGAGCGTAGTGGATACTTGTGGCAGGGTGAAAGATGGACTGAGGAGGGACGGAGTTTGCTTGCCATTTAACAGAGCAGAGTTTCTTTTGTCCTCAGCAGAAATAAGTGAGAGCTCAGAAGTCAGGTACGCCAGAGCCCCGTCCCTTGATTGTTATAATGACTGTGTGATGATGCTGTGAGAAGTGGGTGGAAAATCCGTCGTCGCTACTGAGGGGGATTAGCACTCTCAGGATTCCATAAATTTTTCCTCTTGCTTTAGTGGGAAAAGAGATGAATTGAGTACTAGAGTTGTCTTGTCCATTAGAGGGTTAGTGTTTCCTGATATGCATGTAGTTCTCTTTTTTGCTGTACATCACCCAGCTTGCTTAGAATTGTGTAGCATTGGCAGGAGTTTCAAGAGTTGTCCCGACCTTAAGTGGGTTAATTGTACAGGTATTAACTCTCTCAGGCTCCTGTGGCTCGCCTGGTGTGAGGTGGAACAGAAGACCAGAGTTGTTCCCACCGCGAAGGAGTTAGTGAAAGTGTTATTTACTTCTCCATGTTTCTATTACTCATCTGAATTAAATCATCTGTCGTCGGCTGGCCTGGAGTTAACCCGACCATGAGGGTGTTCATGGAGATTTTTTTTTTTTTTTTTTTTTTTTTTTTAAACACTCCACGAGACCTCTTAAGCTGAAAATTATCCTTTAATGGAATAAAAACTAACAACCAAGGAATACTCTTACTGAAGGGGTTAATAAAGACTTTCTCTCTCTCTCTCTCTCTCTCTCTCTCTCTCTCTCGTGAAACAGTAGGCTTAACTGTGGGAGTTTAATTAATCTAAGAGCAATGATACGCAGATGAGTGGTAATCCTGCGTGCTAGGCGAGTTGATCCCTTCACTACCATTAGTCTTAGTACATCCAGGTGATTGACTCAGCTTAGGAGAGACTTTCCAGACTGTGGGAGTTAGATATTGCTTTTTTTTCTAACTGGAGAGGTAGATATAGCCCTTCTTTCCAACTGCAGGTGATAAATATAGCCTTCCTGATCGCTACGGATTTTTAGTTTATTTTTGCTATCTCCAGACGATTTTGTTAAGTTTAGAGAGATTTTTTGGACTGGGGGATATACATGAACCCTTCCTTAACCCCCTCAGCAGGAGAGAAAATTCCTAAGTTGAATCAAATCGTCAGAGATAAAGAAATGCGTCCACATTTTGAAAGCTCTAATCTCCCTCCTGGGCGGTTGACTTCACACTATTGGCCTACTTCCTCCTAATTTGCATCTCTGACTCTCATTTCTGACTCTTATCTCTAACTCTTATCTCTAATTCTAACTCTGATCATAACTCAGCTCTTGACTTGTGACTCTACGTCCTGTCTCTAACGCTGAGTTTAACTTTAACTCTTTTATCGCTAACTTATCTCCAACTTTTACTTCCAACTCCAGAATATAATACAGCCGCCAGCCCATTCCATCTGGAGTTTATGCGTTTTCAGCTGCAAGCATTTAGAGGCAAGGACCCCCCCCCCTCCTCTCTCTCTCTCTCTCTCTCTCTCTCTCTCTCTCACTTCATCACCACACTCTGTCACCCCTTCTCGCTCCTTGCTGTCCCCTTTCTCTTCTCCTCTTCTCGTTTCTTTCCATCTGCTTTCCTTCATTCCTCTCATTCCCACCTCTCCCCTCTCCTTCTCTCACCTCCTCTTCTTCCCCGTGATTCCCACACTCTCCCCTCTTCTCCCCTTTCCTTTTCGTCTCCTCTCCTGCCTCTTCCCCACCCCTCACATCTCTTCCAACCACCTTCTCATCTTCCGCTCAATTCCCACTCTCTCTCCCCTCTTCTCCCCTCTGCCCTCTTCCCCTCTCTCTCTCCTACCCCTGCCCCCTGTCTGACATTCCTAGCTCTCTCTTTCCTCTCTTCCCCCTCACCCCTTCCTTCCTGTCGTCCCCATCACCATCCTCTCCTCCTCCCCCTCCTTCTCACCTTCCTTTCTCCCAACCCTTCTCCTTTCTCATCCCCTCCCCCTATCTTTCCTCCCCTTCTTCTCCCCTTCCTGTCCTCCCACTCCCCCTCTGCTCTCTCCCCTTCACTATCTCCTCTTCTCCTCCCCTTCACTCTCTCCTCCTCTCTTCGCCATCATCCTCACCCCCTGCCTCCCTCTCCTTCCCTCCTTCCCGACCCCTACCCCCTGTTACCTTGCCGGGCAGCTAATTAAACCCGCCAATTGCTCCTGACACTCCAAACTCCATTTACCCACTGAAGTCAGCCTCACGTAGCGCCGTAGAAAGAAAAATAGAATTGATGATAGAAGGGATGATAGGAGTAATAGACAGGATGATAGGTAGGATAAAAAAGGAGCTAATAGATGGAGTAATGGACTAAACAGTAGAAGGGATAAATAAAGGGATTGTACAAGGAATAATAGAAAACGTAATAGCAAGAAAAATGGAAAAGCTCATAGAAGGGGTAACAAAAGGAATGATAGGAAGGAAAATCAATGGATTACTAGAAGGAATAATAAAATGATTATTAGAGGGGATAGCTGAAGAAATAATAGAAGGAAAAATAATAGAAATACTGAAAAGGGAATAAGAGAAGTCATGATAGAGGAAATACTTATGCCTGCCAATTGGTTCAGACATTTTTTCATCTGTTCCCCCCACACATATTGCCATTTCGCTCCTTTTTGGATGCCAGAAATAATAACACCTTTAGATTGAGGCCATGTATTGCTAAACTGAGGCCAGATAATGCTAGACTGAGGCCAGATATTGCTAGACTGAGGCCAGATATTGCTAGATTGAGGCCAGACATTGCTAGATTGAGGCCAGGTATTGCTAGACTGAGGCCACATATTGCTAGATTGAGGCCAGATATTGCTAGATTGAGGCCAGTTATTGCTAGATTGAGGCCAGTTATTGCTAGATTGAGGCCAGTTATTGCTAGATTGAGGCCAGACATTGCTAGATTGAGGCCACATATTGCTAGATTGAGGCCAGGTATTGCTAGACTGAGGCCAGATATTGCTAGATTGAGGCCAGTTATTTGCTAGGTTGAGGCCAGTTTTGCTCCACCTAGTGTATGTAGCAGGGTTCGCAAGACTCGTACCTGGGTGAAAGGCAGTGGGAAAGAGTGAAATAGATGGAATTACATTAGTGTGGATGCCACTGTTATTACACCTGTGGCGGGGTTAGCTCAGGTTACGTTAGGCTAGGGGAGGCGGAAATACGTGTGATCAAGTTAGGTTAAATGAGAAGCGATGTGGTAGAATAGTTTAGGACAAATTAGGTGATGAGGGATTAGGTTAGGTTAGGGATGAATTAAGTGATATAAGCATAGTTTAGGTTAAATTAGGTGACGAGGGATTAGGTTAGGTTAGACTTGGTTAGGTTATGGTTTACTTAAGTGTTATTAGAATAGCTTAGGTAATTAGGTTGACAGGTAAGATGGAATTAGGTTAGGTTAAGTGAAATTAAGTTGGGTTAGGTCAGGGATGGGTACGGAATTCATGGCCTTGTATTTTCTTATTGTGGTTCAGAAATGAAGATCGTACTTTAGGAGAAGAGTACTTGATATACTTCTCTCGCAGTGGATGAGATGTGAGGGTGGACCTGCAGAAGAGGTAAGAGAAATGGAGAAGCGGGAGGGAAGAGAGAAGGAAAGGAGTGGAAGAGAGAAGGAAGGATGGAAAAAAAAAAAGTAGATACTATTAGGAGAGGAAGAAAGGGAAAGTGGGAAGAAAATAAGAAAAGATGTAGAAAGGGGTAAATAGAGAGGAGGAGGATTGAAGAAAGGAGCGTAGAAGAAGGAGAAATGGAGGTAAAATTAGGTGACAGACGGACGAGGAAGAAAATGGAACATTAATATAAACAAATGGTACGCAAAAAGAGACAAGAGTGAGGGAAGAAGGAAAATGAACAGCAAACGAGGATAAAAAGAGGATCGGTGGAAGGAAGAACAGAATAAGAGGAAGGGAGGAAGAGAGGAGGGGAAGGAGGAGAGAAGAGGGGGAGCAGAAGAGAAGAGAGAAGGAAGAGAGGAGGGGAAGCAGAAGAGGAGAGAGAAGGACGAGAGGAGGGGAAGCAGAAGAGGAGAGAGAAGGAAGAGAGGAGGGGAAGCAGAAGAGGAGAGAGAAGGAAGAGAGGAGGGGGAGCAGGAGAGAGGAGAGAAGCTGTTGACGATGGTGACACAATAGTAGCGATGCGAAGAGATGATAGGTCAGGTCGGGGTGTGGAGGGGTCGCGCTGGTGGGGGGTCGTGTCGGGGGACGCTTTCGGGGGGGGGAGGTCTCGCTGGTGGGAGTCGTGGGGTGAGGTCGTGGGGGGGTGTCGCGTTGGGGGTGGCGTTGGGTGGGGTCGCTTAGGGAGGGGGGTAGCGTAGGGAGAGGGGTCGTGGTGAGAAGGTTAAGAGAAGGGGACATTTCTGAACTAAGGTGAGCTGAGCACCCATGAAACAAAACTAAGAGGCATGAGAGAGGGAGAGGGAGAGGGAGAGAGAGAGAGAGAGAGAGAAGATGCATGACTCAGGGGGAGGACACATGGCTTAGAAACAAGGAACATGGCTTAAATTGAAAAGCGGTGGCTTAGCGGTGAAGGACACAGCTTAGGAGGAGGAGGAGGAGGAGGAAGGAAGAGGGAGGGGGGGAAGGGCCTAGGAGAAACAGGAGCATAATAATTTTGAAGGTGGATTATGTGGATGCAGAGGGAGGAACGAGTGGATTACGAAAAAATGTATACAGTAATTATCAAAGAAGAGAGAAGGAAGAGGAGTAGTGTGTGGAGATCAGTGGATTTATTATTAGTAGTATCATTATTATTATTATTATTATTATCATTATTATCATTATTATTATTATTATTATTATTATTATTATTATTATCATCGCCTTTGTTCTAGGTGACATAAGTGCCTTGAGAGTCAAAGTTCGTCAGCGATTTATACTGCATATTACACCTTAACATTCTTCCATATTTTTTTTTTTTGACATCTTTTAATATCGATGTACTTTGCATCAGTGACATACAGTAAGTTTTTTGAGATATAATCTAAGAAATAAATCAGTAAGGAAGAAGTGCTGCGAAATCTCCAAAGCCACGTAGAGTACAAACATTGGTGTCATTTCCAGTGGACCTTTCTAACCTTAAATAAATCGTATAACAATGTCAGTATTAAAATGCAGAACTTCGATTCAAGGTTTTTTCTTAAGGTGAACGAAATCGCCCAGCAGCAGTAAAAATAAGACCAAAAAAATGACTCTGTATTGGAATAAGACCGAAAAAAAGGCACTGAATTAGAGTAAGACCGAAAAAATGACACTGTATTGAAAGAAGACCAAAAAAAAAAAGACACCGTATTGGAATAAGACCGAGAAAATGGCACTGAATTGGAATAAGACCGAAACGAAAGAAACTGAATTGGAATAAGACCGAAAAGAAAGACACTGAATTGGAATGAGACCGAAAAAAATGACATTGTATTGAAAGAAGACCGAAAAGATGACACTGACTGAAGAGGTGCATGGAATTATCTGGTCTTGCATTTTAACACCTAATTCTAAACACTCCCTCACTCCAGCCTCTGACACAGCAGCCTCCTCGCCATAGAAGTATGATGTGCGAGAAATAAAAATGCAATTCTGGAAGGCACCGCTGGAATGCGAAATATTTTAGTGTTCCAAAATTTCCAGAAAAGGCTCTGAGGCAGATTGGCTGAGCTGCATTTGTCAACGCTAAAAGAATAGTCCCTTCTTTTTGCTTTATTTCGTATGTGCACTATTTATTTTGATGCTATTTACGTTTTTATTGCATAGATAGATAGATACATGGGTGGATATAGTTTGGTAGATAGATAGGTAGACGGATAGATAGACTTGGGAGTTGTTTGAGAAATTGGTAACTATAATGTTGATGGTCATTCACCTCAGATGCAATTACTTCATTCCGGTTTGTTTTTTTTATATATTGTTTGATATTCGCGTCGCTGAAAAAAAAAATGCCAGTGAGAAATAAAAAAATGTGAAAAAGGAAGAGAGAGAGAGAGAGAGAGAGAGAGAGAGAGGGGGGGGGGGGTTGTAGTACTGAAATGGTTAGTAATTCTCAAAAACAATTGGCGGTATTAATTTTGAAAACCACAGAGGCTTAAAATTGTTGCAGCGGGTTCTAAATTACGCAAGTTTGTAGCAGACACTTAATTTCCGGGGCCGCGAAACCTCAAGGAATTTATCATGCATCTTAAATATTCCCCCACCAGACTTTTCTTTAAAAATGCCCTCCTCTCATGACAGCGTGGCGGTGCAAGCAGCCTAAGGAGAGAGGGTGCGCGGGGCAGTGCAGGGCAGGGCAGGGCAGGACAGGGCAGGGCAGGGAGAGAGAGAGAGAGAGAGAGAGCAGTGTGGGAAGAGTAAAGTACATATGTCCACTCGGAGCCAAGTGACATAAAGAATGGCCGACGGGGGGGGAAGAAAGGTGACACGGCAAGGTGAGATAGCGAGGCGTGCAGACAGACAGGGATATATTGTCAGGGAAATGGGAAAAAAAAAAAATTGAAAAACGATATGGAGAGAGAGAAATAGGTGGGCTCGTATGGTTTGGTGCATGGGGGAAAAAAAAGAAAAAAAAAGAAGAAGCATGATAGATGGGCGGGCAGTGATGTTTGAAGAGAAATAGAAAGAATTTAAGTCTCAAAAAGTATCCGACCTATATAAGCATCAAGAATTCTGAAATATATGATCCAAGAATCTGGAAAAAAGCACTCCTCATGTGTATCTAAGTGTAATGGCATCGGAGTGTCTTAACAATCAGCAGCGTCACAGTTCCGAGGTAACAAGCTACGTTTTGCTGATTTGCATGGAGAGAGAGAGAGAGAGAGAGAGAGAGAGAGAGAGAGAGAGAGAGAGAGAGAGAGAGAGAGAGAGAGAGACGCCATATCCTATTAGCCTGAAAATTTAGCGGACGAGGTGAGGAGGCAAGAATCGTATTACACTTGCTCACCTTCATCAGAAAATGGTAATGAGGTGTCTAGTAGGGCGGAAAGGAGAGAGAGAGAGAGAGAGAGAGAGAGAGAGGTCTAGTGTCATAACAAATTCATAGTACAGCCCAGGGGATACAGTTAACCACGCCTCTTCATATACGGACATGCTTACATACTTAGCCTGGGTAAATATGGAAGCTAACGCACCTAAAACACTTCATGTATTAGTCGGGAGCAAGATGATGGTGATGATGGAGGCAGGTATGTGATGATGATGATGATGATGATGATGATGGGATTTTTCAGTCCACCTTTCTCACAACTGTTTCTCCGTCATCACATTTACTCACAGCACATTATAATTTCTTTGTTCACTCCTATTTATTATAACAGCAAGGCGTCCAGAGCGATTCCTTGAAAAACATAACGTCATTCTATATTTTTACTTCTGGTCAGACGATTTTAAGGTGCTTAGGAGAGGCACATTGGAATAGGAGAATTGAGAGTGCACACATTTTCTGTTAATTTCCTTGGTGCTTTTTTTCCTTTCTCTATTTCCTCCAGGTAATTTAGTTGTTGATATCACACACACACACACACACACACACACACACACACACACACACACACACACACACACACACACACACACACACACACACACACACACACACACAGTACTGATTACTCTCTTCACTCCTATATGCCCACCTAAATATGATAAAAATCGTATGGAGGACGCAAGAATAAACCAAACACATTCTTGAATTTGTTACCATCTTTAATGAATACGTAACCAGACGCGGCAGTTCCGTTTCCGCCCACCAGACGCACCGAGCGAAGGGGGAAGCGTCGATCATCCGGATTCCGGTAATCAAACTTTCCGCAAACCCAAACAGGAAACCTCAATCACATCCCGCCAGTCCGGATTTCAATTAATGCAGAGATGAAACCTGGACGATATCTGGGCCGGCCAACCTCGCCAACCCGCCTGCTAACTAGTAAAGCATTCCTAGTTTGTATAGCGTAAAGCATTCCCAGTTTGTATAGCGTAAAGCATTCCCAGTTTGTATAGCGTAAAGCATTCCCAGTTTGTAGAGCGTAAAGCATTCCCAGTTTGTATAGCGTAAAGCATTCCCAGTTTGTATAGCGTAAAGCATTCCCAGTTTGTGTAGCGTAAAGCATTCCCAGTTTGTATAGCGTAAAGCATTCCCAGTTTGTATAGCGTAAAGCATTCCCAGTTTGTAGAGCGTAAAGCATTCCCAGTTTGTATAGCGTAAAGCATTCCCAGTTTGTATAGCGTAAAGCATTCCCAGTTTGTGTGGCGTAAAGCATTCCTAGTTTGTGTGGCGTAAAGCATTCCTAGTTTGTGTGGCGTAAAGCATTCCTAGTTTGTGTGGCGTAAAGCATTCCCAGTTTGTATAGCGTAAAGCATTCCCAGTTTGTAGAGCGTAAAGTATTCCAAGAGCGAAATTATTGCGATGAAAATGTTATCCGCTCCCTTATTTATTAAAGTTCGACCTCGGCGTGTGACCCGCACTGTAAAGCTTTTAGAACATAGGCCCCTACGCTCCCGATGAGGTAGTGAAGGACTGTGTGATAGATAGACAGACAGACAGACAGATAGATGGTAGGTAGGTAGGCAGGTAGATGGGTAGATAGATAGGTAGGCAGATAATCAGAATAGACACCAAGAACTGTTACTTTTTACTAACTAAATATATTCCGTAAATACTTTTATTGCCTTTGTTGCTTTGTTTCTGATATTTTCCCTTTCTCATAGGTCCTTCAGACCGAGAACCTTTTTCAGATTCTTGCAGCCTTCTGACTTTATTATTATTATTATTTTTTTTTTATAGCTTAGGAGAGTTTTTCGATTTATAGGAGGTAGATGCACCTAAGTGGCTTTCGATATTTATTTGTATATCTTCCGTAGCGAATTGTTCTGCATATTATACCTCAATATCATCGTGTATGATACTGATACAAACTATGTCGATATAAAAGAAAAAGATAAAAAGAAAAAATGTTAAGGTCTAATATGCAAAATAAATTGCTAAGGGACAGGTGCGACGAAGCCTACTGTGTCACCTAGAATACGACTCTGTTTCTATATAATTTCAGTTTGATTTGTTGTGGGATTTTGTGAACTAAAACTTTTCACAATTTCTCGTTTCAGATCCCTAAAAAATCAGCTGATGGAAATATAGTTTTCCTCTGCTTCTGGCTGTATGTCCATGCCTTTCAACACCAAAGACACCGTTATCTTCTGTTTACCAGGTGAGTGATATGTCTGTTGATGGTTACTGTTTATGGTAAGTGTTATGTCTGTTGATAGGCTACCGTTAACGATAAGTATTGTCTGTTGGTAGTCTACTGTTTATGGTAAGTGTTATTTCTGTTGATAGTTTGTTATTTATGGTAAGTGTTATGCCTATTGATAGTCCTATGTTTATGGTAAGTGTTATGCCTGTTGATAGTCTAATGTTTATAAGTGTTATGCCTATTGATAGTCTAATGTTTATGGTAAGTGTTATGCCTATTGATAGTCCAGTGTTTATGGTAAGTGTTATGCCTGTTGATAATCTAATGTTTATAAGTGTTATGCCTATTGATTATGGTAAGTGTTATGCCTATTGACAGTCTAATGTTTATGGTAAGTGATATGCCTATTGATAGTCTAATGTTTATAAGTGTTATGCCTATTGATAGTCTAATGTTTATGGTAAGTGTTATGCCTATTGATAGTCTGATGTTTATAAGTGTTATGCCCATTGATAGTCTAATGTTTATAAGTGTTATGCCTATTGATAGTCTAATGTTTATGGTAAGTGTTGTGCCTATTGATAGTCTATTGTTTATGGAAGGCGGTTGCCTGTTGATAGTCTACTGTTTATGGTAAGTGTTACGCCTATTGATAGTCTACTGTTTATGGTAAGTGTTACGCCTATTGCTGGTCTAATGTTTATGGTATTATGCCTATTGATAGTCTTCTGTTTATGGTAAGTGTTAAGTCTGTTGATAGCCAATGATAAGTGATATGCCTAATGATAGTCTAATGTTAATGGTGTTATGCCTATTGATAGTCTAATGTTTATGGTAAGTGTTATGCCCATTGGTAGATGTTTATGGTAAGTGTTATGCCTATTGATAGTCCTATATTTTTGGTAAGTGTTATGCCTGTTGGTAGTCTGATGTTTATGATAAGTGATATGCCTGTTGATAGTCTAATGTTTATGGTAAGTGTTATCCCGGTTGATAGTCTAATTTAATGGTAAGTGTTATGCATGTTGATAGTCTAATGTTTATGGTAAGTGTTAGTCTGTTGATAGTCTACTGTTTATGATACGTGATATGCTTATTGATAGTCTAATGTTTATGGTAAGTGTTAGGTCAGTTGATAGTCTATAATAAGTGTTATGCCAGTTGATAGTCTAATGTTAATGGTAAGTGTTATGCCTCTTGATAGTCCACATTTTATGGTAAGAGTTATGGCTGTTGATAGTCTATGGTAAATGTTATGTCTGTTGACAGTCTACTGTTTATGATAAGTGATATGCCTGTTGATAGTCTAATGTTTATGGGCAGTGTTATGCCTATTGATTGTCTAATATTTATGATAAGTATTATGCCTATTGATAGTCTACTGTTTAAGTGATATGCCTGTTGATAGTCTATTGTTTAAGATAAGTTATAGCTGTTCCATTAGCTATACCGTAACATTTTCGCTGTTCATGTACCTTTAAGTCAATGCTTTCCAACATAAAAAAAAAAAATCTTTTGTTTGCTTGTGACAAGTAGGTCTGTTACATAATACCATTTTTATGTTCATTTAATTCATTGCCTTTCAGCATTGTAGTCATCTCCTTTTCATAATGCTAAGTGATATGTTAGTTAAGTTTCTGTGCATCACGATAACTGTTATGGCTATTGTGTTGTACGATTTCCAGTGTTCACTGAATCCCATGCCTTGTAACACCTTAGTTATTTTCCTACTATTTTTTTTTTATTTTGGTAAGTGATATCAGTTCATAATTTCCTGTTTATCATGGTAAGTGTTTGGTCTGTTAGATTTTACTGTTTCTATTAATTAATTATTTGCTATTTATCATGGTAAGTGTTTGGTTGGTTGGTTTCTTAACCATTTTCAACATTAATTCTTTGCTTTCATACACTATAGTAATTTTAAGTTTATCTCAGTAAGTAATATATCTGTTAATAATTTTCTGCTTGTTAAAGTTAGTGATATGTCTGTTGAAACATATCTTTTTAGCTTAGTTAGCTGTATATTTTTCATCGCACCAGTTCCAGTATACAGTATGTTCATAAAATTCCATGTCTTCCTGTAGCTTAGGAATTATCTTTTTATCATTATATTATCCCTTGATTTTTTTTTTTTTTTTTTTTCACCATGTTGATTATGTCTGTTGTATTATATCATTTATATTTTTTATGTACATGTATTTCATTGACTGTGAACACTACAGTAATTTCCTCTTTTTCGTGCAAAGTGACATATATGCTGAAATTTTTGTGTTATCGTGACAGATGCTATGTTTATTTTATTGTACCATTTCCATTACTTATGTACATGTATTTTATTGCATTCCAACTCCATGCTTATTTTTTCTTACCATGGTAAGTAATATGTCTCTGTTGACAATTTTCTGTTTATTTTATGAAGACTACAGTATATTTATAACATTATATTATTCCCATTATTGATATTATTTCACGCAACACCACAGTAATTTTCTGTGTATTATCTCTAACGGATATGTCTCTTAATAATATGCGGTTCTTCATAGTAAATGTATTTTCCGTTGCATTATACTATTTCTGCACTTACGTACTCTTCTCGCTGCCGAATATTACAAACCATATGGTACTATTAGGTATGAAACTAACCGGAACGGTCGTGATGCAGAAAGATATCATAAACCAGCATTTGCCTCATTTTGTTGCACTACGATTCGCTGAGTATTAACTACGATCAGTCTCGCCATTACTGCTAAAGAGATAGGTTGTGATCATTTGGCCTTCCCACGTTGTTAATCGTTTGTAACTTAGAATGAATGCTCCAAGAGGGTTTACATGAAGATGAATATGCAGTATATTAAGGTCTTTGTCATCAGAACAAGTTAACCAACCATCGACTTTGGGTTTAAGTTTTTTTCAGACTTCCGCCAAGGAAGTTGGACGGAGGTTGTGTACCACCCTTGTCTGTGTACAATATTTCTCCAAAAGTTGCCAGGACAGTTCAATACAGTCTTGTAGATATGTGGGCAGTGTGTCAAGGAAGAATTTATTAGATTTTGAGGGAGCTCCTGATCCGGATGCAGGAATAAATAATAATTTTTTTGACGTGGACGGAGGTACTTTGCGACTGTTTGACAAGGCATACTAAGACCATAGGTTTAAATGAGTGTGTGAGACCATAAAAGTATTCGTCTGGTAGAACAGAGGAAGTACAGCTATATATCTTAAATTCTATTGACAGACGGAGGTATGCACTCTCTGGGTGCTTTGTAGTTCATGTTGTGTCTGGTCGAGCAAGCAGTAATTATTATTTTTGTTATCTGTATTTCTTCTCTGTTGAGACCAAATACTTTACCGGTGTGATAACAAAAATATCATACTTACTCAGATACATAGTATCTAACAGCACAATTTTTTTTTCTTTCTCCGACTCTGAACATAGACGTCATACGAGTAGTTCGTCCCTGAGGTGCAGCATCCTCCTGCGTGCCACGTACCCATACATGTCACCACTTAGGCTCTAATACCCAATGTCCATAGTGAATACCTGCCTGAATTGTCTCATTCAGAACTAATTTAGTGGTATTTGCAGAGGTAGTTTTGTCGATAGGTGTCTGATATAGTGAAAAGTGCTCCCTGTCCCAGTCTGAGCTCGAACTCGCGACTTCTCGAACAGCAGATAAATTCTCTAACTTAATCACAACTCTAGTTACCTAAATCCTCACTTCAGGTTGACTGGCCCTTCTGTGTCTTTGTAACTTATGCACTTGTGTTTCGCCGCTGTCGTCCACTAAACACAGCCATCGCTCACGATCACACACTTCGTTTCACCAGTTGTTGTTGGTCCGGCCACAGTCATACCTTTTAGCTATTTTGTATTCCCCCCACCGAAGTCACCACCTTCTACCTACTCCTTCCCCTCTCACCTCCCCCTTAACTCCCATTTTCTCCCCCTCCCCAGCATCCCGTTCCCCCATCTTTTCCCTCCCATAGTCCCATTCCCGTGCTCTCTTTAACTAGTTTTCCCTCCCACGCTTTGTTTTTCCCATTATTTACATTCTCCATATCACCTTCACACATTTTTCCCATAATTCTCCCCTCCAACTTTCTCAGTTTTTTATTTGCATTTCCTTCTTTCTTACCTCCATTTTTCTCCTCCCATTGTTCCCCTCCCACGCTCACTCTCTCACGTTTCCCTGTACATTTCCCCACCCAGGTCCTCCTTGTACATCATCATCCAACATTACCCCCTACCTCACTCTCCATCCCATTTTGTACCTCCCAAGTTCTCTCCCACGTTTTCCCATGTTCCTTCTCCCTGATTCTTCTCCCTCCCCTCCCTCCCTCCCGCCTCGTTCCTCCAGTCTTGCGTGTTTGCATGTGCCTAAGCTGAAGCAAAAATCATTCCCATCTATTTGCACCCAAGGCAAGAAAGTTACACTCTTATGGCCTCACCCCTAGTAGAAATGGCTGGTGTGTTCGTCTGAGTATATATCCATTTGTATCTGTGTCTACTATTTGTGTATCTCTCTACCTGCTTATCTGTCTGTCTGTCCATATGCATCTATCTATATTTATGTCTTCCTCTGTCTGTCTACCTCTCTGTCTGTCAGTCTGTCTATCTATCTATCAGTGTTTATTTATCTGTATATTAATGTATTCTCTCCTGTGTCTGTTTTTACATTTGTGTCATTCGGTCCATTTATATGTGTTGATGTGCGTATTGTATTCCCTGTTTTAAGTGTGTGTGTGTGTGTGTGTGTGTGTGTGTGTGTGTGTGTGTGTGTGTGTGTGTGTGTGTGTAAACAAGTTGTAAGCATAACGAAGCGAATAACCCCGTGTAAAATTGATACCACTACCACCGCAACCCCAGCCCACGCAGCCCCGGAGCTCTGTATATGGTTATGTATCACTCTTTATCACTCTGTATCATAATGTATCACTCTGTATCACTCCACACACCGTAGTTACCCTTAGAGCGCTCTGTATCACGCTCAATGACTCTGCAAACACCTTAATTATTTCATCTTGTACTAGGCATCCCTTCCTGGTGTTTGAATGTGATGTATGTGCTTCAGTAATGTGTGTATGGGTGTGGGTGTGTGTGTGTGTGTGGGTGGGTGTGTGCGTGTGTGGGTGGGTGTGTACGTGTGTGTAAACCCAATGTGATATTCATACCACTGCCGTCTGGAGCACCCTTAATCAGTGCACCCGCCCTAACCACCTCGTTTACTCGCTATTCTTCGCTTAATTACTCTGTGTTTGTATGACTCTCTCTCAAAAGGGATCATTGACAGAGAACCAGATCTTTTTCCCTTCTATTCTTCCTCTTTTCACTGTTGACACTTTCCTGTTATTTCCACTTGTTTCTCTTTTTCCTGTTTTATCTTCTCATTTTCCTCTTTTGTTTACTTATGCACTTTTTTTTCGCTCTGTTGATTTTTCTTGTTTTTACTTTTCTTCACATTCCTTGTTCACTGTTTCCCGCGTATCGTTTTTCCTCTCTCTCTCTCTCTCTCTCTCTCTCTCTCTCTCTCTCTCTCTCTCTCATATCTATCCCTCTATCTGTCTATCTCCCCTCCCCCATAACTCCCCTCCTCTTTCCCTGTCCTGATTAACATAATAAGCACACCTTAACAAGACCCACAGGAGGCAGGGTTGGGTTGAGGAATGAGAGGAGGGGAGGAGACGAGAGGGAAGAGAAGAGGAAAAGAGAGGAGAGGAGGAGAAGAGAGGAGAGGGAAGAGGAAAAGAGAAGAGGAGAAAGAAGGAAAGAGAAAAGTGAGATGACTTGAACTGATGAGACAAGAGAAAAGAAGAGAGGAGGGAAAGAGGACGGAGAGGAGAGGAGAGGAGAGGGGACGAGGGAGTGAAGGGCAAAGTAAGGGAAGGGAAGGGGAGTAAGGGAAGGGAACTAACAGGGGTTTAAAGGAAGTGGATGGAGAGAGAGAGAGAGAGAGAGTTATACAAAGGAAGTATATATAGGGTGAGAGAAGTAAACACGGAAATAAGGAGTGCGAGTCAAGAGAGCATTCTGAGAATTCTGAGAGAGAGAGAGAGAGAGAGAGAGAGAGAGAGAGAGAGAGAGAGAGATGAAAGGCGAGAGGGGGTAAGTCGCAATTAAGCAAGAGGAGAGACGAAGTGGCAGGATATAATTAACTGAAGGACGTACAAACCAAGCATATCCGAGAGTAAACGTGAGAGAGAGAGAGAGAGAGAGAGAGAGAGAGAGAGAGAGAGAGAGAGAGAGAGAGAGAAACAATACGCGAGAGAAGGGCCAGAATGAAAGCAAACTCTGATAATTACACTGAGAGAAAAGTAAATTATCATGAGAAGCAGAGAGGAAAAGGAAGCGAGTGATCAGAATAAACAGAGTGGAATAGTAAAGGGAATGAGAGATGTGGAAGAATGTGTGTGTGTGTGTGTGTGTGTGTGTGTGTGTATTGGAGAGAGAGAGGGGGGGAATCAGAAGAAGAAGACGACGAAGAACAATTAACCTTCGTCGGTAATATTTATGAACGAATTAACACCCCTTTTTCATCCTTAAGCCAGACGATATTGTTTACCGCTGACAGAAATTGCATCAGCCAAGGGGTTAACCCAACATGGGCCGTGTGTAGCTGCTTCAATTGCAGGAAAAAAATGCAAAGAAAAACATGTGCATAAATTTTAGCGCTGCACATGTAGATTATTAAAGAGCGGGAAAAACAAAGTTGGTAAACATGGTGACAATTTCACTTCCGATGGTTCCGCAAGAAAAAAAGAAAGAGAAAAGAAAAAAGAGGAAAAGAAAAAAACGGGATATCAAATGAAGTAATACAGTAATCTCGCTGGCAACCCTTCGCAACAACTCTTCCTTAGCGATTTAATATTTCATTTGCAGAGTCGCGTTTTAAATGGTATTTCAGACTCCGTGACAGAGTTTCCTTAGCGCGTTAATATTTTGTATAATTTATAAAGCCGTGATCTAGTTCGTATAGGATCTTCGTAGGCAACTCTTCTTAGCGGTTTAATATTTGTTTATGGAGCTTTGATTTGTGGGGTGTAGTAGAATTCGTAGTAACTGTTTCTTAGTGATTTAATGTCCTGTTTATGAAGCTTTGGTCTAGTGGGTACAAGAAGCTTCATAGCACCTCTTTTGTAATCTGTAGCTGCTCTTACAAACCTGTCCTCTAGCATCAGATTTCGATAGTAATGTGGCAGCAGTGGAACCCTCGCCCTGGCTTTAAACTTGTGATGAGGCTCCGTTAAGTAGAAGCCATTGCACAGCTGCCGCGGTTGAGTCAGGTGTAATATTGGGTTGGTGAAGTATCTCCATTAGTGTGTGTGTGTGTGTGTGTGTGTGTGTGTGTGTGTGTGTGTGTGTGTGTGTGTGTGTATGTGTGTTGGGGGGGTTGGAAGGTATGGGTGTGGGTGTGGGTGTGTATGGGGATCGGGAAGGATCTCCATTAGTGTGTGTGTGTGTGTGTGTGTGTGTGTGTGTGTGTGTGTGTGTGTGTGTGTGTGTGTGTGTGTGTGTGTGCGCGCATCAGAATGTTTATACGTATCAAGATCAGTTACATTGGCTAGGTAATCGCAGGACCGGGTGTGGCTGACTCAGAACCGTAAATTGAGAAGCGATTTCCCTTTAATTTTTCATTTTAGAATTGTTCTCTTGTATTTCTTTCAGTCTGGAAGAGAATTTTCGAAGTGGAAGGGTTCGATATAGCCTTGGCCAACCATCTCCCTTCATGAGACCTCTCCTGTCCTGAGTAAAGCCGAGTGGAGTTAGCTTTATAGTGATTAAGGGTGTTAGGAGACACGCTCTGAGGTGGTCTGGCCATGTTGAGAAGATGGAGAACGAGAGACCAACTAAAAGAGTGTGTGTGAGTGAGGTAGAGGGGGGAGAGGAAGAGGGATGAGCTGAAGGGATGAAGTGGAGAGATACGTGAGTGAGTGGGGTGTGAGTTTGTGAGAGAGCAGCCTGATGGTAGAAGACAGAGCGACGTGGAGGCACTTTGCTTCTGGTCACCCCATACGGGACTAAGGGATCTGGGCAGATAGATAGATAGATTGATAAACAGATAGAGAGAGAGAGTGGGGGAGAATAAATCACAAAATAGCGTTATCGGATTGTGTAGGTTAAAATCTATTCACAATTTAGGAGCTTTGGGCCGCTCCATTCAGCCATAGTATAGGTTAGTTGACAAAAAAGATAGACAAATACAGGCAGACCATTGGGGGGAGAGAAGTTTCACTCAGCCTTAAATTTTATTACTTTATTTCGGCCCAGATCTTTGTGCTGTGTTGACATGCCGTAGGAAGGGGTCGGGAAGAGCAAAAAGGCTGGTATGGAGAATGAGAGACTGACTAGAAGAGTATATGTGAGTGAGGTGGAGAGGGAGTGGAGGAGGGGGAGACCAGTGATGTGATGGATGTGGTGGGGAGATACATGAGGGAGAGGGGATGAGTTGGAGGGAGGGCGGCCATTTGGCAGAGGATAGGGCAACGTGGAGGCGATTTGTTCGTGGCCACCTCTTACGGATTAAGGTGTCTGGCAGATACATAATTTTTTTTTCACATTTTTTTTCCGAATCGATCCAAACTGTTGACATCTGGTAGGAAGGAAGGAAGGGATGCTCGTAATGCAACTCGTTTTTACTCTGGAAAAAGACAAAATTTACTCTTTTTCTGTGTATGAAAATAGGTGTATTTACTCATTATTTCTGAATATATCTTCAGTGTTTTGTTGGCTTGTGGTAGAAAAAAAATTAAGAATAAAAGATTTGCAGTAAGAAAGGAAAAAGAATCAGTCTTTCGTAGTCGTACGTACTTCGGCACCGACCGTAGTGATGGAGAAAAGGAGGGAGAGAGAGAGAGAGAGAGAGACACACACACACACACACACACACACACACACACACACACACACACACACACACACACACACACACACAGCCGGCCACTTCCATGGACAGGGATCGAGAGGGATGTATCTGACATCACAGAAAAATGTAACAAAATATTTTTCCCTCTGACGTGCTTTCTATAATAATAGTGGGGATACGCTGTTTCTCCTATTAAAACAGTGGAGCTTCACCGTACCCGCTCGTACCCAGTGGCGTAGCTATGGGGGGGCTTGGGGAACCCGGGCCCCTATCCCAGTCAGACCCTTCCCCCTCCCCCCCCATACTGGCACCTCACATTTGAAATTCCCTTTTTTTTTTTACTTTTCTCTTTTGTGGACAACATGTAACACTGCCCCCCCCTAAGAATAGGGTTTGGCCCTCCGGAGATTTATCCAGACCTGGCAACGCCACTGGTGATGTTCCAGAACAGCGATGTGGTACTATCGTGGTGGTGGAGTGTGTCATAATTGTGGTGCGGCAGTGTGGAGGTGATGAAATATGACAGGACTGTGGTGTGGAGTGGTAGTGTGATGGTGGTGAAATGTGAGAGAGTTGTGGTGTGGAGTGGTAGTACGTTGGTTGTGAAATGCGTCAGTATTGTGGTGTGGAGTGGTAGTGAGGTGGTGGTGAAATGTAAGAGTATTGTGATGCGGCCTGATAGTGTGGTGGTGGTGAAATGTGACAGTATTGTGGATAGAGTCGTTGTGTAGTAGTGATGATAAAATGTGACTGCTGTGGTGTGGAGTGGTAGTATGGTGGTGGTGGTGGTGGTGAAATATGACAGTATTGTGGTGGTGAAATGTGACGGTATTGTGATGCTTGTCCAGGTAACGAGTTAACAGGCAGCAATGGCAGGTGCGGGAAATAAGGATGTGGTGCAGTGGGAATGTAGTCTGTTTATTCCAAACCCCTTTCGGCTCAGTTGGTAGCCAAGTGTAGTCAGATTAGAGGATAAATTCGACTACTAACCAAGGAGACTTATTCCTTCCTCATAGTTATGATTCATCAGATCTCATGCAACCACAACTTAATTTTCAAGTCGTGAGAGTGGCAGAATTCCGTCAGCTGACAGCAAATCGACGATAGTGTGGTGAGGAAATGTGCACTGTGGGCGAGGTGATGGGAATGGTTGCAGCGATTACGTACAGTCCCGGAAAGAAATATCGTGACACTTTTTCGTCGAACAAAGTATGAAGCTCTTACGCCATATTGTGAAAAGTTTGTTTGGACTACGAAGCAGGCGTCACAAGGTTTCCAGTGTAATTAAGAGGGGCGGGGGAGAAAGAGAAAGAAAAGACGAAAAAAATCAATTCCAAACACTCCTACCCTTCAGTGTCAACAGGTCATACAGTATCACAACCATTAACTCAGCGTTCTGGTATCACAGTTTAAATGATTATATTTCCCGTAAAAAGCATCGCATCTGGCTGAGCAAACAAACAAAAAAGCGTTGATATTTATACGATTTATTAACACCAGTGTCAATGCAGATTGAGCAACATAAAACACGCCTGGCTCATATTACCATCACAATAGCGGTGAGGGCCTAATTAAAAGCGTATGATATATGAGCGGAGTTTGTTAATTATGGGGTGAGAAAAATTACAGTACTCGTATGTAAACACACAACACTGATGAACTGCCGTGCGTAAATATGGGCTCCAAACAGTGAAGACTTAGGCACTTCTACGTTTTAACCCTGCTTTACCAGTGACATATTTTTGTCTTTGTTTCATGTATTCTTGCGCTTTCTAGACAATTTATTCACATAAGACTCTTCTGACTGTAAGGGTTTGATTTAGCTTTCAGTTACCTGGGTTTCAAGTAATAAAAACTACTGTATGTGCTCTTAAGTTTAAACGCCTCCTTTCGGGTGACTTATTTTTAATTCTTGGTCTCTCTGCAGGCGATTTTATTCATCTTAAGATAGCCTTTCCAGTTGGTGACGTTAGATTTAGCTTTCAAACAACGGAAACCTAGACAAATTACGGTTTACTTATGGTTTATGTCCTTCATCTCGGTGACTTACTTAGGGTTGAGGTAAAATGCATGGAAGCTCTTGAGATGTCTGCATTAAAGTTATTATGCTATATATTTCATTCTATTTGAGCATCAGTTATACCATGAGCGAGTTGACACAGGCCGGGAAGGCAGAAGCAGAACCGCCTCACACTACACCGAACCGAGACAGAAATTTGTAGTTTTAGGAGATTGGCGGTATAGATCTACTTTAATTCTAGTTTCAGGTTAATGCTACTCTCTGAACATTAGTTATGCCATGAGCTTGTTGACAAATGCTGGGAAGACAGAGGCAGAACCAGCTCGCACTGTATTGAACTGGTGCAGATTTAAAGCCTTATGAGAGTTATGGTGTTAGGAACTCCTTCACGTGGTGGCACAGACATAGCCAGCCACCTCCACTGACTGATTTTGCAAACGTCCTCCCACTTCCTTCCTGTCCTTGTGGTTTGATTGTTTGGAGAGAATGGCATGGTGTGGTCATGTGGAGAGTGGAGAATGTGAGATTAACTTAGAGGGTGTGTGTATGAGTGAGATGGAGGGGGACAAAGAGGAAGGGAGAACCCAAGGATGAGGTGTAGAGGTATTTGATGTAGGGTGGTGTAAATTGAAGGGAGGGCATCCTGTTTGCGCGCGCACACACACACACACACACACACACACACACACACACACACACACACACACACACACACACACACACACACACACACACACACACACACACACACACACACACACACACACACACACACACACACACACAATAACGACCGTGAATTAATCGTCAGTTTGTTTGTACACCTCAAGCCGCTCACCACTTGCCGGATAAGCACAGATAGGGAGAGCGGAAATTAGGGCTCCAGTCAGCACCACCATCACGTCGCTGCTTTGGGTTGTGTTGTTCTAGCCAGCGCTGGGGTTGGGATGGGGTTAGTGTAGGGATCTTGTCCTTCTCGTAGTCGTTAGGTCGTGTTCACCTGTACTGCTTGCTGGCGGCGGGAATTTTGTATCACTGTAACCCACATGATTCTCGAACGCACCCGCCCGCGTCCAGTGGGGCCACCCGTATGCGTTACGGTGATGCACCATTGATAAGTGGGAGCGACTATCATCTACTCACTTGTAGTTCTGCAATTTTTTGGAAGACTTTACCAAAAAAAATTGAACCCGACTTTGTATTTTAGAATCCTCTGAACACTTTTAAAAATTACCTCGACTGTATACTTTGCAATCATCAAGGCAGTACATAAGAAATGAACCCGAATATTTATTTTTGCATCAACAAGACAGAAAGAAGAATAGGAAATGAACCCGACTGTGTATTTTAGAATCAGGTGGCGCGCAGCAGTTGGTGAACAATTTCCATGCCGTGGTATTGAATGAACTCCAAATTCTCACAACCCATTAATTTTAAATAACTATATACTCTACGGATCCAGATATTGGCGGCGTAAACAGTCCAGCGTTAAATTAGACGCACTCGGTCTGAAAATGTCAATAGAGTTTACAGTGTTAGGCTACGTGAAGTATATTATTACACTTTTCTACTCTAAATTAGGGGTGTTGGACGCCTTCACGTGGTGGCACCGATATAGCTGACCAACTTCTATCTCCGCCCGGTTATGCAAACGTCCCCCAACTCCTTCCCTGTCCCCCGAAAGGAGAATAGTAGGCTGCAAGATGAGCGTAACTTTAGTCTGCAATCTTAACGCTTAAGTGTCTCATATGAGCCCGGGGTTGCAGGTGTTATAATACTAATAGTAACACTAATTCTAATATAAAATGGATATCAAAGTGACTCAGTGATTACCGCGTTCGTCCTCTGACCAGCGTGTGCTCTGTGACCAAGGAGTATAAGAGCTACCTTCAGTTCTGTCCAACTCCCTGATGCAAGTGTGTACTGCTATTTTAGGTTCAGGTATTTAGCTACTCAACTTTGCAGGAGTCATCTTCACTATGTCTTGCCCTCATTATACGACCTTCCGTCTCTTGACATCTCGAAATGAGTACATCTTAAATTTAGCTCTCTTTTGATTGTTTGTGGGAGGGATTTGTTTTGCTGACTGTCTTTTTTTTTTTTTTTTAAGGAAGGGGGAGGGGGAGGATCTACCATTAAAACAATAATTGACATTCCTGTGGGTGTCGTTTACCTTGTGATGTAGCACCAGTTTTCGTAAGGTGTTGGTGTCGTTGATGATGATTTTTCGAAATAACGTGGCCCATAAGAGTGGCAGCCTTCCGGAGAGCGATAATCCTTCAGTTCCATGGCGTTTCTATATTTTATTCTTTCATCCGCCAGATATATTGTATTTGGCCTTGGAGAAACATCTGCTGGTCAAGAAGTTAGCAACGATTTCATCAAGCTTAGAGAAGAGTGTTTGTGATAGAAGGGTTAAGGTCTACTCTGTGTACAGTAGTTTGTAGAAAGAGCATATTGACATATCTTCAAACGTGAACCCAGTGTTTCTTTGTCACAACAGAACATAGTAGTTCATTTATGTGGACTGTGGTACGAACTGCATATATTTACATATATTTTTAAACAAGTTCTCAATGTTCTCTCGCTGTAACAAACTTGATTAAGCATTCTTTTATGTAGATTGGTGTGGACTGCATGCATTTACGTTTATTTCCAAGCAAATCCACAATGTTATATCGTACTAATAAACCTTAAATATTTCTTTTCTGTAGACTACACCCAAACTGTTATTAATGTACAGCGATTCGCCATTCAGCCCGGGTCACTTACACGCACAATATCCCAGCAGTAAATTGAGAAGTGAGGAAAACCGAAGCCGGCAGTGTGAATGCAGTTTATACGCCCTCAATACAAAACTACTCAGCGTCTCGTTAGCCTCCTTGCCCGCTCGTTAGTGTGTCACGGAGAAAAGAATTGGGTGGTAAATCGGAGAACGAAGAGGGAGTGTACGGCAAGGGCGCTCCGGACCCATCCTACCTGGGCAGTGTTGCTGGAGAGGGACGCCTTCATGTGGTGGCACCGATAAACCAGGCGGCTCCACTGCCAGGATATACAAACGTCCCTCAGATATTTTCCAGTCCCTCGAATGGATGATGATGGGTTGTAGGAGGATGGCAACTTAAGCCTGCAGTCCACTGGGATCACATTTCAAATGAGCCTGGGGGTCACAAAAAAAAAAATAAATAAATAAATCAATGCAGGCCGTATTCCAGGTGGTTTAGGGGGCATCATAGTATCCGTTCTTTTGCGATTTATTTGGCATATTACGCCTTATTATTATCTTGTATTTTCTTCTTGTTATTCATATCCACCCCAGCAGTGAGGGTCGTACACTAGGTAGCAGAGGAGGCTTCGTATCATCCATTCCTAATCGATTTATTTTGCCTGTTATTTTGCTTTACTATTCTCCTACGTGTCATTCTTATCTCTTTATATCAACATGCATTGCCAAAATATCCTACAAGATTATATTAACGTAGGTGGTGTCATAGCCCAGGAAAAGCAACCCCGTCAACGAGATAGATTAGTCGAGGAAAACTTCATATGTTTCTGAAAATAATGCTGGAAAATGGGGGGAAAATGCGACAAGGAAAAGGGGTAAACTAATGATATGTAAAAATAATTAAGGTAAATGAGGGGAAAAGTAGATCAGGGAAAAATGATAGATTGATGATTTGTAAGTGAAAAAAAAAAACTGTGAAGACGGCAGACAGACAGACAGGTAAACAGACAGACAGAGACAGAGTAGAGAGGGAGGGAGGGAGTGGCGGTGGAAGGAAAACTGTGTGCAGGTGTGAAATTTTTTGGCAATATGTATGCAAATATGGCGGTGTGTGGGGAGTGGTGGTGCCCGTGGCTAGGCGACGCGGTTAACAAGCCTAATCGTTGACGTCGACTGGAAAGGTGAGGAGCTGAGAGAGAGAGAGAGAGAGAGAGAGAGAGAATTAAAAGGCAGGGAGGGGAATGAATTAAGTGAGGTTGGGGAAAGAGGGATTGGAAGGAAGCTGAATGAAATAGCCTAGCAGTAACTAGAACATTATGAAGACAATCTCGTGCTAAGGGGGTTAAATGGAATGCTCATGCTAAAGAAGTACGTGGTGGTAGTGGTTGATGATGATGGAGAAGCATAGTTGGAGATGATGATAGAGATGCATAGTTGGAGATGATGATAGAGATGCATAGTTGGAGATGATGATAGAGATGCATAGTTGGAGATGATGATGGAGAAGCAAAGTTGGGGAGACGGCACAAGAAAGTGGTTCTTTTTCTCTGTGGGGAGAGGAGCAACGGACCCACAGGTTGTCTGTGCAATTCTACTTTTTCATGCAGTTTTTTATATTCATTTTTTTTAGGAGGGACTTCATGTAATTTTGGAGATGGTGATGGAGATCCGTTGCTGAAGAGACGGAGGGAGAATATGTAGATCCTTTTTCTCTTGCATGGAAGGGGGAGCAACAGGTCTGGAGGCTCTTCGTTCGGGTTTACTTTCGCTTTCGTCTGTTTTTTTTATTTTACCTTTTGAAGGGGGGACTTATGTTGTGATGGAGACAGTGATAGAGATCCGTTGTTGTTGAAGACGGGACAGTAAAATACAGGTTTGTTTTATCTGTTCGGAAAGAGGAGGGACGGGCCTACAAGTTGTTTGTGGAATTTTACTTGTTTTCCTTTTGTCTACGCTTTTCATTTTGTTTTTCTGGAAGGGAGGAGGGATATATGTGGTGGAAAGTGTGTATGGAGAAATGCGGAGACGAGGAAGATGAATTTTGATAGTTCGTGTGTGGGAAGAGGGAAGAGAAATATATAGAAATGAAAGAAAAGGAAAGAAAAATAGATGGAGAGGAAAACTTATTTTGAATTTTGTTCGCAGAGACTTTTTAATAGTTCTTCTGTTTTTGTTCTTTCACTTTATTTTTGGATCCTATCTCACTTGACCTGTTACGTGGGAAATAGGATTGGGATGATGATGATGATGGTGGTGGTGATGGTGGTGGTGAAGGGCAAGGTAAGGGCAGGTAAGGGGTGCCAGGACATGTGCCCTATCATCCACATCACGCTGGCTCTTCCTCATTACCCCTCCACCTCATCTCACTCACAGGAGCTGGCATGGAGGGATGGAAAGGCGGGGGGGAGGGAGGAAAGAAGGGAGAGAGAAAGTAAGCAGAAGGTAAATAAGGAGAGAAGGGGAACGGACGGAAGAAGAAAGAAGGGGAAAAGGGGCGGAAAGCAAGGAAGGTATAATTTACCAGTGGCCCGGAATGCCAGTTGTCTGAGTTCTTTGATAGTGTAAATAAATGTATGTGTACATACACGATTATATTATGACGATATTCTAGGTGTGTTTGGTGAAGGGAATACTCTTATTTATATGTCATCACTGACAGGAGAGGACAATGTCGTCGTATCGTATCGTTTATAAAGGCTCCAACATGCTTCCATGCGCCGGCCTTGTTCACCTAATTTCGGCTCTTCATGCTGCTTCCCCATTTAGTCCCCAGTCCCTGAGGTCACACACTGTGACCTTGTTGCAGGTCACCCTGGATCTGCCTATCGCAGCTCTACCCCCAACGTTCACATTTCTCACTTTCCGCACCCAAATGTCATCTTCCATCCTCTTCACATGTTCAGACCATCGCAGATTGTAAATATTATAAAGATTATAAAATGCATGTATTTAAGTCAGAATGGTGAATGAGAAATTAACATAATTATTGTATAATTTCTCATTAGTGACGGTCCCCTAATGCTTGAAATACTGTTGCATCAGATTTCAAATAATAATTAAAAATTAATTTACTACTTCCTCTAATGATGTAAATTGTAAGAAATAATCGGAAACGGTCCCCATGATTTGAAAAAAAAAATGGTATCCCGTACTGACATCAGGAGGAGGTGGCAATGAAGGCTTCATAAAACTAAAGCAAATCGGTCCGAGAGAAGCAGCTGGTGAGGAAGGTAGAAGAGACCGTAAATAGTTGTCTCGGGAAGTTAATTATCTCACTGATCAGTGCCTCACAGATATGTTAACTTTGTGAGGGGAATCATTTTTAGTACTCGTACCTAGTTATTAGTTCCATGGGTCTTCCTGCTGAACAGTGTCAGTACAATATTATCTTGGAGTTAATCTTGCTACATCCAGCGCTCATTTCTCTCATATTTATCACTTCCGTCTAATTTTACCTAACATATAAAAATGAGAAACCGGTAGGTACTTCTCGTACACTCAGACGCAAACAAAAAACACCTTAACCGTGTCAGTACTTTGAAGTCATAGGAATTATTTTTTGTTCTTTCCACTGTCTACTTCCCTCGTATTAATCATGTTCATCATATTTTTACATAACATAAAAAATGGGATACCAGCAGACAATAATAAATTCCGGCACAGATAACAATCATACCTTCTTCATAACACTGATGTCGTGGTGATTACTCTTGCCGCCTCAGTGTCATTTCTCTCCTATGATTTACGCTCGTCTGCCTTCGTACCCAGGATATGATGTGCTCGTACCCTCTTCAGCTGGTGATATTCCTTGGTGTAAACAAAATACACCACATAACTGTAGGTGATCCTTTACAAGTGGAAATGTTGGCAGGGAGAGAGAGAGGTTAGAGCTTGAATGCTTTATTATCTTTAACATTTCAGGCCACACAGACTTTCTAAAGATGGGTTCTGTGTAGCCCGAAACGTTTGAGAAAATAAAGAATTCAAATTTTAACCTGCGTCTCTCTCCCATTCAAAATTTCCACTCAACATTTCACTACGATAGAGTCTTGTTTGGGTTTAATCTGAATCCGACCAGATGATTTCTATTCAGTTTAGAGGAAAATTCCTTGAGAGAACGGGTTAAAGAATGTTGTTTAACTTCGTCAGTTCGAAAAATCTTTACTAAGCTGAATAAAGAAGACAGCAAAAAGGACATCATCTTATTGACAGAGTTATCACTTTCACTGTGGAGTTTTTTCTTAAGCTTAGGATATAATCGTTTTACGGCAGCAAGAGAAATAAGACGTCCTCGTAGGGAAGGGCTTAGGATATACGGCTCTTGTCTCCCCCTCCCGTCGCCTCGTCAGCGTTATTAGACGACACGTTCGCATGCAAAGAAAGAGAAAAAAAAAAAATCTCCAAACGCGAATTCCTTCAGTCCCATGACGTTATTCTTGCTATCTCCAGACGATTTTATTTAACGTAAGGATAGACCTGTAGAAGTGGAGGAGTTAAGAAGGGCAATTTATAACCCCATCAGAAAAGTCTCCCCCAAACCTGGATAAAATAGTTTGGGAGTAGCAAGGCAAAAAAAAAGTACATAAGAGTTTTAAAGATCTCGATTCGCCTCCTGTCGCCTTGCCAGTACCAGCAAACCAGGCATTCACACACACAGGAAAAAAAAATGATGATTCCGTTAGCGCGAATTCCTTTAGCGCGGGTTCCGTCAAGCGTTAAGGAGGAAATTCAGAGAGACGGCTTCAACATCCCGTTAAATTTTCGTTCCCTGGCCTCCGTCTCTCTTCTCTAAAATAAAACCCATGATGAGGGCGAGGAAAAATAATTATTCTCTAACCTGAGCCCATAATGGAATATCTAAGAGTGGTGGAAAGACGTGATTGCCTTCTTGGGGCTTGGGTGAGGGGGGACTGGGGGGTGGGTACGGTCAAAAGGGTTGGGTGGTTGATTTCAATAAAAAGATCATGGCATCACAACAAAAGAGGTCATTGCTACCGTACAAGAAGAATAAGAGCAGAAAATTGATATGGGTCTAATATATAAATTCACATAAAACATCAAGAACATCATAAAACTATGCATAAAATAATGTAAAGTTAAGGAGGCGTAATATTCTCTATAGGTTGATTCAGAGCATGTTAATACTAAGGAGATATAAATAACATATAAGAGAATAATAAGGTGTAAAATGTGAGATAAGAGGCAAAGGAAGAGGTACTGCGAAATCTTTGTCAACCGGAATAAGGCACAATATCAACTAAATTAATGTAATGATGTGGACGTTGTAATGCGTGATATTACCTCTTGAACGCAACGGAGAGTGTGAGTGGTAGTTATATTATGTAAAGATTTTCATTTTTTTTTCTGAATCTCCCCTCTGCATAAGGGCTTCTATCGACAGTGAGTGTAGTGGGGTGTATATTGTGAAACGCCATCTTTCCGCTTAAATTCTGCAGTTGATGTAAGTGGGGTGTTGCCATTTAACCCATTCATTTCGGTTACATATTATTATTATTATTATTATTATTATTATTATTATTGCCATCTGCAGGCGATTTTTTTTCGAACTCTGGACAGACCTGTAGTAGTGAGGGGAGGGTAATGAAGGGTATATTTTACTCCTCCAGTTCGATGAGTCTCCCCAAAGCTTTTAAAAAATAATGTGATAGTTGCATTAGTAGATTGTATAATACGTCACTGGGAGCGAAGTGAGTAAAGCTGATTATGAATTTGTGAGTTCGGTCTCGAGAATACGGCCTTGTATCAATCTAACTGTGGTGAAGTGGACGGCGTGGAAGGTGGTGTCTCCTCTTGAACACTTCTCTTGATTTGGATAGTGTGTTTGTAATCTGTCAAAGTTGATCATAAGGTGTTTGTGAAATCGATCTCGAAATACATCTCTGTATTAGTTGACCGATTTAGGATGGAAGTGAATGTTGTGGAAGGTGCTCTCTGCGATTGAACACTGAAGCTAATGTAGGTGATAACTGTGTAATCATTTAAAGTTGATATTAAAATGTTTGTAAGGCTGGTCTCGAAATACTGATCTATATCGATTGGCTGGGTAAGTGTGGTGTGTACGTTATGGAAGGTGATCTCTCGGCTTGAATACGGCAGGTGATGTAGGTGGCAATTGTAATATCATTTTAAAGCTGATCTTTTCACCTAGGATGATCGTAGTGCCGGTTTGTGATGGTTGGGCCTCACTTATGGCACCGGGAAAATAAATACGGGGGGGGGGGAATAATATACTGAAGGGGAAATGAGGGAATGAGCTTAACTCTTTGAATCCATTGACGTATTAATTAGTTTATGCTGCTACAAGGTTTGAGCATATTATTATTATTATTATTATTATCATTATTATTATTATTATTATTATTATTATTATTGTTATTATTATTATTATTATTATTATTAGACGTTTAGGTAACAGGGAAAGGTCAAAGTTAATCATATGTTATGACGTTGATGTTTTAAATATTGGTTTGAAAAAAAAAAAATGGGTTTCGTCATCAACTTCTCCGGCTAATTTGGCCATAATCGGACAAAAACTCCTCCTTACATAAAGGCCTGAACTACAGTATTCTCAGGGCCACAGTGAATTTAGTTCTGGAACGGAGCACAATTGGTAAAAAGTCCAGGTTGGAAGGTAAGGTCTCAGTCCCCCCAGTCCAAAAAGTCTGTCAGGCTGACAAAAATATTCTCTCAGTATCAAGAATAACATAAAATTAAGGCATGCTACTGAAGGGGAAACGGAAAAGTCTTTTAGAGTGTCAAAGTCTGCCTCGTTCAGCTCGTCTGGGTACAATACAAAGATTTGAATTCAGTAATAAGGGAGAGATATTAATTTCGTTACATTTCTTTGGGAGCGTGATTAATTCTGTACCGAGTAAATACTGATTAACTCGCACAGTAAAATATTTGGACATGAATCGGTTGTGCAAAAAGTGTGATAGGATGAGAGCAGGGGGTAAGAGGGTTCAAGAGATCGGCTCTCTGTAGTGATGGGAAAATAGAAATGCAATATCAGTGGGGAAGAGAGATGGATGTTGGAGCGGGCTAGTGTCGGTTTCCGTGTTGGAACTGGTCTACTCCCTCAGCTTGATATTAAGTTGTGGTTGTGTGAAGTTTAGTGTCGTAGGTATGAGTCTCCTTGATTGGTGTAAATGGTTTGTTTTCACCCGGGAGAGAGAGAGAGAGGGGGGGGGGGAAGAACCAGAAAGCTATTACTGCAAAAATACACAAATATAATCCAGGAAGAGTGGGAAGTACAGTAAGGCTGAGTTGCAAGCAAATGATGAAGTGTGGCACATCGTCTCTCACTCCACTGAACCAGAAAAACCCTGTGACTGATGTGCCATTAACAAGGTAAATGAATTTTTTTGCATTTGGTGTCCCGGAGCTTAAATGGTCAAGTCAGTTTGCTCGTTTGTAATGGCTTAGCGACACGTTTGGTTCCCAGCGCCCGTTCGTCCGTGAAATCTGCCCAAATTATAAGTGGAAAAACGTAATAGTGCTCTGTCGTTAAAACCTTTTGCACACAGGTCATAAACATGGTAATCTTTAATATTTTTGTATAGATTTTCAGAACCCAGGAAATATCTAGTAAAACTAGCTCCTTAGCTAAGGTCGTTAAATTTTGCTAAGCATTTTCTGTGTCCTCTTGTTTTCGTACTTGCTACCTCCAGTCCAGTTTATTTAGATTTAGAGAGACCATTTGTTTTTATGCAAGGCGGAAAGAATCATAGGTTGGAAGCCTGCAAGTTGTTCTTTCCTGAACATCTGTCTGAAGAGCATTAAGAGCGTAGGAAGTACCCTGTCCTTCATGACTAAGATTGTTCAACACTGGAACTGCCTTCTTTAATCTGTTTTCCCCTCTGTCTATAACTATCGGTCTTTTAGCAGCAGTGTACCCAAGCCTCGCGATATTAAAGCTCTTTTATCTAGTTAAATCTTTGAAGGAAATTTTTTCGGTTGTGCAAAAAGTGTGATAGCTTTCTGTTGCTGTTTCTTTCTGTAAAGAAAAAAACATCCTAGCTTCATGTCACCAGCAGTTACACAAGCAACAAAAATTCTGTGCTATCGACACAGCATGTTTCATAAACAAATTTATAAGCAATTGCTAACGTAACGGGAGTGGTGCCAAGGAGGGGGTAGGAGCCTCAAAAGTACCACCACATAATGCGCCACACCCAGTTCTATTATTTTTATTTGTTATACAAAATATAAGCGAATATTTATCGTTTCCGCTGTGGGAGTGGTGTGGATACAGTCAAGCACTGGGGGGGAGGCAAGGCTGAACATGAACAGTTACAATTGTATCTTCAAAATATTCGTTTGCCTTCGTCGCACCTCCCCCTCACGCAACACTGTTTTACTGTTTTTGTATGCAAAAAGAAAATATCGTCTTCTAAGCGCAATGCTGATAAGAGATGTTAAGTCCCTCCTGCTTCAGAAAACTTGACGTATAAACCGAAGAATTGGAAATGCATGAGAGAGAGAGAGAGAGAGAGAGAGAGAGTAATGGTGGATGAAAAACTTTAGGATTATGAATGCTTGATAAAAAAAAAAAAGATAACGTCAGGGTGATTGACTGATAATGAAAATTAAATTATAAGCGCTCAAAGAGTAGATACCTCCCCCTGCATCGGAATCAGAATACTCCTCCAAATTTAACCAGTCGAATACTTTTAAGGTCCCACATAATCAGTTACTTCTACGGTCTTTGTCTGCCCTCTTGTACAGTCTCGAACAGCACATACCTCCACCCACGCCAATGAATCTGTTACTTATTCCTGCGTCCGGAATCACCTCAAAATCTGTTCAACTCTTTCTTGACTCACTGCCCATCAATCCTCGAGATTTTATTGAAATCCGATAACAGCTGTTTGGAGATATGTTTTGCACAGATAGACAAACAAACAGACACGGGTGTATAGATTACGTCCTGCAACTTTGTTGGCGATGATAATGAGTGGGTGATCAGTAAAAGAGCGAAGATTTTTACATTTTACAGATCGGATGATGATGATGAAAAACCGAATCACCTTAGGACGATGAATTGATGTTAGTGGACATGAATATAAAATACCCCCCCCCCCATGTCCCCCTGGCGTTAAAATTGCGCGGCACCCCACCTCCCTCCATTCCCGCGAGGTGGCACTGATGTCATGTATGCAAACTCAATTCCCGCCTACCTGCTGCTGTGAGAAAAATATTTTGGGGTGTGGCGGTGATGTGATGTGATGTGGGAGTACTGATTTACCTGCCGAGGGTTGTTAATGCAGTCGAATTGATGTGTTGTGGTTAAGTTGAGGTTGGGTGGGAAAAATATTTTGGGATTTGGCATTGATACTGTGATGTGACCATGTGATGTGTAATGTGAGGGTACTTGCTTAGCTTCAGAGTCGTTAATGCAGAGGAATTAACGTGCTTCGGTTTTGTGGTTTTATTAGGTTTCGTTGGGATAGGTTAGGTAAATAATATAGTTTCGTGTGGCGGTAACGTGATGCGATGTGATGATCCTAAGGGTTGTTAGTAATAACAAATAAATGTGGTTATTGTAGTGATGTGTAGGTATTGTGGCGTTAGGTGGTTGTTGCTGTGGTGTTGTGTGGCATGGCTGTGGCACGGTGTTAGGTGATTGTTTGTGGATGTGTGAATAACCGGCAACGTTTGTCAGACAGTGAACATATTCTAGGGGGTTATTTTCACTCCCGTCTGGCGATATTTATTCTGGAAAGGGTAACCCCTGGAAAGAAAAAACTTAAGACATATATCTTTCTTAAATCGTGGGATTATATCTCAAATTATTACAGCATGTGTCTGTTAATGACGTAACTTTTGGAAATTAGAATGGTGCACTGTAGCGACCTGTTTTCACACCCCTTACATGGGCGGGGGGCCCAGATAAACTCGTTCAAATCCTGCTGTACGGGGTTCTGAACGACAGTTAGTTCGTAGAGCCGAGGAGCATAACCTTAAGCCACTTTTGTATCAAGAGATGTGCTGCACCCTTACTCAATTTTTCATGCAAGGTGCAGGTGTGGTAGGCTTTCGGAATGTAGAGTAAAAAATAGTCAGTCACGTATTAACTATTTTGGGCCGGGGGGGTCCCGTGCCACATTAAGACTAGAGATTATACTACAGTATTCGAGACGATTTAAGAGTAAGAGACTACCAAAGTATCCGTGGCAGCATTATACATCAAAAAAAAAAAAAATAAAAAAAAAAAAATAAAAAATAAAAAAATCCCATTATCTAGATTCGAACTGTAGCGTGTAAACGCACCCTCGTCTCCGACCCGAGAGTTCTAGCACAAGACATCGAGAATGAGTGATTATTCTTGTACAGTATATAAGAGAGCTGCCGTTGATGAAACATCGATAGGGTGCGAAGATGTAAGAACACATATAAGGCTACGCTACACCCACTGCACTTTAAGTGGCTGCCACTAGGTGGAATCGGTTCTCAGTTCGCCCCTCGCTGTTCAGGATATATATATATATATATATATATATATATATATATATATATATATATATATATATATATATATATATATATATTGTTAAATCGTAGCTGCTGCTAGCAACAAAAATCTTGTCTGCTCTCCTGCCTCTCTGGCCACATCTTTCGAAAATATCTGGTGAATCCGCAGCTACCATCACTGATGTAATTTGATCACATATCGGTGTCATCAATTTCCTTTGCTTCGGATTCAACAAGCTGGTTTTCAGAGTCCATGGAGAGAAAACAGGAGTGATAAGACTTTGCTGCCGATAGTACTCCATGCCGGGTTGGTCTGTTCATGTCATCACTTACAAAACATATAGTGTGGCAGTTAGTCATGATCATAATCCAGGCAGATATAGTGCATCATCATCTTTTTATTTATTTTATTTATTTTTTTTACATGGGTATATCATACCCGTTAAGTTCAGTTAATGGTCAGGCGTATTCAGATTGGAGGGTCGATTTGACAGATAGCCAGGGAGACTCATTCCTAGCTCCTGTCCAGGGCTTATCAGATTGCAACCACTATTAAGTATTCAAGTTGTGGGAGCGGCCTAGTTCTGTCGGGTGCAAACAAACCGATTATAGTATACAGAGAGACTCATATCTACCTCAGTATACAAGGCTCGTGTAACCGTAAATTATGACAGTATCCAGGTTGTGGGAGTTGTTCAGTTATGACAGGTAAAAACAAGCAGGAACATTCTGAGGGTGCAAAATCCGCACGCATACATCAGTTGGTTTAAGGACCGCACATACGGCTTTGCCCTGTTACGTTGGCCTTCGCCGATTGCTCTCAAAGTCGAGTTTCTTCATCCTGCTTTATCCTGAACCCTCCCACAAAGTTTGGTTTAAATCAGATCGAAGCTGTTTAAGTTGACTTTGCCATGTGCCCTTGACCTTTGACCTTTCTATGTGACCTTGACATTTAATTGACTGTTTTCGCATTACCTTGAACCCTTCCACAAAGTTTGGTCTAATTCGGTTAAAAACTGTTAAGTTGGTCTTACCATGTGACCTTGACCTTTAAACTATTGTTTTAAAAACTACACTGTAGGTTACTTTCATGGCCGACCCTCAGTTCTATCCACCCTGTCTGTTCGAAATTAGATCTAACGTATTTAGTTAATTTGTTCACACAGGCACCCGGGTCGAAATTTGATTTTCCTCTATGACCTTGATCTTTTGGGCCAGAATAACCAATGGTAGCGCTCGCCCTTCACACCGTACTGTAGGTTTGGCAGTTCGTACCCCCACCAGGGTAGTGTATTTCTGGGGAGAGATGTAGCGGTGTCTCCAAGGATCTCCCCTTCCCCTGCAGAGCTGTAACTATGGTCTGTTAGTCCTAGCTCGGGGATTCACCTCATCAACCTTAATCTGGTTGTTCTCACAATAATAATAATAATAATAATAATAATAATGATGATGATGATAATAATAATAATAATAATAATTTTATTCGGTTTGGCATGTACAATCGAGAGTGGCACATTAAACATTGAATCAATTTTTAAAAGTACCAGCCATGCTCGATGCCAACCAAGGATAACCCAGTACGGCCTTTGCGGCGTATATCCAGTGGGGTCCATCAAGTATTTCCTTACTTCTTTTTGCCTTAAATTCGACCCTTCCAAAGTTTGATCTAAATCCACTAAAACTATTTATGTTGGTTATGTTAGGTAAAACTGACCTATCTCCGTGACCTTCATCTTTGACCTGTGTTTCTTGAAAGCAAGAGGCGAACCCCCTAACTAACCCTTAACCCTTCCACCAAGTTTGCTTAATATCGGGTGAAAACTTTGAGTTCTTTTGTTCACACACACACACACACACACACACACACACACACACACACACACACACACACACACACACACACTTGTGTTCTTACCTACAATTAGGTAAGAACACACACACACACACACACACACACACACACACACACACACACACACACACACACACACACCTCGCCGGCTCAGTGGTAGCGCTCTCGCTTAGCACCCGCTAAGACGGGGGTTCGCTCTTTGCTTGGGATGCAAAAAGTTTCACTGACGAAGCAGGTGGTCACTGTCCTCCTGGAGCAAGGGGAAGGGAGTATGCGTGTGTGAAGGTCAAGACTGCCCTTTGATCGGACTGTATGAGTTCCCAGCTGATGATTACAACCATCACGTGATCCTTACCCACCTGGTGAATTACACACACACACACACACACACACACACACACACACACACACACACACACACACACTCGCTCGCTCGCGGATGTCCCCCCTGTTTGGATAGCATTTTCTACTTGTTCGCGCACAAGAGAAAATAACTCTAAAAAAATCAAGTGTAACTCTTCTGGGTCTGCTTTCCAAGGAAATGTGTCTGTCAGCCCTCACAAGCATCTTCTCTGTCCATTTTTTTTTTTTCCACTTCTAACTCCTTTAAACATCGTAATCAATCGTCTTACTTAACAATATGGCCGCGAAGCGTGTTACTTTAGCCAGCATCAAAACGTTTTTGTAGTGTAATTTAAGTGACCTTCCCCGGCAGACATGAGACAAGATAAGTCTGTCGATAGGTAGATCCGTAGTAGCAGCAGACATTTTGTGGGCCAGGGGCTGTAACCAAGAAAAGAATTATTCTCACGGAACGATTCTCACAGGCTTTCCTCACTTGAGATTCGTTCCAGGCATAACACAAACAGTTTTTATCTTATTTTAACCAAAATTGGTGGAAGGGCAGAGGGGCACCCTGTGAGGAACATTGTTGATTTTTAGAAAAAAAAAAAAAAAACAGAGGTCAAGATCATAGTGCAAGGGCAATGTTGACGTTGTCTTGTGACCTTGACGTTTGACCTATTGTTCACAAAAACGATAGGTGAAACCAAATTTTGTTGAAGGGTTGGGGAGCAGCCCATTACCAAACCTATCATTTTATTAGAACAATAGATGGTCCAGGTCACAGGGCAGGGTCAACTTTGACCTTGCCTTGGAACCTTGACCTTTAACCTGTTTTTTTTTTTTTTTTTTTTTTTTTTTTTTTTTTTTTTTTTTTTATGGCACATTTCCTCACTAGATGACCTTCAACCCTTCCATCAAGTTTGGTCAAAATAAAGTAAAAACCGTTCGGGTTATCCTACGGCCGGAACCACTATGAGCATAGTTCCTGGGGATGATGAGAGTTATGTGGCTTATATATCGCCCTCTGCACGTAGATCAGGGGTGTGTCCTGTGTAATAATCCGACCTTACAATTCAGCTAACCAGAAGAAGAGCAAAGTTAAAACTACAGTCACTCTCAAAATACACTCCTTACATTAAGAATGTAGCTACAGTATTGTATTTCAAAAACAGGAATAGAGTTTCTGCGGAAAATATATCAGAAAATGTACATTGATCTGACAAGCAAGCTCAGCTTTTGAAACATGTACACCATTGCGATGATGCAGTAGTGCCATATATGGATACAATCTGAAAACCGTGCTATATTTTCATGGTCTCCTGCTACCAATGTTGACATTTTGCCTGCCTTAACATTTTCATACAAGCAGCTCCATCAGCTTACTTCCCTCGGCACTGATCTGGTCTTCTATCTACTTTTAAGTATTCTTTAGTCTCAGAAGTGATTCCCCCCCCCGCCCCCCGCAGAAATCAGAGTAATATACATCAGTGGATCTGTCCAGGCAAAACTGAGCTTGTGCGAGTTGTATTGCTCATCCTTGGCTGAAGCTGCCTGTCCAGGTCGGCCTGCGGGTGTATAGGGTCATTGAGAGGGCAACTTGTAACTGGCAAGACAAGGGGACAGGAGCTCTAGCTGCTTTGAACGGTACCCTTGCATGCCTGTGCTCCAGATTCCCATGCTTTACCTATTGTATATTTCGCCCTGAAGACTTTTTATGAGGGTTTCCCCAACTGTTGTTGCAAACTGATTATATTATGGTTAAGGATAACACTGGACTATGTCCATTTTTGCTGCACCTTGCCATGGGGAAGGACCCTCTTCGAACCTTGGCTAGGCATTGTCTGCCACAGGAAAGTAACTACTTACTAGTGGATGATGGTTCTGCTTGGTCAGACAGACAAAGGTAGAGCAACAACATGATCCATAATAAACATCTCTCAAGCTTAATTTCTGATGTAATAAATTAAACTCAGAAGACATTGTAAACACTGTTCAGTTTTATGTGATTGATCATGAGATATGTATCCATGGCCAGTTAACTGAAGCAGTGTACTGCACGAATATACAGATATTCCTCATTATGAGTCAGGGCTGTGTATGCATCACAGCTTTTTCCTTACACTTAGTATTGGTAAAATGGCAGATCATAAACATAATCATCATCACCATCATCTGGACCTCCTTTGTTGGTCATCATCATCATCCAGACCTCCTTTCCCACCCTAGAGCAGGGTGAGGAGTAGCAACGTCCAGACTTCCCAAGTTTGCCCAGTTCAAGGGGCCACGTCATCATTCAAGCTCCCAGAATTCTGGCAGTATCTTGTACACCAAAAACATTCACCACATTCTGCAGCTTCACATAAACGTATCTGATAGAGTCAGTCCGGACACTGTCGTGTTAAAAAGGGGTGCCAAATCCCTGATCATGCACTTCTTCTCACAACATTCATCCAGCCAGCTCGATCTCGTCATTCCGCTAGCCTTACCGACTTCCATACCTCTCTTCCTCACACACTCATCCACCATATCCCTCCACCTTCTCCTTGGTCTGCCTCGCCTCCCCCCTCCTTCAAATTCACTCAGATATACCCTTTTCACCACTCTATTGTTTTCCATTCTCTCCACATGACCATACCATCTCAGTACACTGTCTTTTATTCTGGTGTCCACAGACTTCCTCACTCCACATCTTTCACGAATCACATTATTTTGTGTCCAGTCCACTCACTGTACTCCACATACATTCTCCAGCAGTCCCCTCTCCATTGCTCTCGGTCTTGACTTGTCATTTTCATGTCACACCATAATCTCACATCCATATGTTAAAGTTGACACTAACACTCCTTCATGTAAGCCTCATGCTGTTGCAACACTCAAGCCTCTGTTTCTTATCAAGGCTTTCATAGCATCAGCTACTTTCCTTCTTTGTGTCACTTTATACTTTCCACATCTTTTGCACATTTTCCTCTCTTTTCTATCACTGTACCAAGGTATTTGAACTCTCTCACCAATTCCAGTCTCTCTTCATTCACTGTAACATCACACTGAGAGTCATCTTCTCTCTCATTAACCACCACTTTACTCTTTTCTACATTTACTTTGAAGGCATGACACTCACAGACATTAGCAAAACTCTGCACAAGCCTACCAAGTTCTTTTCCGGTATTGGCAGGTAGTGCTGCATCATCAGCATACAACAAATTTTAGGTATTCCATCCACCGCCATTCATTACCAACGCCATCCTTCTCTCCATTACTCGTGTTTTTACTTCTCTCATCGCCCCATCCATATACCTGTATATAGATATATATTGAACAACCGTGGGGACATCAGAGAACCTTGTCGCATGCCCACACTGATCCTGAACCATTCACTTAGCTGCCCATTTACCCTTACACATGCCTCACTGCCATCATAAAAACTCTTGATGGCACCTAGCAGCTTTCCATCAACACCATACATGCGCAAAACCTTCCACAATCCTTCTCGCATGCTTCTTCCAGATCCATGAATGCCATAAACACCTTATAGCCCTTCTCACAAGCCTTCTCCATTATCTATCTTACTGCAGATATTTGATTCACATATCCTGTGCCACTCCTAAAGCCACCCTGTTCATCACTCACTAGGAGCTCTATAATAATTCTTCCATATACCTTCCCTACCACACTCAGTAAACTTATGCCATGATAATTCTTGCACTCACTTCACCCACCTTTATTTTTGTACAGGGTTACAATCACAGCCTTTTTACACTCTGCTGGTGCAGTTTCAGTCATCCATGCCTTCTTACATATCTCCAACAAGCTCTTCATTCTGCTCTCTCCATTACACTTAATCATTTCTGCATATACCTCATCTACCCCAGCTGCTTTCCCATTTTTCAGCCATAATAGGCAATTATTTGGGTAGTTTACTGTGGCCTTAATAGCAGAAAAAAAAAAAAAAAAAAAAAAAAAAAAAACCAACATGGGTGGCTTATAACAACTTACTCTGTTACCTTGAATTTTAAATTCACATATCTGCAAAATGCATTTCTTCTTGCAACAGATCACAATTAGTATTACAGTATACAGTATACAGTATTTCATAAAGGAAATAACACTAAGTTTCATTTGTACCACATCTATTTTATTCACACTACAAAAATATAAAACATGATCATTACATAAAATATATAACACAATGTTAACTGCAGTGTGAATACAATAATAAAAGGAATGCTAAACACAACAGTATCATTATAAAGATTTTATCCTTTGTCATACTGTATATAACACAATGTTAACTGCATTGTGAATACAATAAGGAAAGGAATGCTAGACACAACAATATCATTATAAAGATTTTATCCTCTGTCATATCTGTAACAGTATTTCCTTACAGTTTACAACTTCTTTTTAAAAGTACCGTCCTAACACTGTGACAGAAATATGTCATCTGGTAGGGAATAGAGAATACTGTAATAAACAAAATATTGCAAAGTTTAACAGTGAGTGCCCTAATTCCAGTGAAACTGATTGTGTTCAGTACATACCATGAGTTACAGCCCACTCCATAAACATCAATTTAATAGGTGTTTTCTGGTGAATCTCATTAAATGTTGCACACATGCTGTATTTCTCTAATGCAGCAAAGCTTTTGTTTACCATAAAATTAATTATATTTAAACAGAAAACATTAGTATTTTCATCCTTAATAATGTGTAAAAATAAATGGACAACTGGCATAATTACAGAAGTTCTCAGGAAGATGACACATTACATGAGACAAAATGCAAATACCAGACTCTTAATACTTTTATCCTTTTACCCACTGAACTATGCTGGGTAGTAACCATATTACCAAATTTTGGCTCCTGGTGGTTTAGTGGGTAATTACGGCGCTCCAGTCGGATTGAACTGGTGAAGGTTTATATCCAACGGGTGGTTGGGGTTTACTGCTCACGTAATGCCACTCGGATGAGTGAGGCTGGTCACTCTCATCTTAAATGTCAGGACCAACTTGCCTAGCGATTGAACTGGTAAAGGTTTATATCCAACGGGTGGTTGGGGTTTTGAGGCTGGTCACTCTCATCTTAAATGTCAGGACCAACTTGCCTAGCCCCAGGCTCCTATGATTGTCGTGGGGCAACGTAGGATTGGATGATGGATGGATGGGTTAAATTAGGACAAGTATATATGGAAGAGATTAAAAACCAGTTGACCTGACTAATATTAATACAGTACAGTATGTAATACATAGCAGATATATTTACATGTATCCAACCTGTTCTGAAAAATGGTCAGTCACATACAGTAGATGCTTGATATAACAAACATTGATTTAAGGGAAGCCCGAGATAACCGAATCATTTTTTTCCGGTATTTTCTGCCCTAGTCAATGGAATTTTTCTGTTAAAACTAGATTACTTCTGTTTAAGGAAATTCAGTATACAGTAATGCATTTGTGGGAGTATTCATTATGGGTTCAGACTGCTGTCTGTAGCATTGAGAGTTAGCATATTTTGCTAGGTCTGGATTGCTGTCAAGTATTTAACGGAAAGTACCTCGAAACATCGGAAAATTTTCCCTTATATTGAGCCTTGGTTATGGAACTCAGTTTAGCAGAAAATTCAAGATAACGAAATGGGGGCTGGCTGAATTAGTTCGTTAAATTTAGCACCAGCTGCATTATCCCCTATAGGGTTTAGGGGCCTAAGGCAAGTCTACTGTAGTCCAAAACATTAAAGGATATGATACAACCGTACAACCTTGGCAGTATTTACACGATCAAAAAACCTCCAGTCACCTCTGGGAGATTTGAACCATTGTACATAACAGCCATCACTCCAACTTTTGTGTTCTACCAGTTCTCTTTCTAATAGCCAGTATGCATTCCTTACTACAAGAACAGTGTGCCTCTAAAATATCTATACAGGTAGATCATCAGAGTATAAAATTTTAAGAATAACTATACAGCACCTAAAAGCTAAAAGAAAACAAAATGGTAAGGGCACCGCCAGGTGATATCTCCAGTATAATCCAATGTGAGAGAGAAATACCATACAATAGTTTATAGTGGCCATATACAGCCATATATGTAAGCTCTTCTACTACACTCAAATCCTCTCTCATCCAACATTGGGTCCCAGCAATGTGTGATGAAGATTGTACAGTACAGTAGTAAAATACTTTCTTACTCATACTGCAGTATATGAGAATCTCTTGATAACAAAATAGTCCAACTAAAAAAATATATTTACACTATGTACAAAGATGAGATGTGGCACTTGCACTGTCCCCCAAATATGTTACATCACAGAGTAGTTTAACATCACAGCACCAACCTGGTTTCATTGATGTACCTAAAGATGGCAGAGCAAAGATACGTTTTATTATGCTCAAAGAGAGCCATGTCATTTCTTTCAGACAAATTACCCAGTTTACCAAATACTGTACATCAAGTACACTTATGGGAAAAATAATCCAAATATTTCATCATACATCTCTCTCCTTCTCCATCAAGAATGCTAGGTACAGTATTATGATAGTGACAATAAAGGAAAATCTAATTTTATGCGCATACTGTAATTAGCTAACTGTTACTTCTTTTCTCATGTGGTTAAGGAAAAATTGACAACACTGTGGATGCAGAATACATGGATAGATGCCAAGAACTGTGGTAAAACAGCTACCACTGACGTAAAGCGACTGACAAAATACTTCTAGAAGATATGGTCTACCTGTTACATCAGTTGAGATTTTTTGGCCGTTGTTCTTCAGGTTAATATACATTACTTGAAATTCGCACATTAAAAGATGATATCTGTAGTTATAATTGTTCATAATCCAATAAATTAGATGACGTACCAAATTATTGATAGTAAAAAGCATATTACAGTACCCAGTCCACTTGATTACTTTCCACTCTATGGAAGAGTTCTCTGATGCCCACAGGAAGATCAAGGGTGGCCCTTCACACTGTGCACTAATGTGCATTAGCCCCGTTGTTCTCTTGATGCCTGATAGTCAACTGAGTTAAGGCACTCTAACCAGATACTCCCAATAAGAGTCAAATTCCAAGGTGTGATCAGGGCTTATTGCCCACATATTGGTGCTTGGCGATATGCAACTGGTTTCTCTCACCTTAAATATGGAGACTGATTAACCTAGTCCCAGGCCCCGTTGCTCCTGGTGGGGCAATACAGGACTGGATGATGGATAGGTGGAAAAGCATATTTTAACCCTTAGTGCTAGAAATATTTAAAGATAATATAAACTAAACTTAATACTGCTATTTATCTTAGAAGAATTACCAAAAGTGGGCATGGTCACAGCAAATAGCCAAATCAGAGATATGGCCTTTAATCTGATCATTCCTGTCTTCTTTCTACCATCTTTGGGTGTACCCTGCATAAGTGAAATCTACAGTCAGTTAACAAGCTTGCTGTCCACCACCAGTTTAATGCTTCTGTTTAAAGCTAATAATACTACAGCAATAAATTTGCATCCCTGTTAAGCAGTGAAGACCACATAGCTATAAACTGCAATAAATATCACTGATATTTATGGATGCTTTGAAACACAGTGTGTAACTTAAACTGTAAATAACAAAATTAGGAATCAAAGTACAGTACTGACTAAGAGGAATATGGCATCATGCCTTTGTTGAAGAGGCACTTAGCTTACAATGCATCACATTACATGTCTCTCAGACAACACATCAGTATTATCCTTAAATCTACCTGACGTGATTTTCACTGAGCAATATGTGAAACGATCACTCAACCTATTCAGCCTGAGGATTACTGTATTTTTTCTTCATATTCTAGCTAATACTAGTCAGTCTGTCTTCTGGGTATGATAAATGAATATGTTATGAAGATGCGTATGACAATGGTTGCATCCCTTGCTAAACTTGAAAGTTGACAGTAAGGTGTCTATACACAGACACTTATGAAACATTTTTAAAAATTGTCTGAATAGTGTGCCTGTGAAACAGAACTGAGAATTCCGGACATCTGAACGATGAGTGAATGGACTTGTGGCCCACTGTACTGGAGAATATATTGATAAGTACTCTTCCTTACATGTACTTTGCATCATACACCCACATATTAATGACGATGATGATGATGACAATGACTATAATAATGATGGGTGCTTGATGGCAGACAGTATTTATTCAGGATAGAAAAGATGTCCTCAGGCAGAAATGGTATTAAACAACCTCCCATAACCCCATCTGCACAAAGATGTCATTTTCCTTATTTTGGGTTAATGCCTGACAGTTTTATTCAGCTTACAAGAGACATCCTCAGGTAGATGGGGTTCATATTTCCAAGTGCAGTAATGTGGAAGAATTTGTAGCACCATAAAAATAATAATTTTAAGAATTCTTCATTGTTCACTGATTATTTTAACATTTCGAAGGTAAAAGCATTGCTCAGTACAGTTCTCAGGTACCGGCTGGATTGTTTTTCTATACTCCCTCTGAGATTGCTTCCGATTTACGCTTTGATATTTGATCCACATGGAGATTTGCTTTATCTTCAAAGTAATGCTCCATTCTTGTAGCAGCATACTCCTGGAAACGAAGCTCATAATTAGAAAAGAAGTTAAGGACTAACATATATTTTCTATCTATCTATCTAGATAGATAGATAGAGAGAAAATATATAGATAGATAGAAATATATAGATAAAATAATACAGACAGATAGAAAATATATTTTCGGCAAAAGTAAATTAAACAACATTAGGCCTATCTGGTGACACCTGGAAATCTAATATCCAAACTTGAGTATATTCATCATTCATTCATTCATTGCCAGACGCCATGTATCCCAAACGGGGTGGCCAAGGGCTTAGAGTTAATTGTTTAACAGGGAGGTGCACTAATCCTCCACCAACCCCACTTGACACGTAGGGAGAAAAGAATCCTTGCACCCTGATTGGATCGATCTCGGGCCTAACTTACCACACCCAGATATATACCTGTGTTGGCCAGACGCCATAATCCCGTATAGAGTGACCAATTTTTTTTGAGTTTGTGGTTTTACAGGGAGGGGCACTAACCCTCCACCAACCCATTTGTTGACATGTAGGGAACACGTGTGGGTTGGTTATATGGTCACCACCCAGCATTGTAAATAGTTTCCTGGCTTACAGGAAACCATTAGGCTTGTCACTCAATCTAAAGCCACCTGAAAAGGAAAGAAGGGTAATAAAAAATGAGAGGAAAGATTAAAGAAATAGGAAGAGAGAAGGGCAGACACAGAAAAAGAATGATAAAAGTGAAGAAGTAGGCAGCACTACATCAAATGAGTGGATGATGGTCACCACCACCTACCACAGATACTGAAAATACAGTGTACAAACACTTTACTGATCATTACTTTGTATTAACTTATTTCATACATACAGTACTATAAAGTATATATGTTGACCATCCCAAAGGGGAGAGACTAAAAGTGCAGTACAGTAATAGAAAAGAGAAGCATATGTGCAAAGGAAATGGAGAGAAGAGGGACTGATGCTCTGCAGACTTTGATACCAGATGGAAGACTGAGTACAGAGGATGCATGAGAAATAAATGAAGGTGTGTTTACTTGCGAATGAAACTTGAGCAGAGTCTATCTATTTATCAATCTATTGCCAGACGCCTTAATCCCGTAAGGGGTGACAACGAACAAACCACCTCCATGTCGCCCTGTACCCCGCCATTTCACTGCCCTGGTCCCAGGGTGGGAGTGACACTATTAAGATATATATTTGGATTGCACTTAGGTCAGATAGACTAAGAAAAAAAGAAGCTCACAGTATGCATGGAGTAAGGAAGTCTGTTAAAGAGCAGGAGAAATGTGCTTAGGTGGTACTGTCATATACAAAGAATAACTATGAATAAGTTGATGAAAAAGGTGTTAAGGGCATAAAGTATATGAGTGAGTCTTGCAGATGGGAGATGACATGGACAGCTAAGATGATGGCTGGATACATAAAATGAAAGAGTATGAAAGCAAGGAATGGAAGCTGAAGAAGCAAAAGAACTTATAAAGGATATAAATGGGGGGATTATGTACAATACATATGAAGATGTGTAAGACATAGACTGCTCCCTCTTTATAACCTGGTAGTCAATGGAATGTCTCTATTCCAATAAATGTTTTTGGAACAAATGTAAATAAATAATAATTATATGCCTGAGAGGTAGAGCAAAGAGTTTCAGAATTAAATGATGCATGGATGGATGTGCAGCCTCCGCCACTCTGCCTAAACTGCTTTGTCTCCTACTTAATGCTTTTCTTCTCATATGCCTTGATCCTTTCAACCCCATTTATAATTCAGTGGAAATAGAATGATGGCTGTGATGACAGTGACTGATGACAGTACAGTAAAGATGATGATGATAATTGATGATTATACAGACAGGATGATGATCATGTTGGTGATGTTATTATGCTATAAAAAAATGCATTGCCCCAGAGCTGTGCAAGTGCTGTACATACCACATAACCAAAAGGTATACTGGACACCTGGCCCTGTACCATGGACCAGAGAGCCCAGAAGAGGTGTGATGTCAAAGTGAAAACTTTCACTTCCTGCAGCAGTGTGTCTTCGGCAGGGTGACTAGAGAGTTCAAAGCCAACACACCCAGCATCAACCATTCCACCATTGGTCCTGAAATTTATGATTATTGGATGATGGATAGATGGATTATCAGTACATTACTTAAGAGAACGATGGATCAGCAACCTAACATATACAGTACTCTCAGATTCATATGAAGTGGAATAATACAGAACATAGGTCTTTAACATAGTGAAAACAAGAATTTGAAGAGAAAGAAAGCTCTAGGTATAATATCTCCCCATCATTATAGTTTTTGCTTTAATTTGTTCTGTGTTGCCATCTGCTTTTTGCATCAGTTCTGAGTATTAATTCATGGCTAATAAACAACTCTTTGTTGCCTGGTGGGTCATGGTTAGGAGGTTTGAATATTTGCTTTGGACCATCTTTTACTTTTCTTCTGTGATTCATTGTTTACCTGACTTCTCAGCATTTTGTCGTCCCTTCCAGTTTTACTGGATAAATTCTTCTTGACAATGAATGTTGCTTTCTCAGTAAATATGAAGTACATTTCACTCTGTGTCTCAGCTAGGTGTCTTCAAATTCTGTTTTCTATTAAGTTTTCTTTTGGTATACAGTATTCATAAACTTATTCCACTAACATGTTGCAATTAGTATTCCTGATACCTGTTACATAATGCCGACAGCAGTCTTACCCAGTACTTATCTTGTTATTAAAAAAAAAAAAAAAAAAAAAAAAATCAGCAACTGCTAAGTCCCCAACATGCCCTGTTAAGATAAATTTTTGACACTGCAAAATTAGATTACACTATATTATACAGCTATATCCATGTACATCTTTTGAAAGAAAAGAAGCCATGCTTACAGTGAGTGTGTCATCTGTACAGCAGTGGAGGTACCAACTGTGGGAGCTTTTTCTTTGCGGCACTTCTCAGCAACAGCCAAATACGCTCGGATGAAATTTACCTGTAAATAGATAGCTGTATATTGTATCAATGATCAAACCAGCCTCGTTTCTTCATGTGGGTTTATACCGATGTGTTTATAATTTAATCTATTAGCTGTCAGCTAATTACATGAAAATCAAAAATATAAATAAGTCAGTGAAAAAATAACATCAAGACTTCTGTATTAGCATGATGAATTGAAAGTTTGTCACTTCCCAGGGACAGAATTCTCTCATCAACATAACATACTGTACATGTGAACTAGGTTGTTTGGTAAGAATTCTGGGTGACTAATTTAGCTTCATATCAAACATGAACATTTCCACATGACAGGTAAAGTCATAATCATTTATTTTGTTTCCAACAATAAGAGTAAAACTACTGTACAGTACTTATATTCTGAGTATCTCATACTTTTTTTTTCTTTTTACCATTTACTATGCTGGGTTGTAACCAAAAAAAAAAAATTATATGGCACCTGGTTGTTTAGTAAGTAATTAAGGCTCTCCAATCGAATTGAGCCAGTGCAGGTTTATATCAAAGGGATGGTTGGGGTTTATTGCTCACATAATGGGGGTTTATCGCTCACATAATGTCACTAAGGGATGAGTGAGGCTGGTCACTCTCATCTTTATTGTCAGGACCAACTTGCCTTTCTAAACTGATACAATGATCATCAAACATGTACAGGATATGGTGACAGAATCTAACCAGCAGGTGTCTGTGTACCATACCAGTCTGTGAACATTACATCCCAAACTCCTACAGCAATTATAGGTAAGAAAAGACAAAGCATTACAAAAAGCAAAATGAGAAAAACATAAACTAAAATATAAGTATGGAACATAAAACATAGTAGATGCATCCAGAATAAATTACTGTATACTGAAATCGCATAATTACGTAAAATACATTGAAGTATTGTATAGCGCTGAACCTGTATAAACTAAAGCAATATACATCTATGTCCCCTTCCTCTACAATTTGCAACATACCTGCTTTTCCTTTGCAGGAAAATTGTTTTTGTCAACTGTGAAGTAGGGATGAACTGGCAGCTTGTACTCATACATCCACTCACAGAAATGGTTGGCAAGGTCAAAGCCTCTGTAGTTGTAGGAACAGTATTCAAAATCAATGAGGCATATTCGATCATGTGGACCTTTAGTGTCTCTTTTCAAAAGGAGGTTACCCTCCTGCATGTCATTGTGAGCAAATACGACTGGAGACTGAATCTTGGCCACCACCTGTCGCAGGTAATCCAGCTCCTCAGTGTAATTAACTTGGCACAGTTTTTCCACACATTTGCTATCAACATCACCACTGCTTACACCATCACACACTGTAGATTTCTTCGACAAAAATTCTTGTGATGCTTTTAACCACCTGAAATATGTTTTTTAAATGTTAGATTCAGCATACAATACATTCTTAAAGACAAGAAAAAAAAAAAAACAGCAATTACCATGTACATTACAGTAAGGCAGACATTCTTCAGCAGCCCATTAAAAATATAGCATACATACTTCTCCATGGTGTTCCACATCCATGATGGCTCCTTGCTGATAGGAACATTTAGAGAATGTATGTTAGCCATCTTGGAGGCAATAAGAAAGGAGAGCTCAGGATCCGCCAGCTCGCTCGTAGAAAGTGGCCGTGCCTGTGAGAGAAACGAGCTGGGTGAGATTCTGTTTATAAGGGGCTTCATGATACAGAGATTCATAAGGGACTGGCTAGGAAATGAAATATGGGGTTGCATGAGAGGGCAAAAGGTGAGAAACTGATTACAGAGCTGCATGAGAAAGCTAGGTGAGAAGTTGATTACACAGGACTGCATGAGAGGGAGAAAGGTGAAAAGCTGATTACAATGAACTATACGAGGGGAATGGTGATAAGGGCTGGCGAGAAGCAAATTAACAGAGGCCTTCCTAAGGGTGAGAAAGGTGGGTAAATAAACAATAGGGACTGGTTGAGAGTGAAAAAGGTGGTGAGGGGGAATGCTGAAGAGAGACAAATAGAAAAGACTGACAAGAGTAAGTGTGAGGGTTAGAAGCAAGGGTAAGTGTGAGGACGAGAAGCCAAAACATGTATGAGGATGAGAGGATAAGGTAAATATTGGGGTGGGAGGGGGGTTAAATATTAGGGTGAGAGGGGAGGGTAAATATTTGGGTGGAAGGGGAGGGTAAATGTGACAGCAGGGCATGGGAGGGTAAAGGAGACAGGGTGGAGAGAGGAAGAGAAGAGATTAATACATACTGAGTACAAGAGTATTAAGGTACAGAAACTAAATTTTTCCGAGGTTCATTTGGAAAATAAGTAAGTGCGGGGGGAGGGAGGGAGAGACAGACAGACAGACAGACAGACAGAAGCCAGCTGAGTCAAAGTGTGTTCATTGAGTCAGCAGCACATAGCAAGAGACACATTGGTGCAGTATCAGCAAGCTCTAATACATATGGAAACAACTCTTACAGTTCGGTGGCGTGTTTCTAGGGTATCCTTGTATTCACTTAATTTTATTTAGCTCAGAGGAGGTTTTTCGAAGTGGAAGGGTTAGATTCAGCCTTCAGTAGTTTCACCACGTCGAGGGGACTGCCCTAAAATTAGTAAAATATCAGTTTGTAGGAAGGATAGTGTGGATAGTGTTGACACAGTGGAGTGAATAATATTTTACACACACACACACACACACACACACACACAGGAAACGGGTATACAGTATTAACATTTTTAGTATAACAAAATAATATGGCACTGCTATACCGCAAATGATTTTAGCCAGTCTTCATATGGGTACTGTACTATTGAATAGAACTGCTAACCTTTTAAATCCGGTAACTTTTTTTTTTTTATTCTTGCTATACCGTGGCGATTTTATTTAGCTTTGGAGATATTTTTCGAACGGGAGGGACAAGATATATCCTTCGTTAATCAATATATTTTCATTAATTATATAAAATCTTTTGGTGGGAGCTTTGTCATCGTACTGAAGGGATTAAAAAATACGGTTTCCGTCTATATCTCAAAACTCATTTATCTATATGAGTCACAAGAGGTGAGGAATGCACCCAGTTATTTTGATAGATCGGCAGACGATTTTATTCAGTTTACAATACCTCTGACCAGGAAGAGGTTGACTGTATCACTTCGTCTGCTGGTATGCCATTGCACTTGATTGCTCTAGCATGCTATTAGCTTCGCCCTAACACAGTATGCATATTTTCTGATTGCTCGTTAACTTCCTTCTCGTCACCACCCAGTGTCCCTACCACTCTACCCTTATCACCCCACCCCTCCAATCCCCACTTTGTCATCCCTCCACCCTTCCTACCTCCAACCACAGTGTACAGATTCAAACTCTACACTGTGCCTCCAACCATCCTACCCCCCCTCCACATATTTGTTCCTCCTCTACCACAGTGGACCTCCCCCACCACCCCTCTCCCAACCCTTCCAACTCCACCCACCCCATCACCCCACCTCTTCCTTTCCCCGGCACCCCATCACTCCACCCTCACTGTCCCCATCACCCTAAATCTCAACCTTTTCTACCCCAACCACCCCATATCCCCCACCTCTTCCTTCCTTCCAGTGCCCCATATGACCTCTCTCAACCATTCCATCCCCCCCCCCCATCCCTCCCACGCCACTACCACGCCATCCCTCACCGCATCTCCCCCAATCTTTTCGTCCTTTCAGCCCTCCATCCCTCCCACGCCATCCCTCACCCCTCCTTCCCCAGTCCAAGAACTCTTTCTGTTTTGTCCTTCTCGATTCAGTCTCGAAAAATTGCAGTTCCAGTGGGCGATTACTGTGACTTACTAAACACGATAAATATGCCACCCTAACAGACTCCGACGTTATATATGTGATAGGCTAACGATGAACACTATGATTCTTTTCTCGTCCTTTTTAAATACAAATCGTCAGGAACTCGAATCACAGGAAAACTATAGATGCAGGAACAGGCATATACTAAGGTCCGTCCACCTATCCTGGCTCTCTTTTATCACGGGATTCTTAGGCGCATCAGTGTGACGTAATAACTGAAGTGCACAGCATCGTTCATCGGTGGGTGATAATATGCACCTTTATCCTCTAAATCTCATTCAAATAACTGTGAACCCAGCAGTGTGAAAGAGTTTAGAGAAAGGGGAGGCGACAGGGGATTGAAACCTATACAGTATTTTTTTTTTTTTATGCGAGGAAGAAGGAACCAAAGGCTAGGAGCCTACAAACAGTATCTTCCAGGAAAAAAACAAAAACAATACAAAGGGTAGCCAAATTCAAGATCCGTTCATTTCGAAATGCCTGCACACACTACGTTTGAAAGACTGGAGATCACACACACACACACACACACACACACACACACACACACACACACACACACACAAGGTGACTCACAGGTATGTACTGCTCTAGGCGGCCCCCTGGGAAAATACCGTGGAGGCGGGGACCCAGGCGACGCTCAGACAGGAGGGCGAATATCACACTCTCAGCCAGTATTGACTCCATGGCGTTCTCTCCATGCACCTGGAGGAGAAGAGGGTGAAGGTGCTGTTAGAGCTAGAGTACAGCAACAGGAACAGCAGTAGTGGATTCTGACGCTGTTTGGATTAGTGTACAGTAACAAGAACTGCATTGGTGGTTATGATGCTGTTTGGAGTAGTATGCAACGACAGGAACAGCACTTGGAATTTATGACACTCTTAAAGGTACAAGAAACAAGCTCTCTCCCCAGGATTTGGTGAATTCATAGTTTAAAAAAGTCAAGATTAAGATTTTAGTTATGTTTCGCCAGCTGTAAATCAAGTGTTCCGTCTGTCACTATCATACTACTTCGTGATGGTTACTCACTATAATTTCAGTCCTTGAGGACCTTGACCACTGTAACTCATGGTCATGTACAAGTCACTTCACGGCATTGAATTCTGTCAGAACGGAGGAAATTTTTATATCTTACTGTGTGTGTGTGTGTGTGTGTGTGTGTGTGTGTGTGTGTGTGTGTGTGTGTGTGTGTGTGTGTGCGTGCGCGCGTGCGCGCTCTATATTTCTACATTTCTCCATCATTTAGAGATAGTTTGGAAATTTTAACATTACATTATTGCGATTGATGTAATTCTATATTTATCGTCGCTAATTAGCGATATTTTAGAGGTTTTGACATTATTTCTTGCTGTCTCCGAAGTTCTCTTTACGTAGTGACTATCTACCGCCCTCTATTCTGGCAAATCTAGAAGCTGCCTCGTGCAGGTGTGTCGGAGATATAAATCACTGCCAGAATTACAGTGTGTGTCAGTATGGGTATCTGTTTATGTATACCAATCAACCCTTCACAGCCAGTGAGAATTCAGGGAGTTCAGTAAATTCTGCTGCATGTTGAGTTATCTCTTTCAGGTTTATTTATTTACTTTGCCACGTTCAAACGATTTTTGCTTAGACTAGGAGATTTTTCTACTAGAGGGGTTAGAGACGATTCCTACTTAGCTTAGAAGAGAAACTTTCGAAACTGTGAAGTTAAGTTTTGGCTTATTTAACCCCTTCAGTGGTAGATAATTACTCCAGAATTCAATGCACAGCGTCTGATGGCGACAAGAATATAATACAAAGGCTTACACTTTCATCAAAAAATATCCAAATGCCGTAAGCGTCATGCATTTTGAAATATATATGACCGAAGATTCTGAAAACAGCTCTCCTTATATGTATCTGTCAGTAATGGATAGTGTCCCATACAACAGTACACCATACACCAGCTTAATGGCTTTAGATTACGTAATTTGGCTCTCTTCTTTTTTCCCCTTGGTGTAATCTTGCTGGCTTCTTTGATTCCTGTTTTCTTGCATATAATAATCATGTATACCAATTCATACTGAGATCAAGGCACATGTGTACGGGCCTGGACCAATATAACTAGCTACGTCCACCCATTTTCACATCCATTGTGTGCAAGTGTTGGGGTAGTTTTTGTTGGGGATGTGCTGGGCTGAAGAAGAAATCATCCTTATGCAAGTTTACATCCTGTAATAATAATAATAATAATAATAATAAAACGGGATAGGGAGCGGCAACTTCCAAGCCCTAGACGGCGCCCTGCCAGGATGGATTTAAACTAGACACTAAACATGAGCCAGGGCAGAACCGGAGAGGTAAAATGAATGATGTACACCTACACTGTACACTAAACAGGAGTCAGGATAGGGCAGGAGAGGTGAAGGCATAGGTAAGGGGAGCCAAGTAAACCCACCTGACCGTAGATCCTGAGCAGAACTTCTGAAGGCTCGGAAGCTTTGGGCGGGTGGGAGACGGGAAGGGCACAGTAATACAGCATGTTGGAAAGGCCACCACTGAAAGGCAGAGAGCAAGATAATTAGTTCAGGAATGAGTGTGCAGTGCATGTTTAAATGGAATCAGAGCTAGTCAGGCGGAGTTTTCAGACTTTTTCCACCTGTGATTGTTTTTGTGGCTACCCCTTCGGGATGAAGGCAACTGGCTATACAGTATATAGAGACAGATAGATAGATAGCTAGACACTGACAGACATAGATATATAGATACATAAATACTGTGCGTACATGCATACAAACATAACATACATACATGGATGGATGGATGGATGAATGATTGGATGGCTGGGTAGACAGACAGACAGACAGATGGATAGATAGACAGGCAGACAAACATTACAGACAAGCATCCTTTTGGGAGGGTGTAAACTTTCTGCGATCCATAACATCATATTGGCTTTTACCACTCTCTTCTGTGTTATCAAACATTCATCTTACTGCAACCCGATATCACAACACAGTAAATCACACTAACCAAAACGCCAGGGGCCTGTTTATCAGCTCTTAATGCATAGCCTGTCATTCTGCCTCAACAACCACATCCAGAGAGAGAGAGAGAGAGAGAAAGAGATCATAGGTGTTCAACTGTTGACGTCTAGAGACCAGAGGGTACACAGAAAACTCATGAGCAAAATACTTTGGGCACAGTAAAAGGTCTGTCGTTAAAAAAAGAAACGCAAAGTAGTTAAGTCGCAGTAAAAAAACCTAAAAAATTTTTGTAAGTGCGCAACTGCTGACGTCAGCGTAGAAGCCTGAGGGTACAGACATGACTCCATCACAGTCTCTTGAACATAGTAAAAATAATCTGCCCTTAGTCAATTTATTTATCGGTTGTTCATGCTGCGTAACCTAGGTTTGGTTGGGTAAGCAGACCCATCAACCATAAGCAAGCAGCCGACCCTGCACAGCCGACTCATGCACTGAAATAATTAATGGTCCCTTGCGGAGGACAGCGCCTCGCCACAGCGAGGTGCCTGGAAGTGTGTGGAGGTTTGGTTCCCAGATGGTCGCTGCATTTGCGTCTCCACCCAGTTAACGTGGGTACCGTAGCAGGTTCCATAACACCTCGTTATTTGGTTATATTGTTACCACCACGCGTTGTGAATGGTTTCTTGGTATAGCCACCTGAGCTGGAAAGAAGAGTAATAAGAAGTAGCAGAAAGGACAGGAGAAATAGGAAGAGCGGAGTGCAGACGCAGAAAAAGAACGACACAGTTGAAGGAAGAAGTAGGCAGCACTACAATGAGTGAGTGGATGATGATGGCCGCCACCACCTACCACTTTCAATAGGTAGTAAAATGATCTGTTGGTAGTAACATGATATGCCGCACCCAAAATAAAAATGAAAAATAGATAAGTCTTAGTCAAATGGTTAAAGAGTTCGTAGATGCGCAACTAATGACGTCAGCATAGTAGAAAGTGGGTTCAGATACCGCTCCTACCAGGCAGCAAGGTCAACGTCTACTCTCACTAACAGGCGCCACTTTACTTACGTGTTGATGATTCCGTCCGATTGGCTGCACTGCGAGGAAGTTTATTTATTTTATTTATCTAATAATTCAACCACTTTATTGGTGCTGGAGAGGGGCGCCTTCATGTTGTGGCACTATAGGTTTTTACACTACTTTGGCTCAGATTTCGTCCTTTTACCGCTTATTTCACGTATCTCTGTGGCAGAAAGAGACAGTGCTACCGCTCTACACGCATTCCATAGCATTAATTTTTGACTAGCATCATAATCTATCTAGTGATTCAACACAGCATGAATTCAAGAAGGAGAGATTGGAATTTTAGGCCAACTTAAAACAAAAATAGTACATTATAACTGGTCGACTTAACTGCCCGGTTATATAAATGTCCCTCAACTACTTTGGTACCCCAACTCCCTTAAGGAGGACAGTTGACTGGCGGAGAACCCACCATTAACCTGCAGTCTACCGGGTTCATGTTACAGATGAACTTGGGGCTACAGCAACAACAACAACAGCCTCTTTAATCCTGTGACACATTTTTTCATACTAATCAGGCCACTACCGTAAGTTCTTTTTCAGCCTGGATTCGATCTCGCATTCTTTCAGTTAGCCGTCTTCTACTCTACCACTGATTCACCATCCGTACATAACACTTACATCACCATATCGTAATACCAGGCACCGTTCACAAACATTACCACCTGCACCGTACTTCCTATCTCATGTGTACGTTCTCATGACTACGTTTGCATGTATGTTCACACCCGGACGAATGTGTGCACTCCCCCTGGCTGTGCATATATCCCTAGCTGTGTGTACTTCCTTAACTATGTACACGGGCTATGTATACATCCCTAAATGTGTACACTCGCTTAGCTGTTTACACGGACTCACAGGCTCCATAGACTTTAAATAAAATCGTTTGGCGGAAGGTGCAATAGAACACTAGACTTGTTCCCACGATAAGTGTGATAACAGTATCAGTATTTACCTCGCTGACGATCAGGGATAGCCAGATTGGAGGGGTGATTTGACTTTTATCCACGAAAACTTTTCCGTACCTCCTATCTAAGGCTCGTCGAATTTCATGCAACCACGACTCTGTACTGACATTGTGGGAGTGGCCCAGTTTGATTAGATAAACACAAACCGACTACAGTTTTTTTTTTTTATTGTGGACATAGTTGTTTGCATAAGTAACGTACAGAAGGATAACAAGATGCAAGACAACAGAGTAGCTTACATAATTATGATCAGATTATTTTTATCTGAGGGAAACGAGCCACTTTCAAAATCTAAGACGTGGTTGCGTGATTTTTCAGTAAGCCTTAGTTATTAGGAAGTACTGACAGTCCTTGGTAAATAGTCAAAGCAACCCTCCAGTCTGACTATACCGGGCCATTAACTGAGCTGAAAGTAGTTTAAAATCTTTGTCAGGTGAGAAAAAACGGGATATAGCCACCTTATAATGAGACGGTAGTTTGTTACCTGAAAACGTTGTCTTAATATTACAGTGATGTTTATCGTATATTTATTGCTTTTATTTACTATTTGTTTAGCGCATTAATGTTACTTTTATTATTAACCTGGTTATATCATTACTTTTATTATTACTCTTCAGGAAGCGATGATAGCCCTGAAGAAGGTGAAGTTAGAAGACCCTATTGGAACAGATGGGTTGCGGGTAGTTGTTATTCGTCCACTTTAACTTGAGAGAGATTTTTTTTGTTCTTTTGCAGCCTACAGTATTTTCCGTAGTTCAGTGACAAAATAACCAATACTAGCACTTCTTCATTACCAGCATTTTTAAATTCCTTCTTACATAGTCATCATTCAAGTTGAAGGAATGGTAATTTTAGGCCAAGTTAAAGTGGAAGAGTATAATGATGTGTTACTATACGTGGGCGAGGATAAGAGGAACATATTTTGGTAGTTTGGGGCACATGGTAAGCTTGAAAAAACGAGAAATTGAAAAATAAAAATGGTATGAAGGGAAAGTTGGTGAGTGTTTAAGAAGATGAAGACCAAAAAAACGACAACTATAAAGTGGATTACGTGACTGAAGACAGCTTGGACGGGTGGTGGTAGTGATGGGGTATCGGGAGGGGGGTTGAGATGATTTTTGGTAACGCTGAATGAGAAACCAATAAATGTAAACTGTACGAAAGCAAAAATTGAAGGAAGGCCAAGAATAAGAAGGCCAAAAAGCGACTATGATAAGTGGAAGCGTGCGTGACTGGTGGTGGGGGTGAGATGAGTGCTGATACGAGATGGGATTTTTTTTTTTTTTTTTTTTTTTTTTTTTTGCCACCTTGGATGAACTTGGTATTAGGCGTCTGGCACTGAATACACAGTTAGGTTCTTGTTGTTAGTGTTGTTTCTAACTTTTTTTTTTATTCATGTACCTATTTGTATGTAAGTATAGTTATATATATTTATTAACTTGGACTGTGAAGTGAAGCTAAGATTTCGGGGGCTTGAAAGATGAGTGAATGATTATCTCCATCTTTTCAGCGTCTGGTAGGTCAATCGTAATGTGGGAAATTAATAAAGACTGATAGTACGATTGTCTCGTGGTTTTGCATACAGACACTGCAGAGTCTTGTCAAGCGTTGTTGCCATGGAGACCCAGTGAGCGTCATTAAATCTTTCATAAAGTCATATTTTTCATCAACTGCTGGTATATGATATCGTCTGATGGCTGCCAAGAAATAATACACAAGAAGGGCGAATATTTAATTTGAAATCATTGTGACAGCGCTCAGTGAATCTAGTGGCTTACCCGGTACTTCTCTGTGTCATTCAGGAGGCGTATATAACATATTTTAGCAAATTTTATTAATATAGGTAGATAGACAGATAGATAGGTAGACAGATAGACAGACAGACAGATAGATAGATAGATGGTTAGTTCAGTGCCAGACATGAGTCAGCACAGCACACGTATGATAATTACAATCTGCATATAATTGTGTATTTCAAAGGATAATCTCGAATGTTATGAAGTGTGTGTGTGTGTGTGTGTGTGTGTGTGTGTGTGTGTGTGTGTGTGTGTGTGTGTGTGTCAGGCAAAAGGTGGATATGTGTACCCAAGATGCATCCAGTCTCACTGACGAAACTTGCTTTTACACGTGCATTTTTTTTTATCGATCGTCCAGTCCTGCCCGTCGTCCATACCAGCACCGATTCCTATCACGGATTTATGACCTAAATGTGGCAGTTGGGGCCGCGTACCGTCCACTCACGTGATGTGTTGCTACTACCTTCACGTGACTCTAAATTAACAAGTCGGGCTCTTTTTTTGAAGCCCACCGAACTTAGGAAGCTATGGGAGAAAGGCGAAGGAGAAGTCTGACCCACCAGCACTGTCATGCGACGTCTTGTGACTTCCATTGTACCTAAGTTGGTGTGGTGGTAAAGGTAACTCCTCGTATATTATTCGTGAAGTGATTTTTGACTCCCGCCGTGGTTTTTGACTCCTGCCCTGGTTACTGCCTCCCGCCCTTGTGGCAGACCCAACGATCACCTAAGACAGAGGTCAAACCAATGCCAAAGGGTCAGACACTATAACCAGTGTGTCCTAAGAGTAGTGTACAAGTGATCTCGTTTATTCTTAATGTTAAGAGCAAGCAAATCACATTTTAAAACATAATAACAGGGGTGTGACACCGTGTTATGCCATGGTTAAGCAACTTTAGAAAGTTTTATAAAGATATTTTAACATACACAGTGATAGTGGCCTCTCCTAAACTGAAATCAGTAGAGTGATGCAAGGTACGGGTAAAGAAAATGGAGGCAGTTTTTAACCCACTCTATGTAGATGATCACTTGTACCCAAAACAAGTTCACTGGGGGGGGGGGAAAGGAAAGTGGTCAGTGATTCAGAAAGGAGTAAGAATAAAAAAAATAGGCCAGGAATTATGACACGTTACAACTGATGAAACGTACTTCAAGTCATAAAAATCTTAGGAAAAATTTAAGAGGATGCAAATAGCCCTAGGCCCTTGGATACTTCCCCAGCCAAGACTTCTAAAGTAGAAACATTCCACACAGGATTACATGAGGGAGAGCGGGAGGAGGGGTACAGGCCAAGCAATGAGTCAGCGATACACGCGCGCGCACGGGGAAGGGAGGCTCCACCATGTCGTTCCCTCAAGGAAGGCCACACACTGCTCCTCGACCCCTCCACAAAAAAATATAAACCAGTAATTATATAATGACATTCATCTTTCTGCGTAGAATACCGAGCTTCCTGATTTGCATATCTAACTCTGACTTTTCAAGCTTCATATTCGTCAAAGAAACAGACGGCCGTGTTCTAAGTGGCCTGGGAGACTTCGTAATTACTTTTCCTTTGCGATTTATTCTGCACAGGACATTTATAAACTATGTCGACATTAAAACTATACAAATAACACAGAAGGGAATGCTGAGGTGCAGTGGCTGAAATATTTCGATATTATAAGGACATAAATCACACACACACACACACACACACACACACACACACACACACACACACACACACGTTAGATTACCCAACACAAGTGTCGTCCACAGGTGTTTTCATGTCCATGCACTTGAATTCAAGCTCTACAAGTTTTATTTATTTAGTACCGGTAGTGTGTGTGTGTGTGTGTGTGTGTGTGTGTGTGTGTGTGTGTGTGTGTGTGTGTGTGTGTGGAGGAGCGGAGGAAATCTAGCTTGTACAACATAACCCATGTGTTTGTCGGGGGGGTAGGGGAGAGGATCCTGCTCACGCCACACCACACCATTCCATTCCACACCACACCACTCCACTCCATTTCATTCCATTCCATTCCACTCCACTCCACTCCACTTCACTCCACACCACTCCACTTCCTTCCATTCCATTCCACTCCACTCCACTCCACTTCACTCCACACCACTCCACTTCCTTCCATTCCATTCCACTCCACTCCACTCCAGACCTTTGACACCACCAATACACATTTCTCACTCCACGACACACTCCCCTTTCCTGATCGGTGCATCAGATCACAATGCAAACAACACTTAGACAAAAATATAAGGAAACGAATATACCCATATGTTCACAAAAGAATGACACTAAAAAATTATCCACAGTTAATCCCTTTTTCATGAGGACGTGTTTTTCATTTTAATCTCGGTATCTCCAGACGATTTCTTTCGGCTTGGACTTTCTGAACTGGAGTGGGGTTAGATATAGACCAGGTTAGAGTAAAATGGTTTCTTCTAGGTTAAACGAAATGGTCTGGCGTGGGCAAGAACTAATTATAAATGTCATCATCATCATACTGAACGGCTTGGTGGACGTCGTTTGTAATTCCTTCAGTGTCAGATGGCTTGGCACTCCTCAGTCTAAGGTCACAGAGTCTGCCGGGTTATAACCAGTGGCTCCACGTCTGCCTCACTTAACACACATCCTCTCGTTTATCTTTTGTGTGTGTGAATTTCTGGGGAAGGAGAATGGGGCCACCTAATATGGATCCGTCGCTTATCCTGTGTGTAGGGGGAGATATGTGTGGGGGCGGGGTTGTGTTGGCTGTGTGTGTGTGTGTGTGTGTGTGTGTAGGCGTGGGTGGGGGGGGGATTGCATGTGTGTGTGTGTGTGTGTGTGTGTGAGAGAGAGAGAGAGAGAGAGAGAGAGAGAGAGAGAGAGAGAGAGAGATTATGTGCATGCATTACATTTCCTGTCATATAAACTTCACCACTGTTATGCTTGCGTTTCACAGTCGAATCTTGAATACTTTGTGACTGTGCATGTTGTACTCAAGTGCCCAGTCATCCCTTGCTGTATCATACCACTGTTTACCCATTATAAAGCCGCACTTGTAGGCTAATGGCTGGCATATTTGTAAAACCGTTCAGTCTTTTAACCCCTCGAACACGACTTTGTACGGATTAATCAAGCTACCACTTAACTTTTTTTTTTCAGATTTATGAGAGAGATCTGTATGAAAGAGGTTATTGAAGGCTGCATCTCCCTCCTTCTTCATGTATGTTTTTGATGCAAACTTATGTAGATACCGGTACTGTCTGCATCTGTTTCTGTATCAGTCCATATTAGGTCCACTGCAGGACTGAAACTTGAAAGATGGGTAACAGCGAGAATTATCCTTCCACACACTGGCGAAGTACGAAAAAACGTCAACGATATAACTAACACACAAAAGAATGTTAAGGTGTAATATGCAAAATAAATCGTTAAGGAAGAGGTGCTACGAAGTATCCTGTGTTCATAGGGAATACCTCTGAAGGGGTGGAATGGACGCTAACGAGGTGCATGTGGGGTGAAAGCGGTTGCGGTTGGAAGCAATTAAATATTAAGTGGTGGTTTGGCCATATGGACCCAATAGAGAGGGAGTGAGCACATTACCCTTTCACTGAGCTGGATAGGAAAACCTTCAAGTGGTGGCACTGATATAACCAAGCGGCTCATCTGCCCCGTTATACAAATGTCCCTCAGCTTCCTCCCTAGTCTGGAAAAAAGGAGGGTGAACTGTTGGAGATGTATAACTTCAGCAGGCAGTCCACCGGGTTCATGTTTCAAATGAGCCCGGGGCTGCAATACTACTACTATGAGAGGATCCCTTATAAGCTGAAGAAAATCGTCTGAGGATACGAAGAATGAAGTGAAAATTACACTTCCGTACAGAAGACGTTAACATAGATCTTTCCTATTCCCTTCACTGAGTGGTCTGTCCTAAGAGTAAATAAAGTAATTGAATACATACATAGATAAATAAATCGTCGTGGGCTAGCAAAAACAAATGGAAACTACCTCGTGGTACTGGAATGGTTAACTAGAAGAGTATACGTAAGTTCGGTGGATGGACGTAGAAGAGGAGGTCGGCCGAGAACGAGGGGAAGAATTCGAGGAGTTAATCAAAGACACACTATTGTCGGTTTGGTTTCATCTGGCGGAACTGGGCCACTCCTACAAATTGAAATCTAAGCCGTGGTTGCATGAACCTTCATGAGCCTTGGTTATGGGGCAAGAATGTCTCTCCTTGGACACTTGTTAAATCATCCCTCCTGTTCATTTGACCGTCAACCGAGCAGAAAGAGGCTAGGGATTTCTGCCAGGTTAGAGTACACGTGCTATCTACAGAAAAGAAGTATTATTTAAATAATCACATAGTTTCGTTATTTTCCTTCATTTTAATGCTCACCTTTGTGACTCCCATTAATTCATGCGACTAGAAGTGTTCGTCATACGTTACAGTATAAATGCTACGTTGACATATTAATGCAAAAATTCTATAATGGTACATAACAAAAGTATCATAGAGCTGTACATTTTATCTGATATGCTATTGTGATTTTTTTTTTTTCTGGCTTTCTGAACCTTACCTCTTCAATTTGGGTTGGGAAAGGTCTGGATTTAGTAATAAATTACAAACAACCGTAGCAATATATAAAGTACAAGACAGTGATATGTATTCTAGTGTATGTATTCTTAAATATTCGGCGTGTGGCGTGGCGCATCTAGGGGTGAAAAAACCCACCTAGCCAGTCTGGGACACACCCTTGCGGTCAGCCAATGGGGAGAGGCCTTGCGAGCGAGCAGCCACTCACCACACTGTTTACCTCCACACCCACTCTGTCGTGCTCCAGGCGGCGTGTTTATAAAGAATCCTTCGTTTAAGAGTGTTTAAGGTTGATTGTGTAAACTGTCGTCTTCACTTATAAATCTACCAAATACCTCACAGTCAGTGAGTGAATAGTAAAGTGAATAAATAAAACAATTTCTGTAGATGGCCCATAGCATCAAGTGGACATGTTAGGTGGGAGACAGACGCAGGTTAGAGCTTGAATTCTCTTTGAAGATGGGTTCTGTGAAGCCCAGAGAAAATAGAAAAAATCAAGCTCTAACCTGTGTCTCTCTCCCACCCAGCATTTCTAAAATGATTTATGATATTTCACTCAGCACCGTTCGCCTCCACCACCCACCCAGCCATGCTCCAGGAGTCTTGTATATAGTCTCATAAGCTTAAATTTTTATAGCATTGATTATTTATACATTCACCTTTAAATATACTGCTGTCAAATACTTCACAGCCAAAATAAATAGTAAAGTCAGTAAGACGAAACAGTGTGAATTCTAATTAGTGAATATTATTATCGAGGCTCTATCGTAAAATTGGTCTGGGTTCGTTTTATAACTACGGCCCCGGCAGCATATTAAGGGCCAGAGTTCAAGTTGCATTAACCCCATCACTAAGCCGCGTCTCGCCTGTGATGCATCGGCTTGGATCGTCTAGTGGAAATTAAAAGAACGCGTATACACTTGAAAGGGTTAGGGCTGTCATTTCGTTAACTTGGGAGAGTTCTTAGCGTCTCTGCCTCAGCTGTTTATTTTGCCTACCATAGCTCAGTATTCTGTCACGTGGAATCTTAGTCCTTCTTAATATCGGTATAGTTTGCATCAGTAATGTAAATCGATAAGGAAGAGGTGTCACGTCTCCCATGGCAACGACAACATGCTTCTCAAGTTGCCGAGTTCGCGCCACGTCAACTCCTTCACAGCAACGTCTCAAAAAAGCTGCATATGACTGGTGTCTTGTGGCGGTTCCCAGAATTAAATGTCATGCATGTACTTAGGAGGGATAAGGAGGAGGGATTTTTTTTTATTTTTTTTTATTTTTATTTTTTTTGCCCTTCACCACCAGAGGGATTGTTGTTTCTACCCCTTCACCACCAGAGGGATTGTTGCTTCTACCCCTTCACCACCAGAGGGATTGTTGTTTTTATCCCTTCACCACCAGAGGGATTGTTGTTTCTACCGCATCACCACAAGAGGGATTGTTGTTTCCACCCCTTCACCACCAGAGGGATTGTTGTTTCTACCCTTTCACCACCAGAGGGATTGTTGTTTCCACCCCTTCACCACCAGAGGGATTGTTTTTACCCCTTCACCACCAGAGGGATTGTTGTTTCTACCGCATCACCACAAGAGGGATTGTTGTTTCCACCCCTTCACCACAAGAGGGATTGTTGTTTCCATCCCTTCACCACCAGAGGGATTGTTGTTTCTACCCTTTCACCAGAGGGATTGTTGTTTCCACCCCTTCACCACCAGAGGGATTGTTTTTACCCCTTCACCACCAGAGGGATTGTTGTTTCTGCCCCTTCACCACCAGAGGGATTGTTGCTTCTATCCCCTTCACTAGGAGAATTATTTCCAAGGGCAGTATTTCTGTGAGGCTAGGACTTACTAACACCTATGCCTTACCGATTTATTTTTTTATCCTGCCCCATTACGATATCCTTGTGTGTTATTCATGCAATCTGCGTCAGTATTAAAAAATACAAAAGTAAAAATGAGGATACTAATGGGTAGCTTGGAAAATAAATTGTTAAGGAAGAGGTGCTAGGGAGCTTCCTTACTCGACGATAATACATACCCAAGGGTAAGTTAAATTGCCCTGCGTTTGTAAGGAGGAAAGACCCAAGACGCCACTGTAGTAAATGGTTAATAAAATATGGCGTTTCGTTAAAACTGACATGATTTATTGTTTTACCCAGCGTAGGTACTGGTCTACATGTGTAACCTTGTGAGTGTAAAAAAATAAGTACACGTTGAAAGAAGCACAACATGACTCAATGACCAGCAACCTTCTTAAGGATCATGTCGGAATTTTTTTCTTTTCTCTTTTTTTTCCCTTACGCTCTATTTTAGACGGAAACTCAACAGCCCGTCCCCTAAGGTCCAGCGGCCCTTCTGTGTCACACAACTTCTTATGTCACAACTTCGACACTAATACCCACTCTTGGAATGCCTGCTAAGACCGTCCCATTGGGGATTGGTGATATGGTACAAGCGGGGTTGTTTTTATGAGATGTCAAGTAAGTCGTGTGGAAGATCAGTCAACTAATAACAAAATCCAGTCACCAAACTTTTCCCTTCCATAGCCTGACACCGAACTTGCGTTGTTTCGAACGACAAATCACTTCCTTGTCCACTAGACTACCACCTCCCCATCACCGGTTATAAACGTCGTCGTAAATAGTGAAATCATCTGTGTTTTTGGTGCATGTGTCCATCCAGTTTAGATTGTATCCGTGCACCACATACCCAACTGCCAAGTATCCACCAATTGCGAAACCGAGTAAAAACTTGCCCTCAGCCAGTGCAGATACATAATAAACAATAACCTAACGTAACAAAGCAGGTGAATAGCAACAGACGAACACCTCAGATTCAGACTTAACATTAACCTTTTCACTGTCAGTCCCATTTTTCTTTTTATCCTGCTGCCTTTAGTGATATACATCTTTTTAGGAAACTCTTAGAAGATGAGGGGTTGGATACAGCTTTCATTAACCCATCAGTACAAGAGGCCATCCATAAGCTCAATAAAATCATCTAGGAACAGGAGGAATAAGACTGTACGTATCAGACTGAAGAAACTCAACCTTAGCCAGTCTAAAAGTTAAAGCGTAATAAGACTTCGGAATCTTACTTAAAGATATAGAGTATACCGAAAACCTAGAAATAAGGTGTTAGAGTTGCAACAAAGCCTTCCTCATAACCTTATACTCAGCCAAAAATAACCACCAGCATGATAATCCTACGTAAGATTTGCTCAGTTAATATGAAAGTTGCCGTGGGTAATTCCAGGCAACAACAAACACAGTAGCAGAAAGCTGAACAAAAACAACACTCTCTCTCTCTCTCTCTCTCTCACTCTCACACACACACACACACACACACACACACACACACACACACACACACACACTGAGGGGGCCATCAAAAGGCATGCAGTATTGGTTTGAGGCACAACAATTTTCTGACAACCAAATAAATGTGAAAATCTTAGGCTTCATCAGACAGGTCGCAGATTTAACGCTTAGCTGTTCGTCCTTGGGTCCTCCTTACTATTATTCAGCCTTTGAAGAGAGGACGTAAGGTGAAATATACTACGCAGCTACACAAATTAATGATTCACACTTGTAGCCTCATATTATAGTTCCACACTTGTGCTGCTATGAGCTGGAGGAGGGAGAGAGAGAGAGAGAGAGAGTGGGGGGAGGCAAAATTCCAATCCAGCATCAGGCATTTCTAATATTATGCATAGGAACAGCTCACGTATGAAAACATCCATGTTTGATATTGCTTGTGGCAGCAGTAAAATTAAAGCCTGATTCTAACCGGTATTTCTCATAATACTACACATGAACAACTCAAATTTGAAAGCGTCATTGGTATAACTTGTGATAGCTGTGGAATTTAAATACGTTGTTTATTTAAAGCATTTTTGTATTGCTCTTACCCCCCTCAGTTCGGTGACTTATTGTATTCTTCATGCTACCTGACGATTTTTTTTTTTCAACCAAAAGAGCACCTTAGTAGTGGAGATGAAAGAAGGCTTGTATGCAACCTCCCAGTTCAACAAGTCAGGGCTGATTACTGGGAATTACGAATGAAAATACGTCCTCCTGATGAAGGGGTATTACCTGTGGCAGCGAAACATCTGCTTTTAATTTCATGGCGGTTAACGTCAGACGATTTTATGCTTTGGAGAAATTACGGCACCAGAAATATTAACATTCGTCACTATTAACGTTTGATTGAGAAAAAAGAACATAATATTTTTATTCCAGCTGACAACGAACAATTCCTCAGCTCGTACTCGTAGGCACCTCAGCCAAAGGGTTAATATTTTTCACAGGGACAACAAACAGGTATGAAAACACCATTGGGTTTGTGGCTGTTGTTGCACTGTATTTGCGGTTTAACGTCCCTTCATCAGTATTATTCTTAACCATAGCAGTATCAAGTAGTTTACTTAATTCTTGCTACTTCCAGACGATTTTTTTTATCGTAGAAATGGTTTCTTATTCTCAAGGGACCGGCGAAGTCTGTATCAAACCCCTCCAGGCCAAAAAGTCTCTCCTTAGGTGAAAAATGTCGTCTGGCGGTAAGAAAACTTAAAAAAAAAAGTACAAGAAAGTCGTTACCGTGATCAAGGAGGGAAGGGGGGTATGATGATAGACTGGAACATACTGAATATTAAAACACCAAAACATCAGTGGCATAGCTTGTGATAGAAGCTAAGAATCTGCTTTTATTTTGGTTATTTAATCAGTCTAACTGTGATTACTTAACCTCTTAGAATTATCTCACTGTCAGACTTAATAAATGATGTCACACACACACACACACACACACACACACACACACACACACACACACACACACACACACACACACACACACACACACACACACACACACACACACACACACACACCAAGGTAACCCTTACGTCACCAGGCCCTACTTGGCAGCCTCCCATGTCGCTACCATAATTCGTAACTCCTCATCACTTTTTCTCTAAATTTCTGCCACACCTAATCTCCCTCTCTCCACCATCGAAGCCGTTCTCCTCCATCATACTTACTAATACACCCAATACCTTTTTCTCCATCATGTTCTACTGTCTAAAATGCATCTCCACCATTTCTTACCACCACACGGTCTCGAATCTCCACTACACCAATACTGATCTGCCCCCACCACCATCTAATACCTTCACCATTCTTGCCATGTCATATATCTAATGTCTTTTTATCCATTAACTCCCACCATCTTCACCATTCTTCACCATCACACCTCTGCATCTCCCTCAGTACTTATCTACTCCGCTATCCATCTCAAACCGACTTCCCCATCATTTCTTAATATATTCTATCTTGATACCTTCTTCTCCATCATATCGCGCCGACTAAGACACTTACATACATACAGACAGACATGAGAGAGAGAGAGAGAGAGAGAGAGAGAGAGAGAGAGAGAGAGAGAGAGAGAGAGAGAGAGAGAGAATTTCCTCACATCTCTCTCCCTTTCAATGCCTTTAGTCCACTCCACGTATCACCTATTTTCTGTCCATTAACCTGTCCAATGCCACTATTTAAATCACATCTCTTCCCCCTCATTGTTATCCCTGCCCCATCACACCCCAGTCTCTCTTCCACCTATTCATTTCCCTGTTCACATCTTCACTTCTTTTCCTTCAGTCATCATACATTTTCACTACAAGTATTATTTTGTTCGTGTAATTTTCTCCACCTCTCTTTTCCTCCAACAGTTTAGGATTATTAATTTTATTGTTATTTTTTCTTCACTTATCGTTCACCAGAGGCCTAATATTAATTCGTAAGCATATCTCCACATCCTTTCTTTCCCTCATCTGATAACCAACTTTTTTTTAATGCATTTTCTTATCCAATCATTCACCTCGTATCAGGAATATAGAAAATAGTGTCAGTAGTTATTTTGGGATGGGCAGACTATCATAGGCAATTATATACTAACTTAATCAGATAAACATGAGTGGGCGTATTATCTCTCATGTAAATAGTAAAGAGATAAAAAAAAATAACGCATGTGTATATCTAGGGAACCTAACTTCTGAGAAATTAAAAGGAATTAGTATAATATCCTAGGTACTTATAAAATAGCTACGATTGATGAATAGGGGGTTATTAAATCTCAGTTTATATAATCAGCTGAGATAGACAAGTTAAAAAGAGTCTTGGAAACGGGGCAGTCAGGACTGTGTATAGCCTACGTGGCAAGACTGTGGCAGTTTTTACCTGCGTTCGGGGAAAGGTTAAAAAAAAAAAAATGAAGTTAAGAGAAAGCTTACATCAACCATCCTCCTACAATAATCATTCATTCACTACAAATTTCATAGTTTTCATGCAATTTTTCCCTCTTATATTTTCTCTTCTCCATCCGCTGTTCACTATTAGTTTATATTTTATTTACACATTACCTTAATCTGCCATTCCTTGCAAGTCCCCATTTTAAGGTAAATGAAGGTATTTTATTTAATGGATGAGTATTATGTCAAAGGTAAATATAAAATGGTACCGTAGATAAAAAAAAGGACCAGGAATGCGGCAGCGAACTTGTGCATACGTGGCAAAGTGTTGGTGGCTATTTTAACACGGGTTGAGGGGACGGAAGATAAAAATGAACCTTTACCTATATGACTCATTCACGACGAGGGCCCCTTTTTCTGCAATATTCTTACTATTACCAGACGATTTTATCCAGCTTTGGTAGAATACCCTAGTGGTGAAGAAACTGATGACGGCTGTATTATAGACAGCATCTGCAGTCTGAAAAGTCTCTTCCATATAAATCATAATAAGTCTGACGGTACGTGGAATGGACTGTGAGAAGACGGTATAAGGCAGAAGGAAATATATGAAACCAATGCGTTGTGAATGATCAGTGAAGAAAAAAACACGAATGCATGATGGGATAGGATCCAAGATGCTAGACGTCTCAGTTCATCTATTAAGCTGATGTATAAAGGAAGCATAGTGGTGGGAACTGTGCTTGCGTGGCGAGGTGTGGCTATATATACCCAGGCTTACCCATTACAGCATCTTATGTCTATTTTTGATTTAACTGAGACTACCAAAAGTCGTTTTTTTTTTTTTTAGGACCTATAGTACTGAAGGGTTTAATTATATATAGGCTATATTGTTAATTGTAGGCTATATTAAACACCTCTAGCTTTAAAATTTCTAGAGATATATGCTTGCTATTTCAAGGCAGTAATACAACGCGTCGTTCTGTGGAGACATTTTGTAGTGCAGGAATATGTGAAGGAGAGTATCAGACATCTCCAGTTCGAAAGTCAGATCTCTCAAGACCGACAGAATTTTTGGAGACAACAAGAATAAAACAGATAATACTTCACCACGCTGGAAGGGTAGTGGGTTTGTTTTCAACTGGCGGAACCGGGTCATTACCACAATTTGAATGCTTAGTCGTAGTTGTTTGATATTCGATCTGCCTTGGTTGAGCGAGGCATGAGACTTCTTGGTTACTAGTCAAATTGTCTGTCCGATCTGACTACACTTAGCCATCATTAAAGCTAAGAGGGGTTAAGGATCTGTGTATGGCTGAGGCTCGTATTCTTAATGGCTTTGGAGATTTCGTAACAACTCTTTCTAGGCGATTTATTATGCATATTACACATTAGTATCGCCTTATATAATAACGATGCAAACACTGTCTGTATTTACACGATATAAATAACAGATGAGAGAATGTCAAGGAATAATATGCAAAATAAATCACTTCGGGAGAGACGTTACGAAGCCTCCCGCGTCACCTAGAATGCAGCTGTGATGAAGCAGCGTGCATGACGTGTGAGGTAAGGAGGGCTGGAGGTACGATCAATACTGTGGAGGAGTGGGAGGGGAAGTGAGGAGGAAGTCGCTCCAGCACACCACACCCCACCACCATACCATACACCTAACACCGCACCACCCAACAACACCACACCACACCACATCACATCACATCACACTATACCATACCACACCACACCACACCACAAAGCGTAGCACCTCACCACACCACACCACATCCCATCCCATCCCATCACACCACACCACATCCCATCATACTACATCACAACACATCTCATCACACCACACCACTCCACACCACCCTACACCACAAAGCGTACCACCCACCACACCAGACACCCCATCACCATACTACAGCAAACGCTCCATCACCACACCACATCACACACCCCACTACCACACAACGCACCACACCACACCACACACCATACTTCACACTGCACACCACAAACTCTACCGCATCACCACATTACCCCCACCACACTAAAACCGGTCCTTTGCCCTCCATACGATTTTAAACCCAGAATTGAACTTTAGAAAGAGGTGAACCATGACTCATAAGACATAAATACTTAAAATAATCTTCATAAACTGCATTTGAAGTATTAAGTGGCGCGTGTAATTAACCTTGCTAATCTTCTACTCTGCTTCAACTTTCTCAAATTCTTCTTCACTCATTTTTCTTTCCTTTTTATTCATAGGCACTGTTGACCCATTCACTTAGCCTACTTCCCACCCACTCCCTTACCTCCCACCCTCACCTTAACGTGCATCCACACCCTGTCCTCCCACTCACGCTCTAACCTTCACACTCACACCTGCTTGCATGTTAATCTTCCAGTCCATACAGTCATCTTCCACCCACGACCGCATCAAAACCCTCATCTTCCAGCCACACCTCTACCCACAACCTCACCTCCCACCCACACCTCCATCCACGTCCTCCCCTCCCACCCACACCTCCACCCACATCCTCCTCTCCCACCCACACCTCCACCCACAACCTCACCTCCCGCCCACATTTCCACCCACACCCTAATCTTGGGCCCCACAGAGGCAGTGACACACATAGTGCTACCTTCATTTTTATTTCACTGCTTCTCCAAAAAACATACTTTCAGAACCTGACAAGATTTTTCAACCATAAAAGGAGAATGTGGGAATAGACAGACAAGGATGAAGGTACGGTTGCGGACGTATATATATGTCGATTCACTTCATAACGATAAATAAAGAGATAGAGAACAATAACTTTCGAACCCTAGCACTGCAGTCTTCTGTGTCTAACAAATTTTTAGAATGTTTGGCAAGGGTTTTACAATTATTCGGCCAAAATGTGGAGCGATATTCCTGTATGCAGGTGCAGTATATCGTGGAGCCTTCAAATCGAAAGAGAGTGAGAGAGAGAGAGAGAGAGAGAGACCATACGTATTATCACTTAACCTACATATTCCCCACCCTTATCCTCGTCTCCAGAGGTTAAGTTTACGCGTGACTGACAAGGGAAGCACCAGAAACCCTCAGACTACGACACAAAACCACCAGTTGACAAATCCAGGTCCCTAACTCAGTTCTAGGTGGGAAAAGACAGAAAAAGAGGCTACCCACGAACAGTGTATGGAGCCACATTCATGAGAGATCTTAGACATTCTCTGCGATTGTTTCTGTATGGGTTAATTATTACAAGGGATAATTTGCTCTGTCGTATTTTTCGCTTTACGATTCACTCTGATTTGGTTGTGAAATATTTGGCAGCCGTATGAGTAAAAAAATGAACGTTTGAATAAACAATCTTATGCACAAGTTCAGCTCAGGAAACTTCATATCGCCCCAGGAGTTACAAATATCACCTAAAACTGGCTCGGGAAACCGGATTACGTGACTGTGACTATTTAGTACGATTGCCAGATACCAGCAAGATTTTTGTATCCTGACAGATCCTAGTCAAACTGCTTTTAACTGTTTTTGGAAGAATTTAATTTGAATAGCGCACGTATCAGCTCAAAATATCAAAACTGTTCTGCTATATACCGGTACTTAATTATAATAATCTCATCGCACAATTATTATGCATGTCGTAACACTGAACGCATATCGACTAAATAACATGGATAAGCTCATGACTATTGAACACACATCGTAATACGAAACAATGATGTGCAGATGCTAAGGACACATTTACATATTTATTAATTTACATTTACATATATCAGTACATTAAGTACATACAGAGCAGATTTCTAACAGAGGCTGCTGAGTCAAAGTAATTCTGTTGTGGCGCAAAGCAAAAACACAAACATCGCGTGGAACAACAAAGTCAAGGTCTGGCAAGGGGTACAATAAGCAGCGTGTACCGAATTCCTCTCTTTCACTGTCTGCTGATTTGTGCTTTCTCTTTTATTACATTTCCTCGTATAAACATTTTCTCGTATGGTGTAATGTTTATAATTTTTTACCCTGCTCACAGCGCACAGTTCAGTCATGACAGTACGTGGAAAAGTTTTCATTGGCGAATCGTATAATGGAAAAATTAACAATATTTTGCTGTGTACGTGAACAAAAAAATATAATAATCAAATTACTGATGGTGAAGGAAAATATATTCTCCATTACTGACGATAAAGTAAAATTCAGAACTGGCAAATACTGTATAACAATATAAATAAAAAAAATATATGACTATCACGTGGGAGACGGTAATTTCCGGTATTAAATCTGGTGAGAGTATCGTGATAAACGCTGTCGAGTACGGATGTGATAAAGGAGCACCAGATATACCAGATAGTACAGATAGATTGATAGATAGATATATGGATAGGTAGTCTGACAGATCGATGCACAGATAGACTACTAAAGATCAAAAGCTGAACTAAAATGGACGCCACCCAGACCGAAGAGGTTTAAAAAAAAAAAAAAATATTTAAAAAGTCATAAGCCTTCCGATTCAACTTTCCCGCCAGACACGTCGCAAGTGGAGACAAAAATAGTCCAGACCATGCGCCAGCCCTGACCCTGAAAAGCATTTTGGGACGAATTACTCACCCCTTTAATCCGGTGACGTTATTTTATTCATTCTTGGTAATTCTAGACGATTCTTTACCTAGCGGGAGGCTTTTCGAACTCTTTACGTATGTTACTGGTTGATTCGTGTTGTTCCTAGACGGTTTTATCCAGCCGTGGGGGAGATTTTTTCGAAATAAAGGGGCTAACTGGAGTCCTAATCAACTCATTTAATAGTACAGTAGAATATAATCATTGAACAAGTTTGTGTGGAGGTAGCATGAATAATATTTAAAAATGCGTCATCCCAGTGAAGGTGTAGCGCTTTCATGGTCGGCATAACTCTAGCATTTTATTCAAGCTACCGCCAGACGATTTCATTCAGCTGAGTGTGAGTCATAGGAGCCTGAGAATGCTAATACCTCAATAGTAACCGTTTCAAGATCGGGACAACTCATATTTAATTCCATACAGTGTCTGACGATTGTGAGTTATATGAGCCTGGGAGTGTGTTAGGAACCAGGGAAAGTCGTGAGAGGCAGGGACAAACATCCAATTAATTCTCGCTATTTCTGAGCGTTGTGATAATGATTGAGTACATCTGACCTTTCTGTATAGCTGCTAACTACACTGTATACATTATTCTGGGATGCAGGCCGATCATACCAAGCATTTACAGGGGTACCATGAATGACCAAAAATAAGGTGGAGGTGAGGGTGTTGGGTATGGTTTGGTGTGGGGGGTGAGAGTGTGGGTGGAAGGTGAGCTTGTGGGTGGAGGTTGAGGGTGGGTGGAAGGTGTGAGTGTGGGTGAGGGTGTGAGTGGGTGGTGAGAGTGTGAGTGGGTGGTGAGAGTGTGGGTGAGGGTGTGATTGGGTGGTGAGCCTGTGGGTGGAAGATGAGGGTGTGGGGTGGGAAAGCAGAGGTGTGGATGGAAGGTGGGCGTGTGGGGTATGAAGGTGAGCGTATGGGTGGAAGATGAGCCTGTGGGTGGAAGGTGAGGCTGTGAGTGTAAGGTGAGGGTGTGGGTCAGGGTGATACGGGTTACAGCCTGTGTGACCTGCTCGTCCAGTCAGACGGTCACGCTAAGCCTAATATTTAATCAGGTGGGGACTTTCCACACCCACCACAAAACATCGGCTTTCAGAACAAAAAACAGGTTCAGACACTACACAAACGGATTTTTTTTACAATAAACATGAAAAATTATTATCAAAATAATGAAACGTTTCTTTATGCGATTTCCCGTTTCATTAGGTCGCTTCAAACTAATGTACAGAATCGGAAATTTCCATACTTAGCACAGTCAGGCCTATCACTGATCCGCATTTTCGTGGTGAGAGTTACTAGGATCACAAGGCCTAACCCGCTAAATCCAAGTGGCATCCATCTTAGTATATTCTTCATCCATTTTAGTTTACGCTTGCAACTACCAGGCAGTTTAATTCAGCTTTGGAAAGGCCTCTCAAACAGAAGAAGGGGTTTATCAAGGCTATAATCTAATCCCTCCAGTTCGAGAAGGCTATACAAACCTTTAAAAAATCGTCAGGGGATGGCAAGTGTATGAAAAAGACGTCCCCAGGTTCCACAAGATAGCTTAGACATTGTAAACGAGAATAAGCCATAACCGCATCATACTAAGAAAGGCTTGTTACTCGTCATAACACTTCAAGGGTCGGTTTGACTAACTCTCAGCCCAGTAGTAGTATGTGACCTTAACTTCAATATAATTCGAGAGATCTCTTGGCAATTAGTACTAGCATTTAACATTCACGCCCGTATGACTCACCCTCACCTGACGTTACCTATACCAGTCATGTGCAAATAGTGCGGTATTACACATGTTACTTACCGGTATTGTGACACTAAAATTAATGAAGAAAATCGAGTTCTTGTAAACTAAAAAGATAAAATCCAAACGTACGAGTGTTAACCATAATTGTCAATGTGAGAAGCGAGGAAAGTAAAGTGAGACGACTTCATTAGATAAGCCCGGTACGTTTTAACACTTTCATGGTCGGGATAAGTCTTGTATCTCTAATTCCAGACTATCTTATTTACCTGAGAACGAGTCATAAGAGCGGAGTTTGTTAATGCTTTCCCCATTAACCGTCTCATGGTGGAGGCAACTCTAGTATTTTATTCCATCTAATCACAGACGATACCATTCAACCGAGTGAGGCCGCGTAGCCGCAGTGTATTAAGAGGACAAACACTTAAGAGAGTCATGGTAGCCTGATTAATAAGAGAACTAACATTTAATGAGTCCTGGTAGCCTGATAGTGCTAAGAGTGTGACATTTTTATTACGGGCTAAGATAAAGGAACATTAACACCACCACCACTATCACATCCATTACCGCCATCACCACCACCATCACATCCATTACCGCCATCACCACCACCATCGCATTAAGTTCGACTCTCTCTCTCTCTCTCTCTCTCTCTCTCTCATTAGCGCTTCTATTTTAGTAGGAGGATTGGCTTACTGATGAAAATAGACGTGGCTGCGTAACAGGAAAGGTCATACGTCAATACAGCAAGAGGGAAGCAGGAAAATAATTCCCTGTATTTTATAATTTATTCCAGTACAGTAAAATAAGGTAAAACGGAAGCATTATTTTTCGTATATATTTAATTTCAGTAGGATAATATGAAAGCGAAACGGGAATATAACTTATTTTTATACAGAATTATATTAGAGGGAATTAAGAATGATTTCCCCGGTTTTGCATGGACATAGCATAGTCTCGTGTAATTGGTTTGTTTTCATTTGAGGGAACTGGGCCACTCCCGTAACTTGAATACTACCTCATGGTCATGTAAAAACTCAGTGAGCCTTAGTTATGGGGTAGGAATGAGTCTCTTTGGTTACTAGCCAAATCATCCCTCCATTCTGACTACAGGAGACCATAAACTGAGCTGTAAGGGGGTTAGGAATCTCTTTCAGGTTAGAGTACATGCACACAGAGAGAGATAGGGCTGTTGTTGGGGATATACTGGCAAGGGTAATTCAAGATAACCATTGCGGTGTTAGGAGAGCACTTAGGTATGTTCTTCAAGATAAAAATGCAAGTGGTTGACATTCAGCTGAGGAAAACTTATGGGGTCGGAGAATTAAAAGATCCCGTTGTCAATAATCCCTTTACTTCGAGAGGTCCCCACTGTGTTCTTGTTGTGGACCCTGGCTTATCTGAACGTGGACCCAGTGACCTGTAGGCTGAAGTTGCCCGCCTCCTGCAGACCACAATCCTCCATAAGGGGAACAGAGTGGTAGCTGAGGGACGTTTGCAAAACCAAGCAGCGGAGTCACCCAGTTATATCAGTGCCACCACATGAAGGCATCCCACTCCATCACCAGTTTCTGTTACCGGGTATACTAAATTCAGTCATCTGGCTACAACATGAATATATAATACGAGTAAAAGCGTCCTATTAAAGGGGATAGCCACGAAAACCTGAACTGCGTTGTGGGTTGCTACCGGTTCCTACTGGATTTTGGTAGAGAGAGAGAGAGAGAGAGAGAGAGACACCACACAGCACTTCAGGTCCTTCAAAACAGAATGACAAAGCAGGAAGCTCTCCCCCCACCCTCCAGCAATCACTCGTTTAACAAAGAATATATATATAAAAGAAAAACATCTTGCAGGACCGAAATACCTGAAGCGGAAGAAGAATGATAATCTGAAGCATCTAAGCGTAATACCCATATACACCGATATTTTTTTTTTTTTTTTTTTTTTTTTTCCCTCAACAGTCGGGGTTCTCTTTAAACTCCCGGAAACCCATGACGTTTTCTGTGGTTTATTCTTGTTACCTCCGGACGATTTTATTCAGGTTGAGAGAGACTTTTCCAACAGGATGGTTAGATAGAGCCTTCATTTAACCCCCTTCACCCCAAGATGTCCTTCCTAAGCCGAATAAAATCGTCTGGAAGCAGGAAATTTTACGATCAAAGGTGTCATCGGATTTTGAGCCATGAAGCAAAATAAAATCGTCTGACGGTAGCTGTAATACATGACGTCGTTGATAGTTGCTGATTTCCACGAGATTCTCCCCTCAGCTTAACCCCTTCACTTCCAGACGATTTTATTCAGCCCTGGGTGGACCTCTTGTAGTGAAGGGGTAAATGAAGGCCGTCTCTAACCCCTCCAATTAGAACAGAGTCTCCAAAGCTGAAAGAAAATCGTCTGGATAGAAAACAAAATCGTCAGGAGATGGCAAGAGTAAGATATAAAACGCGACATCAGATTGCAGGGGTGAATGATTATATTTGGCTGTATTTAACCGCACTGGAGGGGGAGAGGGGGGAAAGAATACCAGTTTCCACCAGATCTGGACGCTGTGATCGATGGGAGAGAGAGAGAGAGAGAGAGAGAGAGAGGAGAATCCCCTCTATAGGTTGCAGCCAACGCTTGTGAGTCTTCCTAACCAGACGCAGAGACATGACATTATCGTCTCATTCTTGGACCGGTCAGACTCACGGACACATTTTGTTTTCCCCTTGCCCCTCTTCACCCACCAACACAAATGGGAACCTAGAAGTAAACTAAGTACAGTGGCTTGTCTTCTAGTGGATGATCAGGACAGGAAAAATCTGTGTTAATGAGAGATTTCGTAGTGCCTCTTCTAAAGTGATTTAATTACTCCCAATACACTGCCACATGCATATCACTGTATACCACATCCCATCACACACTGCCACACCTCTGTTACACCCCGCACACCTCTGCCACACTCCGCCACACCTGTACCACACACTGCAACACCTGTACCTCACCACGTCTCATCACGCTACATCAAAACCACTGTCAGACTCAGAGATCGTACCACTGACAACCTTTGGGATGCCTCCATTCCCCCTCACCAGCACATTACCACACCCCTGCTCCACACCACACACTGCCACACGTTTACCACACCACACCATTCCATTCCACACCATACCACACTCTTCCACTCCACACCATACCACACTTATTACACCACACCACACAATTTCACACCACACCACACCATCTTGACATCCAGACTCGGAGACTGTTCCGTATCTTAGCTGCACTGAAGAATTACAGGGCATTCTCTGTTACCTACACCATCACCCGTACTACCCCAGGCCACACCATTGCAACACCCATGACCAACACCACATTACGTCACGCCACTACCACAATACCCGTGACTAACAGTAAAATATACCACTCCCACGCCACACCATAACACCATCGTATCACGCCACACTACGTCACCACAACACTGACGACCACCATATCCACACCCACATCGCACCAACGTACCACGCCACACCACGCTACCACCACAACGCTCATGGCACACCACACCCACACCACACAATCGTTTCACGCCACACCACGCAATCACCCCAATACTCATGATAAACACCGCACCCACATCGCCATCGTATCATCACGCCACCACCACAACACATGCACCAACGCCAAATCACACCATTGTATCACGCCACACCACGCCGCCACCACAACACAGCATACCACACCAGCATCGTATCACATCATATCACACACTCATGATAAACACCACACCACCACCGTAGCTGTCATACCACAAAGAACAATGAATATCTTCGTACAAGGGTACAAGCTTCCTTTCAGAGGGCAGTAGACTCATTAAATGCTTTTTTTGGGGGGGCCTACACTAGACGAGTTTATATATAAAAAAATGTTCTGCCTTCTAAAGGATTGTCCACAACTATCGAAATAGTACTTCTTTTTCATTAAAAGATTCCCGTCAAAATCTGCATGACATGTGTTATCTAGCACACTTCGCCCCCCACGGAAATAGCTAGGCCTATGCGCAGCATACTTTTACATAATTCTAAACAATAGATATACAAAGACAGATATAGGCAGATACGGATACACACATACATACATACAGAGAGAGGTAGATAAAAAAATCTGACTGGTTGATAGACAGATTTTTAACCAGACGGATATCCCAAACCTCTTCAGTTTTAGATGCTCAAGTGTACTGTAGTCAGACTGGAGGGTGGATTTGACTGTTAAGCAAGAAATCAGATACCTACATCTTAACCAAGACTCATCGAATTTCTTGTAGCAGCGACTTTGTATTCAGGTTATACGAGCTATCCAGTTACGTTATGTACAAGCAAACGGACTAGTGTGTGTGTGTGTGTGTGTGTGTGTGTGTGAGAGAGAGAGAGAGAGAGAGGAGAGAGAGAGAGAGAGAGAGAGAGAGAGAGAGAGAGAGAGAGAGAGAATGGATAAGTCTTCCGGGTGAAAATGCTTAGACGGTGCACGCTGAGGCTTCCCTTTCCTCAGCAGTATGGGACAGGAAGCAAGTGTACACAGATCGTCATGACCACGCACAGAATCAGAAACATGATTTTTATTTCCTCCTCCTCCTCCTCTTCTTCGTCTTCTTCTTCTTCTTCTTCTTCTTCTGCCATCCATTTCATCATCTTAACTCTTCCAGCCAAAGCACATATTTTTTGCCATCTCTGTGTGTTTTTATTCACCTTAGGATGCCGGTACGTTTCGAACTGGAGAAGACACATACAGCCTTCTTTAACACCTTCAGTCGGAAAAGTGAAACCTAAGCTAAATAAAGTGGTGAAAGAAAAGCAATTAAAAATAATACGTCGGACTGAAAGGGAAAAATAAAAAAGCTTCATCTACTGATAATACACTACAGGTATATTAAGACACGACTACCTAACCTGTTTACCAAGAATTGTCACTCAAAATCATCCTGAAGGAATGATTGGATACTGTTTCTAGCCCATGTACAATAAGAGACTCGTATTCCATTTAAGAATTTTATCGCAATTAGGAAAATATAATAGAAAGGGCATTGCATAATTTGAATAAGAATTTGAAGGTAGCCAGAAAAATAGAAAAGGCACCGATTTAAATTATGAAAAAGGGCTAATGGAGACGTCGTTAGCTCCTTCACTGCGAGAGCTTTTTCTTAAGTTAAATAATATCTTGAAACGGTAGCGAAGAGAGGTTAGAGCCTTCAATCCAAGTCTGGCCGAGCGAAAATGCCAGAAAAATCCTCGTCTTGTCATAATGCATGTTGTTTCATGAAGTCCTACATGATCCTCGTTATTTGATGAAGTCCTCGTTATTCTTTAATTCCTACACAAAATGACTAAGATCAGCTTGCTTTACTCAAAATAATGTAAAAGACGACATCGCAGTAAAGTAATTAATAGACTATACGGGACTATTAACTGTTTCCTCTGGGTAAGATCATCGTGGTTTAGTCAAAATAAAGTAAAAGACGACATTGCAGTGAAATAGCTAACTAAGGGACTATATGGGACTATAAAATGTCGCTCCTACCTACACTGAAGGGAGGAGACAGTGAGTGTGATCCCGATACCAGACAGGAAGCTTAGGCAGTGTCAAGGCTACTGATACCTATACTGGATAAATATGACAAGAGAGTGTGTGTGGGGGGGGTATTACTCTTGTGCCAGACTACACTGAGCTTATTTCAGTAAAAAACAAACAAAAAAAAAAGTCTTGAGATTACCAGGCCCAGGTACAATCGATCAAAAAGTATTGTTGCACACTTCGCTCGCAACAGACACCACAGACGATGACTACTGCAAAATTTCGTATGATTCTGTCACACGTTAATAAACTTGGTTTCTTAAGGAAGCCATATAGTATACTGTACACAGCTTGACACTGCCTAGTCAGTGTTATCAAAAGCACAGTAAGGCTGGCAGTGCGGTACGGTACGGATTTTTTTTTTTCTTTTCCAAAAAAGCACGGTACTGTACATGTTCACAGCACGGTACGGTACGAAAGGACATTTTCTCACTCAAACCTTTTGCGAGCCATTTTCGTATCAGTGCAGAGAGAGAGAGAATCCGACTGTATGGGAGTGGCGGGTGGGGCAACTCGGCGATCGATTCATCGTCATAGGAACTACCAAAACACAGACATTATACAGCTTCCGTATTTATCTTGCATCTTGTTCGGTGTGCAGAATCTCTCCATAGCAGTGTACTATTTGCTTCTTTTTTTCTTTTTTTTTTCATATTCTTTCGTTTTAATGTTTACTCTTGGGGTTGTGCTGTACGTCATTTACATCACCATAACATCGATGTAGTTAGCGTCAGTATTATGAGGGTTTTCAGTTTTAGCGTGCAGAATGAGTCGCTAAGGAAGAAGTGTTATCTCCAAAGCCATTCAGAATCCGATCCGTAAAGCAAAGTAGCCAAGGTTCATGGATTTTTTTTTATATATTTCAGTTTCATGTAAGACATTATTATTATTATTATTATTATCTCTCTCTCTCTCTCTCTCTCTCTCTCTCTCTCTCTCTCTCTCTCTCATAGAAGACATCTGTTGACGTATGGTGCAGATAGGCCTCAGAATTCATGAGATACGACTGATAAGACACTGTAGTATTTAATAAACTTTCTTGATGACATAACTGTAGTGTCAAAGCTGTAATGGACATACAGAAGTGGGAAAATATTGGGTGAAAGGCTTGTGCTTCGATTGTATACTCCATTTATTCAGTTTACAATTTAATAACACCCCATTTTATTTATGGTCCTATGTTTATTATTCACGAGATGCACGTGTGTTGGGTAATCGTGGTTAACTTGTGCTTACGGTTTTAAACACCTGTAAATGGCAAATGAAGTATTAAAAGAAAAGAAAAGTCCTCGAAATGAAGGATTAACTCAGTGAGATGGGAGATGATTCTACTCCGATGGTTCGCAATGAAAAAAAAAAAAAAGGGGGGAGGGATGTGTAGATGTCATTGCTAGCTTGATGTGTGTGGAATTTTTGGTTATGGCCGCCTCATGTGGATCGTATATGTGCAGGAGGTAAATAAGTGTCTTTGTCCGTGTTATTAAAGTTGTGATTTTGTATGACGTGCTGTTTGTGAATATGGCTCGTTTAAGTCGGCCTGATCATCTGTATTAGCAAAGTGACTGTCGTAGCGTCTTGCCATCCTGTCAGATCCATCTTGCAGTTTTTTTTTTTTAACCTCTGATTAAATATTTGTGTGTGTGTGTGTGTGTGTGTGTGTGTGTGTGTGTGTGTGTGTGTGTGTGTGTGTGTCCTAGAGGGTGTCAAAGTAGTGTACGCCCGATGTGTGTGTGTGTGTGTCCTAGAGGGTGTCAAAGTAGTGTACGCCCGAGTGTTTTATTAAGTTTTTTTTTTTTCTTACGCGGTCTACTCTGGGTATAGGATTAACAAGGAGTTTCCTGATACCCAGCAGTCCTCCTAAGTACCACACACTTTACACAGGTCGCCACTTAGGCGCTCACACCCACTGTCCATATCGAATGCATGCTAGAAGTGTCTTATTCCGGGCTGATGTATTGATGTTAGGAGTGTTTTTACATGTCGATGGGTTTTATGGTACATCAGTAAAATCTTTTTCACTAGGTCCCTACCCCTGGTGAGGACCAAGCTCACGTCCATTACAGCAACACTTCTCACGCCACACGCCCACCACCTGTTACGAATTGCCCCGCAGATTTTTGCTCTTTGCCTTGATGCTGCTTGTGTATGTTGTCCAGCTTAAGTTCGGTGAGAGGTAAAAACATAAGTATTTAACTGACGGGGGTGTGGCAAGGGTGGTGCTATATACAGTATAGTTTGTACTGGAACGGAATGGAGGAGAGATCGTGTGAAATGTATGTGATGGCATCTGTTTATATGCCATTTCCCCGTCCAGTCCTCTAGAGCATCTGTATTGTATAAAATAATCTATCATCTATTTATCTGCCTAAGGTCAGTTGTAGAAGAAAGCGATAGGGAAAGATCACTGATGATGGAGGAGTCCTGCGTTGACAGTGTCCTTGCATCTACTTTTACACTTACCTTATCTGCTTCAGGATCATTTCTCGTGGCGTAATAAGCTTCCAGGCTCCATGCAGATAGTCCCGACATATTCGATATGCTCGATCACGCATTTCACACGGTATTTCTGAAGGCATAACGCAAAGAAAATGTTCAAGTATTGTTTGTTCTGCTAGTTTATATTTTCAGGTGCTCACCTTAATGTTAGTCTAGTAATGGGAATGAAAGTCAAACTTATATTCTACATTAATCAGTGTTGGTCTTCACTCTGCGCTGGTGTAGTAAGTTTTCCTCCATACTCACAAGCACTGCTGTATTTATGGCGAACTGCAGACGGTCTCCGCTCGATCAATGTTTACATCTGCGAGTTGCCAGGTACTAGTATTTCATAATTTTTAGTGTTTTGATTAAGCCTACTCTTTGATTTTTGGAAATAGGTATGAAAAATATCAATAATATATATTTTTGTTTTAACAATACTAGAATAAAGCCAAATGTGTAGAGCATGTTACATTAGAGAAGACCATTTTCTTCTATGTATTTGAGGGCAGACTTACAGCTTATGTTTCTGATCTGCCCAAGTTAAAATGTTTTTGGAAACATTAAAGGACATTTCTTTCATCATTAATTACTCCACTTACTTTATTATTTCACTGTTATCTTCGTACAGCTTCATCTTATTAACAGTTCTGAAACTTCATTAATCCATTAGTACCCAGGGTTCCTGCATGAGGGATTGTGCCAGGTAGGGTACTAAGCGTACCTCCCTTCGCCTATCGTCTCGTACTCGCAAAGCTCATAGGGACCTACCGTTGGGTTTCCCCCTTTATTAGCCATTGAACATACCTAGTTCCGTCCTATATTTAGGACACTGGGCACAAATGGGTTAAGAAATCATCATCATCATCATCACCGTGTTAAAATACATCATAAAGAGGTCACCATCGTCATCATCAGCGTCAGCATCGCCATAGTCCTATTTCCACGGTTACTGAAAAGTTCAAATATGATCACTATAGCACACACACACACACACACACACACACACACACACACACACACACACACACACACACACACCGTCAGCCAGGATTATCGTTTGAGTATAGCCTGTGTGAGAAATTTGCAACCACAGTATTGTGTGTGTGTGTGTGTGTGTGTGCTGTAACGGGCGGCTTGCAGTAGGGCCGAGAATACGGAATAACCTTCCCCTGAGAGCAGATATCCCTGCCGACCCACGCAATCAGGGTGACATACAGTAGGCTTGGTAGCATCTTCTAAACGATTTATTTTGCATATTACAGCTAGTTGCTCTCATGTGTGTTATTTATGTATTTCTGGTATCAACATACCTTGCCTTACTCACGTGCAAGAGGATATGGAAGAGTAATATGCAAAATAAATCACTGAGGAAAAGGTGTTGCGATTCCATGCCACCTGATTAATTTAGATGAATCTTATTAGCGTATGAGGTGGTTTCGAGACGGTTTAGCCCCTTCAGGCAAATAACGCTCTCTCTCTCTCTCTCTCTCTCTCTCTCTCTCTCTCTCTCTCTCTCTCTCTCTCTCTCTCCAGACGATTTTATTCAGCTGAGGAAGGATCCGTAGTAGTGACGGAGTTAATGAAGTGAGTTTTCATCCCCTCCTAATTTAAATCTCCCCCAAGCAGAAAAAAAAAAGTTTGGATACAGCAAAATTAAAACCAAATATGACATCGGATTGAGTTAAGGGAATTACCGCCCCCAGTGGTATAGTCAAATTAATATCAACCGTACTGACCCAAATCGAACGAAAAAATAAAAATAAATAAAACTGTACGTGTATTCATCGTTCGTCTTCGTTTCATCTGATCCTAAGGTGATGGATACCTTTATGAATAAATGTGGGTCAAGCTGCTTTCCTTTTCCGCGTACAACTGGGACGGTAGGTATGGTAATGGGAAGATGAAAGGCGAGCTGGGTAGGAGGGAGGGACGAGTAGTAATCATAGAAACAAGTCTTGCCAGTTCGTCCATTTTCACTAGGCAGAAAAGGTCAATATTACGATTTTTCATCCTCTGTATAGCTCTTCTTTGTGACTAGCATCATATTCTAGAGTTAATCTATCGTGTAAACTCAGCATTCAAAATAGAGAGATGTGGTATTAGAAAAAGTTAAATACAGTATAATAAGACTGTACAGTGGAGAGGCGACCTGCGGTACATAAGGAGCGAGGAAGAAGGCATGAGAGGAGGGTACATAAGGTAAGATGAAGGCACAATAGGAAAGATGAGAGGCATATTAAGAAGGGGTGGTGAGAAGTATTGAGTGGCAAAAGGAAGGTAGAAGAGCGAACTGGCACATAAGGAGAGAAACAAACGGTTTGTAAAATAATAGGAAGTTAAAAAGACTTGCTGTGGTATGTAAGACCGAGAAGGGCGAACGAAGTCCAGTACGCATAGCACCGGTAACGGGAAGATAGAACGAGAAGGGGATATGAAAAATGCATATGATAATAGGAAGGTGGTAGAAAGCGGACTGTGGTACGTAAGAACGAGAACGGCTAACGAAACGTGTTTAATTTTAATAGGAAAGTAGAAAGGCATGCTGGGGTACGTAAGAACGAGGAGAAGGGGCGATGGATGGTACAGTTAGCAACATATAAATCTAGGACAATATCAGTACGTAACAGAGGTCTAGCATTTGGTACACGTAACAACCATGACGTAATCACATACTTGTTGGTGGCACTGACGTGAATGAACGAACGTGCCATATATTATGTGAAGTGTCCTGGTAACTATGATGCATGAATGTCGGAAACTGTAGCTAGACCTCCACTTCACACAAACATTGTCCCTCGGTCATTCGTGTAAGGTAATAGGATAACAGAAAGGTGAGTTGCAGCATATGAGGAGAAACTGAAGAGAAGTTTGTAAAGTAACAGGAGGGTACCGTGTCGTCCCAGGGTAGATGAGATGATAAAAATGGTAGAAAGGAGAACTGTGGTACGTGACGAGAAAAGGACGAGAGGTAGAAGTGTTGTGGTACCGACGAAGGACGTACGGTGATTGACTGATAAAAAGATATTAATTATTCCCGACACCCCAACAGCAAGGCCAGACGGAAGGGTAAGAGTGAAATGTAAGGAAAAGGTTACGTTGAGGTTAGAAAGGACGTGAAGAGAATGGGCTAGGGAGGTTAGGAAGCAAGGAGTAGAAGAGCGAGTGAGTTAGGGAGGGGGGTCGAGAAAAATAGAGGAAACAATGGTGAAAGTGAGAGAAAAGGGAGGAGAGCTGAGAAGGGAAGAAAGAGTATGAGAGAGAGAGAGAGTTACCGAAGTCACCTTTCCCCTTAAAGTATGGATCACGTTTATCATATATTAGGATATCGTGTCACTTGGTTCATGTTAAGGACGCATTATAGGTGGCTTTGGTCGTTTCGTAACACCTGTGTCTGAGCGATTTGACCTTTGTATCATGTGATGCTGGAGAGGAACCTCTCTCTCTCTCTCTCTCTCTCTCTCTCTCTCTCTCTCTCTCTCTCTCTCTCTCTTTGACGGAACTGAACCACACCCATAACCCGATGACTATTATACATGTAAGTCTTAACTGCATGAAATTCGATGAGATGTATGAGTCTCCTTGGTTACTAGTCTCTCTTAAATACAATAACGGCGCTGGATTGCCGCACTACTTGAATACCAACTCGTGATTATATGAAACCCGGTTAACGTTGTGTCATGCGTTAGTAATGGCTCTCCTTCATTACGATTCTGCTTTCACTCCAACCTGCCCTTAAAAGAATTACCCTCTCTCCGTTTTGAATGTCCTGTTCTTAGAAGAGATCAACACTAGAAATTGATGCTAGTCATGATGAAGTGTTGTGAGAAGGTTGTAGAATTTAGCCACTTATTCAGCCAGTGATATCAGGTAACGTATAATGCCAGACACGAAGAAGTGCTATGAAAAGTTTGTAGAATTATATCAGTCCCATCCAGTCAGTGATATACGGGAGCTCATGAATTATGCTAGTCACGAAGAAGTGTTATGAAAAAGATGTATAGCCATAGTACTGTCATGTTCACCCAATGAGCTGAGGGAAATAATCTGCCAAAGAACGAGAATCCCCGCCTCATTTACGCTTATGTTCCTTTGAAAATTCAGATTTCTGTTTCAATGGACACCATACGGTTTTTTGAAGCTGAGAGTGAATCATAGGAGCTTGAGAGTGGTGATATTGTCCCTGTTAATCATCATCATCATCATCATCATCATATTATTATTATTATTATTATTATTATTATTATTATTGCCGTTGTTGTTGTTGTTGCTGCTGCAGTTGTTGTTTTTTTAAACAGTTAAGGGTGTGTTATAGGAGCCATAGATTTAGTAATTCCTCCTTTAATAATCATGTAGTTTCATTTGTTCATTTTTTTTTCTTCGTTTTTCTTTTCTTTACCTTTTTCTTTCATTCATTCTTTCATGTTTTCCTTTTTTTCCAAACACCGTACACTGTTATGCAGCGAGCGATGAATCACAGAAAACCGATGTGTGGGAACTCCATGAATTCGGTAACGCCATTTTCCACAGTCCATTCACTTAAACTTGGCGATTTCCGTCCTTTGGCAGCCTATTTTCCGAATCTTATAGTAGAATCGTCACTCAGGCTTAAGAGGTGAAGGTGGACAAACGATAATGCGTACCGTATTGAGGGAAGAGACCAGATAAGTGGCTGAGGGAAATGAGTTCAGGGATTGGCTCAGTTCCGTTAGATGATGACGAAAATAGAAATAGAAAATGGGATAATAGAAACGAGGGATAAACTGCAATAAATACCATTCTGAAGGAAGAGATCGGCGAAGAGAATGAGGGTGGAGGTGGAGGTGGTGGTGGTGGTGTCATCCATGTTCCTGGTTGAGACGTAGACTAAGTAGAGAGGGTACTGTGTGTGTCTCTGGGCTTATCATCTCTCTCTCTCTCTCTCTCTCTCTCTCTCTCTCTCTCTCTCTCTCTCTCTCTCTCACACACACACACACACACACACACACACACACACACACACACACACACACACACACAAAACAATTCACAAATTTAAGGATATGTACGATAAATATGGTTTAAGACACGGGACAGAACGAGCTTGACTCATTCCTGTAAAGATACAATTAGGTAAGAACAATTAGGTATGAACACACACACACACACGTTATTGGGAAAGACTAAGCACGAACACATGCTCTCGCGCGTGTTACATGATGTTAGGAAATAGCACACATACATAGACAAATAGATAGATAGAAAGACGGTCGATGGATGGATGAATGAATGACTGGATTGATAGATGGATAGATAGATGTATGATTGGGTAATACACTGAGAGAGAGAGAGAGAGAGAGAGAGAGAGAGAGAGAGAGAGAGAGAGAGAGAGAGAGAGAGAGAGAGAGAAACAGTCAACATCCCATCTGCTATGGACCTCTTTTATCTGCCAAAAGAGAAGCGTTATCAGGAGAGCTAACCTATTTTGTACGTCGTTAAAGATAAGGATAGCTCATAAAAGCGCTCGTCTGTATCTCTTTAGCCAGGAGAGGGAAGTGAGAAATAGAAGAGATGAAATATTCGTTTAACTTTAGCCCGAGAAATATAACAAGCCTTTCTCAGTTTACGAATATTTTGCCAGCAGAGGGAATTGAGAAAGCTAGAGATGAAATATTATGTAAAATCTTGTCCCCCAACTGTACATTAATACTTTGTCGTCATGTCATTTATGTAACATATACCTTTATAAAAAAAGGGGGGGGGGCAAGTTACAAACAAGAAAATGATACGGGGATGCTTTTTCGAATCTCTTGGCGCCTCTTATTCAGCGATTTAAACGATATGCCACATTTTAATATTCTCCTATTATTTACAGGTCTTTAGTATCGGTGTAATTTGTATAAATATTGTCGTCGATATTACTAACATGCCATAAGTTGAAATAAACAGGCAGTGAAGAGGTGCTACGGTCACTTAATCCAACGAAAAATGACTGGTCCTCTTCTCGTCGGCCAAGGAAGCATTGTGACACCTCATTTTTACCACTTTTTTCGTTTTGTTTGTTGTTTTGTATCTGGTATGGTGATATATTCTTGTATGTTCTTTATGCCAACTGTGTCTGTATTAAGGAATTGTATAAGTCAGAAAAGAGAGTTTTAATGTGAATTGGGCAAAACAAATCGCTGAGGGACAGGTGCAAGGAAGTCTCATAATCCAACTAAGACACGACACAATAACTGATGTTCTCGTTGGGTAAGGAAGTTCCCTAATACCTCTTCCTCAGCGATTTACTTTTGGGTATGGCTGGTTAATATCCTTGTGTAAGTTATTCATGCAGGGTATGGTGATATTGGAAAGATTTATGTAACAAAAGAGGGCGGTAAGGTGTAGCAAACAAAATAAATCGCTTGGGAAGAGATATCAGGGAGCTTCCTTAACTGTCGAGAACACTGGCCAATCTCTCATCAACACTCGATCTAAGGTGAAGACTGATACAGAACGAGGCTTATCAAGAGAAAAATGTCAACTCATCGACAGCACGAAGCTCCTCATACCTGTCTATCAAGTGTGTCTCCCTGGAGGACGAGCAGCCCTTGAGTAAAATCGTCAGCTGGTAGAAAAGATAAAATTGTTAAGTTTCCCGCATTATGAGAGGGGTTATTCTATCTGTCTACCTATAGCAAGGCGCCTCAATGCCGTATGGGGTGGCCACAGACAAATCACCCTCACGTCACCCTGTTCCTTGCCATTTCGCTGCCCTACCCACAACTCAAGATGATTTTTTGTACCCATATAGGACAGAAAGTGCATCCTGAGTAGATAAAATGTAATACTTTTAAGATGTCTCACAACCTCAGGCGTTTACCCGTCAAAGTGCAATCCCTTCAATGCGATTAAGAATTTATTTATTTTTTACTGTAGTTAGTTACTTGTTTTTATGTATTTATTTGTGTACCGATAATTCATTTCACCAAAGGAAAACTTGCTTATATTGAAGAGGTTAATAACAGATATGTATAATTTATCGTTATTTCGAAAAGTACCTCCCAATTTGAATACAGAGAGAGAGAGAGAGAGAGAGAGAGAGAGAGAGAGAGAGAAATCGAAGCCTTACATGTGCACATTCTTGCAAATCGAGGGATTAACGGAGAGAGAGAGAGAGAGAGTCGAAATTGGGTGGGTACTGTTGACAAGTCATCCCGAGACGCGTGTTTACCAAAGCTTTATGAAGTAATAATGGCATGTACGTGATGTTGACTACTGTAGGGGACTAGCTGATCACTTGGGTCGACACGAAATTTTCTCTCTCTCTCTCTCTCTCTCTCTTTCATTTAATTCTAGCCACTGTCGTAAAGGGGTTAATGAATGACTTATCCCGCCTTCGCCTCTTCTCGTAGACCTTAAAACGTCTGGAGAGAGAGAGAGAGAGAGAGAGAGAGAGAGAGTGCGTGTGCAACTTTAGTGAAATCAATTGTATTTTAGGTTATCTTTATACAGTATTGTGAATTCAGTTCTTAGGGACTGGAGGTTAAGCCCTACTGACGGTCAGATCATAATACGCCCTTGATTTTTACCAGATACCCTTTTAAAAATAATCATTTAAATAATAACTCTAGTACTGAGTCGGATTACAAAGGAGAGAAGACTATTGAGGATATAACCTTGCGATCTTCACACAACTGGGCCCCCACAGGACAGGGTAGACACTGACCTTGGACATTTCAGTATAGGCTAGGTATAACTTAAAAATGCAGCAGATGTCTAAAGCTTTGCCAAATCAGTGTAAGGGGGCCTCAGCAAGATGCACGGCGTCCCCTAAGGCCCTATAATTCTTAATCGTTCTCTGCTCGTCTCGTGGAATGATTGGGTTACAGATAATATTGTATAGTTTACATTAATTCAGACTATCTCTTTACCAGCCATCCTGCACCTGTATGTAAAGGAAGACAAGATAGAACTTCAGAACTAGATAGCATTTTCTATTAGGTTTTTGGTATTTTATAAAGTGTCATTATTGTAGTTTGCAAGTTATGCATCATATAAGTTCTCTTTATTGTAGTCGTTCTCTTTGGTCTCTTTTTCGAGGGCAACGATATTTTCTTCTCTGTCAGATTCCTGCTTAGAGTACAGTAGGGGAGATACTGCAGTGGGCCGACTGATCCTTACTGGCCAACTCCTGTGTAAGGGAGAGCATGACTCGTGGAAAATAGGGGTAGGATAATGATGCTGATGATGATGTTTTGTTTTTATCTTCTTCGTGAGACGCCAAGCGTTTCCTTACCTTGTTACATCCAAAAATGAGAGAGGCACCTGCAGGGACGATAGCTCTGTAGGGTGTACTGTAATGGTTTATTAGGTCCGTGCGCGCGCTCGTGTGTGTGTGTGTGTGTGTGTGTGTGTGTGTGTGTTCTTACCTAATTGTATCTTTACAGGAATGACTCATGCTCGTGCTGTCCCGTGTATTAAACCAGTTTTATCTTACTTATCCTTAATTTTATGAATAGTTTTGGCACACATTTCATTCGGTAGTGCATTTCACCGATCAGTTGCCCCATTTGGAAAACTGAATTTCCTTACGTTTTTATCGCCTTTCTTTTTATGTATTTTTTTGCAGTGTCCTCTTGCTGATGCTTCCCAGTAGGACATATATTCATATAAGTCTGTTTTCTTTTTCCCTGAGATGCATTTGTATAGCATAATCATGTCTCCTCTATTCCTTCTCTCTTGTAGTGTTGGTAGATTCAATTTTTCATGTCTTTCTTCTTAGCTTAGATTCCTTAAGCTTGGTACCCATCTTGTAGTTGTCCTTTGTACTTTTCCAATCTTATCAATGTGTTTTTTGAGATGAGGATTCCAGACTATGAATGCATACTCCAAGATTGGTCTGATGAATGATGTTAACTTTCTCAGCATGTCTTCATTTATATATGTGAATGCTGGTGTATACATGTTGCTTACCTACTCACTACTATGGTCAGCCGGAGGTAGTCAGTTATTGATAAATCACTCTTAGGTCCTTCTCGCTTTATGATACGTGTAGGGTTGATCTTCCCAACTTATAATCCCAATCTGGTCTTTTTTCACCTTTACCAAACCAAATTACATGACATTTGTCTACATTAAATTCCATTTGCCATTTATTGCTCCAGTCATGAAGTTTAAGTCTTCTTGTAGCTTTGTGCAAGAATTTGTGGTAGTAATTTTATTTTTTATTTTTGCATCATCCGGACACATATTTAGATAGCTTACATTTCCAGTGTTACTGTGTGTGTGTGTGTGTGTGTGTGTGTGTGTGTGTGTGTGTGTGTGTGTGTGTGTGTGTGTTTAACAAAGTAATTCAGAGTTGACCCGATTTTAACCAAACTATGTTGAAGGTCCGCCAAGTGCTTGACGTATTGATTTGCTAACATTAGTTACATGGCAGGCACATTTTATCCGATTTAGATCATACTTTGTGGAAATAATATGGGTTAGCTTAGTATGACGGGATTCGATTTTGAAAACAATCAAAGGTCAGAGTCACAGGGTGAGGTCAAAGGTTGATCTCTGTGTCGTGTACTAGTATTTACTTTATATTGGTCAGCATCTGTTGTGGTTTCCTGCAAATAATTTTGACCGTAAGAGGATTACAACATATCATGGGGAATTTTATCCACGGGGATATTACTGTGTTTGGGGCTCGGTGGTTGCCCTTTCGGATTTTGTCCAAGAGAATATTATCGGGAGAGGAAGGGGTTTCCTTTGGGGATTTTGTTTTATAATCATATGAAATGCCTATCTCCCTTTTCCTCCCCTTCGAAAGGAGGATGGTGGACTACAGGAGATGGACAGCTTACCTAGGGCCACAGTAGCAGCTACGTTTGCTTCACATTTCACAGAAAATTCTTTAGTCGAGAACATTATGATATCGACGCAGCACATTTACTACAGTATTGTTGATCAGAATACAGTTAATGGATATTTGATGACAAATGATATTCAAATTTCCCGCTGTTGTTGTTCTCCCGGGAGTTTGCAATCCTCTGCGCAGTTTGTGGAAGATGCCTTTCAATACATAATTTTCGGATTTTTTAAAATGAGTAAACAGAAGTAAAATAACTTAATATCTAATCTGTTATGAACAATGTTAATATAATTATATTAAAAGCAATGTTGAATGCTTGTGCGATCAGCTGATTCAAAGGTTAGTGATGTGTAGGCTGTTTTAGGTAATGGATTACATGTTTCTGACATAAGCAGCTTAGTATTAAAGGTTGAGGCGTAAGTTGTTTAAGCTGTTTGTATGTGCTTAGAAACCACGATTAGATAAAGCTTGGCTAGATCTGAAAGAAATCAGTGGTGTAGATGATAAAGATAGTGCTTATCGCGTAGGTAGTGAAGCACAGATTAGTTGTCAGCTCACTGCCTTATGTTGTACTCGCAGGCTTTTCAAGGCCAAGTGGAAATTAGGTAAAAAGCTCTTCACATTGTAAAAAAAAGGAAAAAAATCAAGGTAAGTTGAAAGGTTAGATATGCCTCTTTAAGTTTTGCGTCATTTCAGACATGATCATCCGAAATTATAATCAGTATTAGGCCAGTTTGGTAGCATATATATATGCAATGACTGATGCTGTGTACAGTTACAGGTCGTAAGTAATAGTCCAGATGGGGTCTCAGTTTTTATATTTGGTACAGCTGTATTTCATTATTTTAATCATATTTTGTTAACAGCACTTCTGTTTCAGATTCATCATAAGGGAATTTATGTGGGAAGCCACAGCCTGTGACTTTAAGATAATTTCAGAAATATGTATTTAAGCTACCTATGAAATGGCAGCATAGGTTTTATAGCACAGTTGGAGTTATAACTACAGAGTTTAGTTTTCCTAGTAAGGTTAGGTCCCGTTAGTGTTGAAGGTACTGAGCCACCGAAACACTACCGCACCATATTTTCCACCTATTTGCATGGTGTGTTGGGTGACTAAATTAAGCTCGAGAAAAATGATTGCCCGAGTTGAAAATTGAAAAGTTGACAAATTAATGCCGGTAAGCAACGTTGGGTCTGGTTAGTACTTGGATGGGTGACCGCCTGGGAACACCAGATGCTGTTGGCATCCCTACGTGTCATGTGGGGTTGGTGTAGGATTAGTGCCCCTCCCTGTAAAACAATTAACTCTAAGCCCTTGGCCACCCTGTCTGGGATACATGGCATCTGGCAATGAATGAATGAAAAAAAAAAAAAAATTCCCTAGGACTGGGATACACAAATGAACCTATGATCAATTCCCGACCATTTATACATATATATATATATATATATATATATATATATATATATATATATATATTTTTTTTTTCAGGTTGGACAAGTATATAAGCTGTTGAATCATCCACTTTGTTGTGTTCAAACTTCTTCAATTAGTCTTAAGTTATGACATGAAAACTACAGCAAGACATAACTGTTTTCAGCTGGAAGATCAAGGAAAGGAGTGCAGAATCTTCCCATATCTAGTTTTTTGTGTAAAACCATATCTGAGATACAACAGGGAATTGATTGTAAATATATCTGAGAATCCCACCCAGGTTTAACCACCCATGCACGTATTTTCTTCCCTCAGGCAAGATGTCATCGATACCTCCAGAGCCAACTAAAAGTGAAATTGATCAGCTCCGAAGTAGTGCAGTGCAGAAGATTGAGACAGAAGGTGGTACTTATGATCCCATAGATGTGAAGAGGATAAAGACAGACGACAAATACATCCGTCGGTTTTTGATGCATCATGATAATGACCAGAAATTGGCTTTAGAGATGGTGATGGACACACTGAAATGGAGACATGAAAACCAGTGCAATCGTAGGTAGCTTCTCGTACAGGTAGCTATGCATTTTTAACTTTTTTCAGGAGATCTATAATTAATTATTTGTCGTGGATTAACTCAACTCCTAATGCTTCTTGTGATTGCAACTTATTTTAGTGAAATACCCTTGCAGAACATGGTGCATTTTTTACATGTCATTTTCTTGTCAGTCCACTATTTTTCTTGCAGCACTTCATTCTCTTGAATAAATATTTTTCTCTTCAGACATCACCAAGGAAAGCGTGCCACAGGAGTTCTTTGATAAGGGAGCAATGCTGAGCCACAACCGAGACAAGGATGGCTGCAAGATCTTGCTGTTTTCCGTCCGTTTTCACCAGAAAGGAGTTAATGATATGGATTTGATGAGAAAGTTTTTCATATACTGGCTAGAAAGACTAGAAAGGTATGAACTTTTCATCTTGCAAAAGCAGCGAAATTAGTTGCATACATATATAATACTGCAACTGTACGGGTATATGTAATTTTTATTCTGATAAGATAGTTATGTTCATTCTCTGTGTGCTTTCAGAGAGGAGAAAGGGGAATGGATCACTGTGTTCTTTGACATGTGTGACACAGGCATGAAGAACATGGACATGGAGTTTATTCAGTATATGATTAACCTCTTCAAGTGTTATTACCCATGGATCCTGAACTACATCATAGTTTTTGAGATGCCATGGCTGCTGAATGGTGAGATATTTATAAAAAATTGCAATTAAAAAATAAACATTTATGTTAAGCTAAGAAATACATGCTACCTGATTCAGTTAGTTCTGTTCTACATAGTTACCAGGTACTGTAATTTGGATACTGCTGGAGTGTCCTGGATAGAACTCTCCACAACTGTCAGTTATAACGTTCTTATTCACAGCAAGAGGCATTTTGGCTGGTACAGTGTATCCATTATGGTGGAGTTTGAACCAGATGTTTGTCCCATTTAACAAGGCACTTTGTTGATAACTAATATATATTTTATTCCTTTTTCGTGTTTCTGGATCTACCCTCCTCATTTATGTTATGGGAATGGATTAGAATAGTGATAATGGTACTGAAATTCCAGTTTATTGCATGTGGCAGAAATTTTCAAATGTGATAATCATGTGTCTCTCCTTTTAAGCTATGTGGAAGATCATCAAGACATGGTTACCTCCTAAATCAGTTGAGAAGATTAAGTTTGTTGACAAGAAGTCCCTGAAGGAGTACGTGGCCCCTGATCAGGCCCTTGTTGCATGGGGTGGCACTGATCATTTTGACTACGTGTTTGAGCCTGAGACAACTGTTGCCAGTCAGCACATTCCTAATGGAGATATTGAACTTCGCAAGGTGATTCCAGTTTTACCTGTTGAGTTTTTGGCTCTTGAAGTAAGACGTAAAAACTCGTATTTGTTTGCCATGGGACTGAAATTTAAGTTTTAATTTTTCCTGTGTACTTCACTAGAGACAGCTGTAGGAGGACGCTTGCATTGTTCTAAGATACTGTAATTTCAGTGGGAAGGAAGCTTTGTGCATCTTTCCTGTATAAAAAGTTATAAAAGTTCCACTCTGATGTCATTTTGTATTGGTATGACTTCATGGTGTCCCTCTCCAGCATCTGCCGATGATTAGGTCCTTGAGGAAAGGCTGGGAGTCTGGGGGCTTGAATAGTGTGTGTATAAATGTCAGGCTCATTTCACTGGACATGCTTTTGATAGTTTCCCTGCTTTCTGGGTTCCATCTCGTGCCATCCTCAGATGGGAAGAAAGAGTTCTGGGTGGTGGTGATAAAGATTTTCTGAAAGTATATTAATAGTTATCATATGAACTGTATATCAGTAATGAAGTCTGAATTTTTGTCTTACTGATTTGATTTGTAAGGTATTATTTTCTATTATTTTCATAGACAGACTGGACTTCGGTTTGTAATCTTGACCATTATTAAAATCTCAGTGTTGTGGTTTTAAGATAGATTAAGTACAGTATGTAGTTAATGTCTGTGCACAGCCAACACATTATACTGTGTAAGTATTTAATGACACAGGTTCACTTTGCGGAGGGCAGTGGTCATCCAGCCTCACCATTGCGTACCCGACCTCAGGTGCGGCGGGCAACATCTGCCAGTGGAGGTATGAACCAATGCTTATCTCTTCTTGTACCATAACCCCTTCTATCCATGTGATTGTTCTCAGCTTAGGAAAGACTTCTTGTAACATACTGAAGGTGTTGATGAAGGCTTTATCTTACCCATCTACTGTGAAAATGTTCCATGAATTGCCTCCTTGTTTTACTTTAGTACCTCCCAGGATAGATGAAAAGGATAAATATTAGTTTATTAGGCATTGTAGCTTGAACAAATGTAAGAAAGATATTACAAACTCAGTACACCAGGCTTGGTTGTATATTGAGTGATCTTTCAGGTATACTTAACTTAATTTTACTTACAGATGTAATTGTAGAAATTGAACCTAGTGAAGAACTGGTGTTTAGAAACTGCAGCATTGGAGCTACTGCCTGCATCACTCTCACCAACCCTACAAACATTGCCATTGCTTTCAAGGTATAATTATCTTTCTTGATGATAATCAGCATGTACAAGACTTTGTATATCATCAAATGACATTCTTGACCGTACTGCCCCTAGTAGACAGAATATGTCACCCTGTATCAGAGTAAAGCATGTAGCAGTATATATATATATACATACTGTATATATATATATATATATATATATATATATATATAATATTTTTTTGGTAAGATCAAGACCACATCACCGGAGAAGTACCGAGTGCGGCCATCAGTGGGTGTGATGGAGCCAGGTGGAGGACTAGATGTTGGGGTGAGCGTCAGTGAGCAGCTGGCTCCAGCAACTCTGGTCAGGGACAAATTTCTGGTGATGGTTGCACCAGCATCATCCACAGACCTCAATTCGCAAGAAATATCACAACTCTTTAAGGTGTGTGCTTCCGGACTGTGGTAAGGGCATCATCATGATCTCTATTGGTTTGCATCCTCCTTGGAACCCCATGACAGGACTGCCTCCAGGCTGCTTCTTTGTCACACACATTGCATCCATTTTGTGTATACATTTGCAGTGTTTTGTACAGCCCGTGGGGAGTCGATAGTTTATGTCTGACCTTGGGTACACAATATCTCAATAAAACACTTTCTGATGGTCAGAAGTGGGTCAAACCCAGGATTTTTGCTGAGTAAAAGGTTCTCCCTTGTACAGCATGGATCTCATGGTGGGCACTTCTGTGAACTTTTTAAATGGTACCTACAGTATATATACGGTGTATATTATCATCATCCGGACCTTCTTTCCCACCTTAGGGCACGGTGAGGAGTAGCAATGTCCAGACAGCCCAAATTTGCCCAATCCAATGGGCTACGCTTCCATTTGCTCACCATTCAAGCCCCCAGAATCCTGGCTCTATCTGATACACCAAAAACATTCACCAAGTTCTGTAGCTTCACATAAACATATCCAATAGAGTCAGTCTGGATGCTGTCACATTACAAAGGGGTGCCAGATCCCTAATTATGTGGTCCTTCTCACAGTATTCATCCAACCAGCTCGATCTCTTGTCAGTCCCCTAGCCTCACCGACTTCCAAACCTCTTTTCCTCACACACTCATCCACCATATCCCTCCACCTTCTCCTTGGCCTACCTCACCTCGTCACTCCTTCAGATTCACTCAGATATACCTTTTTCACCACTGTTATCCGTTCTCTTCACATAACCATACCATCTCAGTACACTCTCTTCGATTCTTGTGTTCACAGACTTTCTCACTCCACATCTTTCATGAATCACATTATTTCATATCCTATCCACTCTCTGTACTCCACATACATTCCTCAGCAGTCCTATCCCCACTGCTGTCACTCTTGGCTTTTCATTTTCATGCCACACCATACCATACCATATGGTGTGTGTGTGTGTGTGTGTGTGTGTGTGTGTATGTATATATATATATATATATATATATATATATATATCATCATCATCATCATCATCTAATCCTGTGTTGCCCGGGGAGCTTAGGAGCCCGGGGCTAGGCATGTTAGTCCTGACATTTAAGATGAGAGTGACCGGCTGCACTCATCCCTGAGTGGCATTACATGAGCAATAAACCCCAACCACCCCTTGGATACAAACCTTCACAGGCTTAGTCTGATTGGAGCGCCTGATTTATCCACTAAACCACCAGTCGCCTTTTGGTTATACGGTTACCACCCAGCATCGTAAATGGTTCCCTGGTATACAGGAAACCATTTGGCTTGTCACTTGGTGTAGTGTCACCCATAAGCAGAAGGAAGAGGAAAGAATGAAGGAAAGAAAGACAGAAGAGGGAGTGTAAAGCCATCACCTGTAGGCAGAAGGAAGAGGAAAGAATGAAGAAAAAAAAGACAGAGAGAAAGGAAAGGGCAGACACCCAAAGCAGCACTACATCGAGTTAGTGGATGGTGAGCGCTCCCACCTACCTTGGCCTTCTGGGGGCAATTCTGATACATATATTAGTAATAGGGTTAGTGGCATCAAAGAACCTTGCCAGTGCTTCATCTTGCAGTGAATGTGTTACAAAAGAAAAAAAACACAAGGCAAAGGGAGTGAAAGTGTTAAGAAGAGAAAGATAACAAGTCAGAGTTAGAATCTTTTTCTGTAAGACCCACTCCTCCAACTAATAATGACTGTAATGGCCGATATGCCTTTGGATATTTTGTCTTGGTGATATCAGTCTGAATATTCAGAGTAAGTTGTCTGTTTAAATTAACATTAATATATTAATGTTGAGTGGTAGGTGGGGGCATTCACCAGCCACTCACTCAATGTAGTGATGCTCTTGTGTGACTGGCTTTTCCTCTCTTCCTTCCTTCTTTCCCTCCATCCTCTTCTGTCTTTCTTTCCTTCATACTCTCCTCTTCCTTCTGCCTATGGGTAACTCTGCACTCCCTGTTCTGTCTTTTTTTTCCTTCATTCTTTCCTCTTCCTTCTGCCTATGGGTGACTCTACACTGAGTGCCAAGCCAAATGGTTTCCTGTACACTGGGAAACCATTTACTATGCTGGGTGGTAACCATATAAACAAATTATGGCTCCTGGTGGTTTAGTGGGTAATTAAGGCACTCCAATTGGATTGAGCTTGTGCAGGTTTCCATATTGAAGGGGTGGTTGTTTGGGGTTTATTGCTCACATATTGCCACCCAGGGATTAGTGAGGCTGGTCACCCTCATCTTAAATGTCAGAACCAACTTGCCTAGCCCCAGACTCCTACACTCCTCATGGGGCAGCACAGGATTAGATGATGATGATGGTGATGATGATATGAATGTTACTATGTACTTTACCGCACTGTGTTCTCTTTGCTAGGTTGTTAGCAAAGATGAGTTGTTTGAGGCACGACTGAGAGTTGGAGTGTCAGCAGCAGACAACACCCCTGAAGGTAGCACTTCCTCAGCTGTACAAGCTTCTCTCACCCCACAACTCCTTTCCAAGGTAAGCGTTTGCATCATAGTCATTGGTAGAAACTGTATATATCCCATGTACAGCTGTATTCCCCTCAGCTGCATCACCAGTTGACTCATGCTTTTGCATTCTGAACCTCTGTAGTCTGTTTTTTTTCCCTGCTGCTGCTGCTACCAGCCAGTTTTGTCTAGCTTCAGGAAAAAAATTAAAGTTGTGAAGTTAGAACTGTTTCTAACACCATCACAGTGAATTATTTCTCCATATTTAACAAAGATGTCAGGGAGTACCAAGAATAAACTAAGAAAATACAGGTACATCTTCCAATTTAAGAGTTACATTCACTCTTAGGCCTTCTACTTTCACTTTATCCATCCATGCTATGAATTTACCCTTTACCCAGTACCTCATCCATATTATCTGCTATAAGCACAAGATCCATTGCATACAGGAACTCCCAGGATAAACTTCGTTTGAAATCGTATAAAGGCCTCTGATATAGTAATAAAAAGTAGACACAGAACTGGCTGCCATTGTCCCCAGAACTTTTACATAGGATTAAAACTACGTCTTTAACCCTCTCATTTATTTTCATGCATGAACCTGATACTAGATATTTTTCAGTTATGAGAATTCCCTCGGTCTCAAAAGGTTTTAGAGTCATAACTTTGTTTTTATTTACTCCTGTATATTATTGAGAGTGATAATCTTCTACAAGTTCTCAAATTTTTGTATAACACCTACAGATTGACCAGCTGCTGTTGCGTCAAGCTGGTGTGGAGGAGCAGCTGAGATCAGCCAAAAAACTTGTGTTTGTGATGCTGATGGTAATGGTAGTAGTGCTGGTGTTTTTAGTGGTAGCTACGAACAACATGACCTCCAGCCTCATCATGCACTCAGCCACGACCATGCAAGCTGCCAGTGCACGGGCTGGAGCAGGACTCCCAGCAGGCACCAACTACCAAGAATTATAGCTCCTTCAGTCACTGAATTCATACCCTTCTGATGACTGTGACTTCACCTATAGTCCTTGTAAGTATAATACCGGACTTTTTTTCCCCCCACAAAGAAACACTATATTTGATGTAAGGTGTTGGTAATATTGCACTCCTGATTGCTTAACATTTCTCAAATTTAACAGAATATTCTTTAGTTATTTGAAGAAAGTAAACAAGAATGCTGGAGTGTACAAGCATATACAGTAGTAACTGCTTATGAATGGTTACCGGTATGTTATGTTCAAAATTTGTAGTAAAACATCAGCACAGGTTTGCAACACAGTTATCTCAGGTTGGACAACACTGTTTATATTTTCAGTATTAATGAACAAATCACTGCTTGTTTTGTTTCAGCGTAGGTCTATTTTATTTAGGGTTCACCAAGGTTACTATTAACTTACTAGTCATGTCTGAATTATGGATGGAGCTGTCCTGTTTGTATGTTATAGTATATGTAGAGGACATATATATTATGTACTTATGATTTTCCTTTGTGATTCATTTGGGTGCAGTTATATCACTGATACAATACTACATAACATTTATATAGGAAGAGATTGAGTTTTGAAATGTGTACTCATAGACTATTATCTGTGTCTTAGTGTGAGCTTCTTTCAGGGTGAAATTATATTTCTTGTTTATAGTTTTCAAATATTGTGATAAAAAATACCATACAGGTAACTTTTTCACAAGGTTAACATTCATGAAAGAGCCATATCTTAATTTAGTGGTCACTGCATTTCATATTATGCCGCACTTATTTTAATACTGCATGAGTAAGCATTACTTATATATTTAGAAGTTAATCACTGCCAAAGTAGCATGAACTCAGCTAGTTTCTATCTACTTATCCTTTCTGTGCGTGGTGCCATATTTCCACTGTTATCCTCTGCACAGCAACAAAAGATTTCCATTTAAGTTTAGCCAAGCTTAATTGCCATTTTGTATTCCATCCTAGACCACCACCTTGCATATACTACTTACCCAGTCCATTCATGGTATTCATGGTCTAACTCTCATCATCGTATCTGGTTCATTACACCACTGTACTGTACTGACATGTTCTTCTCTTTTGGTGTTTTGATGTTCCCCATATGCTCAGCTTGACCAAACCACCATACTGTATATCACATGATAGTTCCTGTACCTTTTCATTCATTCAAATTTCCATCATCCCCCAAATGACTTTCACGGACACGATAGTACAGTACGTTTGTTTTTCATAACCTTTACTTGCAGCCATCAAGTACCATAGTACAGGAATGCAATAGCTTTATAAACAGTGTTGATTTATTTACACTGTAAAGGGCATTAAAGCGAAACTAGAACCATTACAGTAAGTTCTTTACCTTTTTAAAACACTCAGTTTTTTGTGACGTACAAAGTCATCACTTCTCATCATGTCCTTTTTTTGCTTTGGCATGCTCTAAACCCCTTCACTCCAGTGATATAATGCTTTATCTGTTTAAATTTTGCAGTCTCTTAATAATTTTATTCACCGTAGGAGAGACTTGTCACGCTGGACAGATTTCATATAGCCTTCATTAACCTGCTCACTACTAGGGGGCTCTCCCAGGTTGATGAAATTGTCTGATATATATAATACATCATAATACATCATAGGTGTCAAGGGGTTGAAGTCAGATACTCTGCTGGATAAACATAACTGGATCATGTAAAATATACAATACTTGTATACTGTACATAGTCTGATTTATCCAGTGATAGAATGTTCTTTATTTACCTTAACCTCTTCAGGCAAGATGGGTTCTGTATTCCTTAACCCCTCAGGTGGATTGTGGCATTTTTAAATTTTTATTATTGTTTTTATGACAGTATACACTCAATATACAGAACCCTCTTTTAATGAATTTCAGTTTTAATGGCCACCTTGAACTGGCTGAACATAATGTTCATTTAACGAATTTTATTTGGTAAAAGAATGGATGCGTGGGAAACACTGACCAGCGTGGCATGACAAACAAACATAGATTTATCCAAGGCTTACTTGCAGTCTTTATTTGCAGTGCAATTACTTCCTGAAAGGTAAGGAAAATAAGGTAATATTAATAAGAGCATTTATTGAGAAAAATAGCCATGTAGACCCAGCTGTATATTTTTGTACATGAGTTTATGGCCAAACAATGCTGTGTAAAAATCTTTGTTCAGTAAAAGCCAGGACGTCTGAGAAATTACTGAACTGCATGGTGTTCAGCTGTAACAAGCTATCGGCTTTAACATCACGTCTGATACTATTTACTGTAGTTTGTTATATCGAGTGTACTGTTGTTATTATTATTATTATTATTATTATTATACTATAATCATATAAAGCAACGTTGGGTCCGGTTAGTACTTGGATGGGTGACCGCCTGGGAACACCAGATGCAGTTGGCATCCCTACGTGTGAAGTGGGGATGGTGGAGGATTAGTGCCCCTCCTTGTAAAACAATTAACTCTAAGCCCTTGGCCACCCCGTTTGGGATACATGGCGTCTGGCAATGAATGAATGAATGAATAATGATAATACTGTATATACATACATCACCTAATCCTGTGGTGCCCCATGAGGAGTGTAGGAGCCTGGGGCTAGGCAAGTTGGTCCTGACATTTAAGATGAGAGTGACCAGCCTCACTCATCCCTGAGTGGCATTACCTGAACAATAAACCCTAACCACCCCTTGGATAAGAACCGACACATGCTAAATCTGGTTGGAGCGCTTTAATTACCCACTGAACCTCCGGGTGCCATAGTTTGGTTATATGGTTACTACCCAGTAGTAAATGGTTTCCTGGTGTATAGGAAACCATTTGGCTTGTCACTCAGTGTATAGTCACTCGTTGACAGAAGGAAGAGGGAAGAAAGAATGGAAAGGACACAAGAAGAAGGAAGGAAAGAAGAGAGGAAAGGCTAGCCTCCTGAGAGCAGCATTGCATTGAGTGAGTGGATGGTGAGTGCCCCCACCCTCCACCAGGTATTATCATTATTATTAATTATTATTATTGTAATTATTATTATTAATATTATTGTTTTTATTATTTTAGGTATTATTGTCAAATGACATATAGAAAATGGAAAAGTATATAAAGAGGAAAAATTTTGGAGGCTGGGATTTCCTTTTGTCAACAAAATACTCTGCTCAACCAGAATGAAATACAGTACTGTATATAAAGGATATTTAGGCATCTGTAGAGAGAGTTGGCTACTAAGATATATTTTGCCCTTTGATTTAGAAGGCCATGTTTTCAGCTCAACAAGTAAAGTGTTTTCAGCCTTGCTACTTTTTAAAATTACTCTGTTTAATTAAATCTCTAATTTGTAATATTAGGTATGAAACTTGTGATAGCAGTCTTCACTTATGACAGTTTTAATGGTTGCCAGGAAGGGTTTATACAGATTGACACTCTGAGACAGTATTTTTAATATTGGCAGATTGTTGAGACAGTTTATACTTTTAATATTGACACATTGAGACAGCTAAGCACTTTTAATATACAGGCATACCTTGATATCCGGTGATGTGTACCAGTGGGAGTGTTCAGACAGTGAGCTGCCAGATATTGAAGCAGTTTTCCCATAAGATACTGAAAAAAAGCCAGATATGCATTCCAGGCCCAGGCCCAAACTCTCATATACCTTACTCAGTCAATAGAGACTGACACAGAAACACCATAGGTAGTCTTATTATCCGCATGAACAGTACTATTGCTAAAAAATGGGACATCAAACAGATATGCAGGAAGGTAAGGTGGTGGGAGATGCAGTGCTGAGATGTGTTGAGGGCATCAGACACAGTGAGAGGATGAGCACAGGCCAAGCAGCCAGCGCACTAGCGGGAATGGGGGAGGGTGGGGGGATGAGGAGGGAGACCTGCACGGCAGCGCTGACTCCGTTTCTACCGGCTGGCCTGGCAGCTTTGACCATTCAGTAGGGAGGTGGACGGCCATTTTTGCTCAGCTAGTGGGTTAGGTTCTATCACCAGCTCGTGGCTCGTGAGGCCGTCTGGGTAATTTTGACCATTCGGTTGGGAGGTGGACAGCCATTTTGTTGGGAGGTGGACAGCCATTTTTGCTCAGCTTGTGGGGGGGTTGGGAACTGTGGGAGTAGTAAGGGGGGGAGGGAGGACAGGGAGAGCTGCGTGCACCTCCATATCCATGTCTGGACACGCGATTTCAAACCTAGGGAGCAGCAGAGTGTTTGGACTAGCAAATCAACAGCCATTTGGATTGTGGGAGTGTTCCCCAATTTCTTTTGTTCAATGTAGCGAGTGTTATTTGTTTGGGCACCGGATATCAGAGTATTCCTGCAGAGTAAGAACTTATTGTACAGTCTGTTACCCACGTTGGTTTGCTTTGGACGGACATATACAGTATAGATAAAATTCATTAAGGCCAGCTTCTAGATTGTTAAACATGACTGTTAGCACAAAACATATTTAGAAGGGACCTGTTGCCCCTCAAACTGGTGCTTCTGTATTTATTCCATTTTTACCTTCATAGCAAGCAGTTAAAATACAAACACAGAAGGAAGAGCCAAAAGTGGCAGACCAATGATGGAAAGACCGTAAGTTTATGTTATAGAATATACTGTAGGTATATTTTTTTATGGGATGATTATACTTATATAGTAAATGATTTTTTTTGTGTGTGTGTATGCATGATGTATATTTCTAATGTGTAAATATATACTGCAATTATTGCTGCTGCCTCTACAGTGGTAAACAGTACAGTACAGGACAGCCATGACTGTAGATACTAAGATTGTACAGTAATATTATCGCTGAAGCTGTGATACAGAGGGAAAAAGGGAGTTATGTTTTGCTCATGCCTTATAGCTAAATGTATATAATGGTACAACTAAAATGTGAAATTAAAATATGAAGATGTTATTGAGAAATGTACAACATTTTAAATAAAATAACAGTACAGTGGAGCACTACAAGTTTCCTTGAGTTAGAATATTGGTGTTACTGAAAGCTTACTATGTCTGAAGTTTCACTATTGTACTCTCCTTGATCTTTTAGGTGTTCTTTTCTACTTTTATTATCTTAGGAATAATAATGAAAATGCTTGTGTGATCTATTGCTTTAACACCTGTAGCAGTGGGATGCATGGCTAAAGTTGAATCAGTTCATATATCATTGCCCAGAATAAGATTAAAAAGGTGTCCCTGGGCAGAAAAGGGACCCAGGGAGCTAATAAAGCTTATCTTTTTATTGTCTTGCACACAACACTGTACTGAGATAGCTGGAGATTGAGATGCAAGGTTTTGTATCTGTATTCATGTGTCACTTGTCTGTAACAGTATCACACAATTTGCAAAGTAGTACAGTTTTGTAATTTACCTTACCTTGCATGTAGTCACCTTACAGGTACTTGCACTGGTATATATCATAACTCCATCCATCCACTGAGTACAAATGGCTCTGATTAATACTGTCACACTACTAAAACTAAACTCAGTCCTCATTCTGTAAAATAGCAGAAAGGAAAAAGAGAACTTGTGGTGCTCTACTGTATTTTTGTGGATTTAGATACAAAATTGTTTTTCATTTTTATGTTCTGTTTTGATTATCAACAAGCATTGTACTGTAGGATTTAAACTTTGTTCATTATGTGCTTTATACCTAATGAAGCTTTATGACAGAGATTGTTGGATGTACTCATTTTCTGCAGGCATGAATGGAGTCTCAAAGTTAAAGAAATTTTGAGCATGTATAAATTATTATTATAGTACTGGAACTAATTTAGATGTGCAATAATGTTTAGGAAAATGCATAATTTGATATCTATTTATATAAAATCATTGTGGCCATAGTAGGCAGAGATGATGGTTAGCCAGTAGACAATATTCAATCTGGACTGAGAAAACAGCCTATCCACTGTATAAAATATATATGTAGGTAAATGAAACTTCATGCCAGTTTGTCTGTTCCAGATATGCATTTTGCTGTTCAAGTAAGTTTTTATCAGCAGCGTGTACACAGTTTATAAATGGGCATTATGAAAGTGTAATATTGCTAGCAGTCTGCCTACCCATGGTATACTAGGTAGATGTTATTTGACGTAGCTAAAGAACATATCACAAGTTACTATTGCACAGAAATTACCTCCACATTGGTTTTTGACATTCTGTATACATAATATTCTTTCAGGTCTTCATGTATCTCCTGTTACTTCAGAACAAGAGCCTCACTTATGCACACTCATTGTTATCTACAGTGAATGTTGTATATTATACTTGTATACCATATATTAACTTGTATTTTAAGATGGTTTTACTTTTTGTATATTGAAACTTAAATGTATGAGGTGAGTGTCTGTTTAGGAATGTACACTTATTGATGGTTTCCAATTATCATTATTATCATGTGCTCAGAGCACTATATTACCCTAGTCAACTGTACAGTACACTTACCACTAGCAGTTAGGCAGTTCTGTGTGGAATTGTTACCTGTAACTTAAACAGTTATCTTTTGCCAAGATTCTGTATGAATCTTAACATATAAAGTAAAAAAAAGAGTTGGCATGTGTATGTTGGAAGAAATAGCATACTGTATGTTGGGATTAAGTTACTTTTATGTAGTTTTGATACACTTCATGTTATAGTAAATGTGACAGCCAGTAATGAGTTTGATTTTTCTTTAGGGAAGGTAAGGCAACTACTGTCAGGTAGGTAATCTTTTGCTGCCACAGTGACCTGGTAAACTTTTCATTCATGCTCTGGCACATGCCATTAGTGGGTGATCTAGGGAAATTTTTCAGGTGCTTCCTGCCACTTTGGCTTCATCTGCATCCCATTTGCCCTTCTGTATTGACTTGTTCTAAATCCATAGTCTCCTCGCTTATTATCCACTCATAATTTTATGATCATCTGTCTGAACACACATTTGCTGTCCCCATGCACACAGATGGGGCCAAAACCTTGGATGATACTGGGTTTGTTGTTTCATTTCCTGACTCCTCTATTCCATAATGACTTTCCTTGTGTGCTAGTATTTTAGCGGTGGAGCTGTATGTCATTTACTTTGCATTGTGGCATATCAGTCTCATCTTCTTTGTTTGTGGCATTTTCTGACTCTTGGTGCTGTATTTCACCTCCAATCACCTTCCAGCCCTCATCCTCTAGTTCTGTACATCCTGGAATGGCTGTTTTGTATATCTATTTGCCATTAATTAGTACAGCTTGGTTTGTTACTCAGTCATGTTGGTATCCAGGTAATGAACAAGTCAATCTTCTAGCTTGCTCTGCTGTTACACTGAATGTCTCTGCTTCTCATTTGTCTTCCAGCCTCTGATTTCTTTTCTGCTTTGTTTTCTTTTCTTATGTGCAGATAACAGTTTCATTAGTCTTCCATTGCAGCCAATAAACTTTGTAAAATTAAACCTTTTCTTCCGGGGTGGCTTCTTGTCACCGCAGTAGGAGGCGGGGGACTGCCCTGACTAATCTTTGGATTTGTTGCTTCAGACTTACCCACTCCTATATGATGTCAAGAGGGCCACAGCCTGACTGTTCCCAACCCTGATAGGCATTAAAAGTGGATGCTTTTGTATGTCCTTTTTATATTTTTGCATATCTCTGCATCATCTTGGTCATCATCATCATCCAGACCTCCTTTCCCACCCTTGGGCGGGGTGAGGAATAACAGGGTCCAGACAACCAAATTTTGCCCAGTTCAATGGGCCACGCTTCCATTCACTCATCATTCGAGCCCACGGAATCCTGGCTCCATCTGATAGGCCAAAAGGTCTCACCACGTACTATAGTTTCACATATACAGTACCTAATCTGATAGGGTCAGTCTGAATGCTGTTGCATTAAAAAGGGGTGCCAAATCCCTGGTCATTTGCTTATCCGCACAAAATTCATCCAGCCAGCTCGATCTCTTGTCAGTCCCTTAGCCTCACTAACTTCATTACCTCTCCTCCTCACGCAGTCATCTACCATATCTCTCCGCCTTTTTGGTCTACCTCACCTCCTCCCTCCTGCAGATTTGCTCAGATATACCGTATATACCTTTTTCACCACTCTGTTGTCATCCATTCTCACCACATGACCATATTATCTCAATACACTCTCCTCATTTCTGGTGTCCACAGGCTTCCTCATTCCACATCTTTCACGAATCTCATTATTCCGTATCCTATCCACTCTCTGTACTCCAAATACATTCGTCAACAGTCCCATCTCCACTGCCGTCACTCTTGACTTCATTTTCATGCCACACCATAGTGGAGAGGATGGAGGGTGAAAGACTGACGAAGAGAGTGTATGAGAGTGAGGTGGAGGGGGGAAGAGGGAGGGGGAGGCCGAGGATGAGATGGAGGGATGGGGTGGAGAGGTATATGAGAGAGGGGTGTGTGAGTTGGGAGCAGGGCAGTGAAATGGCGGGGGACAGGGCGACGTGGAGGCGATTTGTTTGTGGCCACCCCAAACGGGATTGAGGCGTCTGGCAATAGATAGATAGATAGACCATAGTCTCACACCTATATATTAAAGTTGGCACTATGACTCCATCATGTAAGCCTCCAATAATATACTGTATACAGACTCTGATGCACACATGTATAGCCATTATAACATCTTGACTTCCTCATGCATCACTCACCAACAGACAGCCCTTCCCCATTTGAACTTTTCCATTATGGAAAAGATTAAAGTCTGGCAACCACTCTTCCTCTGCTGAGTAGGTTCAGTGCCCTGCAGTGGACCATATAGGAACTAATAGTATCGGACTAATATGATATCTTGAATAAGCATAGTTTTCATTGCCTAGGTAGTACAGTTCCAAGTGTGTCAGAAGTAGGATATTTTTCATGCAAAGATCTAGGTTTCTGATTGGGTAACCTTGCTACCCTGCACCAGTTACAGTACTTTATTTTCCTGACCGTGATCAGTTATATTTCACCCTTCATTTGTCCATGCAGAAACCTTTTAAGTTATTGTTGTTGAGTAACTGCAGCCCCTCTGGCTGAGCAGACCTGTCAACCATGGGCATGCAACTGCCCTGTACAGTGAATAGAGATTCCCTTGCAGCAGACAGCACCATGCCACAGCAGGACACGGGGATGAGAATGGAAGTTTAGTTCCTGGATGGATGCCACATTCTTTTGTGTCCACCCATTTAATGGGGACACCATAGTAGGCTTCACATCAGCCTGTTATTTGGTTATGTGGTTACCACCTAATGCTGCAAATTGTTTCCTGGGTTACAGGAAACGATTATAGGCTTGTCACCCAAAATAGAATCTCTTTAAATGAAAAGCATGATAAAAAGTGACAGGAAGTACGGGAGATTCCCTTGCAGCAGACAGCATCATGCCACAGCAGGACACAAGGATGAGAATGGTAGTTCCTGGATGCATGCCACATTTGTGTGTGCCCTCCCATTTAATGGGGACACCATAGTAGGTTTCACATCAGTCAGTTATTTGGCTGTATGGTTACCACCCAGTGCTGCAAATTGTTTCCTGGGTTATAGGAAACCATTATAGGTTTGTCTCGCATAGCAGAACCTCACGAAATGGAAAGCATGATAAAAAGCGACAGGACGTACGGGAGGAATGGAACGTAAGGAGAGCAGACACAAACAGACTAAAAAAGGCAAAGGAAGAAATAATCAGAATTTGTACATCAAGCGAGTTGATGATGATTGCCAGCATCTACCACTCATCTTTTATTAAGTAGGCTAATGTAATACTTAAAAGATATTTACCTCAAACTAACTTTAACAACAAACGGTTTAATATACTGTTTTGTTTTTTCATGTGCTGCATACTCTGGGAGTGGCAAGACCTCGGGAATGTTAGTTAGTCCCTTACGTAATTTGTATCAAGCGCTTTAAAGCTTAGTTGGGCCGCGTTCAGGTCCATCACATTCAAGGTCGGCCAATCAGGAAACACTTGTGTTTGTTTACTTCGGAAATCGGATGTAAATGTGACAGATGCAACAGAAATTCAGTGATATTATGCTTTTACATCATTCTTAGCTTTGATTAAATGTAATGTAACAAATATGCCGATAATACTCCGGCTAAGAATTGTGCGGATGTAATCTTTTGGAACTTCGAACTTTCAATAGAGCCTTTGCATACTTCTAAAAGCCAGCTTCATTTAGTTGTGTTTTCTTGGCGTGCATATTAATTACGTAAGTGTTTTATATGAAAAAATATATATATCAACAAAACAACTGGATATCATAAAGAGAAGTCAGCCACACCCTATCCATAAGTCAAGAATAAAAGGATAACAAAAATCGAGCCAATCATCAGAAGGGAATACAGTTGGTGGAGTAAACGCGGCCAGACGGGATATGACAACAAAAGCCGATGCCTATGATAACCTAACGCCAAACTTATTCCTGTTTTGTTGACAATGAAGCTTGTAGACCACGTCGTTAGGTCTTTCCGAGTGGCAAAACTTTTCCGTGACAACACAGAGCGTATTAATAACATTGATTTCTCTTCTGGTGGCGATCTTCTGGTATCTTCTAGTGATGATGACCAGATCGTAATATATGACTGTGAGAAGGGCACGTAAGTATGGACAGCATAAGTGTAGTATTCAGCATTTGACTTGCCTGATCGTGAATTGCTTGATGAGTCTCTTCTCCAGTCATTATAACCAAAATAAAACGATGGTTCCTTTGTAATCTAACTAGGGTGGTTTGGATCCGCTTCAAGGCAAAGTTAGAGTTTGGCATATTCTCTAGACATGAATACTGTAGTAGGTATTTGTGAATACTCATTTCGATCACACTTTTTTATGTTATACAGAAGTAAGGTGTAATTAAGGTGGTATGTGAGCAGGAAAGGTATACCAAGGAAAGATCAGTTCAGGTTTCAGTTGAAATTTTATTTCCTGTTGGTAAATGGGGGCAGGGTGGCACAGTGGTAGAATGTCGGACTCGGGACCAGGGTGTTGTGAGTTCGAGCCGTGCCCAGTAGCTGCTATGCCAGGAGGGATAGCACCCTCCTGTCAACTAGCAGGGCTATATGATCTAATAAGGTTTAGCTCTGGGGAACATTTCCCTTTTCCTGTTGGTAATGTTTTTAGTTTGCCCATAGGCCTACTTGTTTTTGGTATTTTTTTTTTTTTTTTTTATGCGAGGAAGAAGGAACCAAAGGCCATGAGCCCGCAGTAACAGTTCCCTCCAAGAGAAAAACAAAATACAATAGAGAGCCAAATTCAAGATCCGATCATTTTGAGATGCCTGGACACACTGCGTTTGAAAGACTGGAGATCATAGGCAGGAGGAAATACAGACAGAGGGAGACAGTTCCAGAGCTGACCTGTTGCATGAATGAAAGACTGGGAGTAACGGTTAACTCTTGCATTAGAGAGTCGGACAGAAAAGGGATGAGAGTTTGCTGCCAGACGGGTGCTACGCGCCCGTCGTAGAGGTGGAGGAATGCAAGCAGACAGTTCAGAGGAGCAGTGACCATTAAAGTAGCGATAGAAAAGAGATAAAGATGCAACAGTGCGGTGAAGAGACAGAGGTTGAAGGGAGTCAGTAAGAGGAGGAGAGTTAATGAGACGAAAAGCCTTTGACTCCACCCTATTGAGAAGAGCTGTATGTGGGGAGCCTCCCCACACATGAGAGTTGTACTCCACACAGGGGCGGATAAAACCCCTGTATAGAGTCAACAATTGTGCAGGGGTAAAGAAAGAGCGGAGTCGGCTTAGCACACCCAATCTCTTGGAAGCAGATTTTACAAGAGATGCAATATGATCTTTCCAAGATAAGTCCCGAGTAAATGAAACCCCAAGCATGTTCAAGGATGATGCAGGATTAATCTGAATATTATTAAACAGTGGGTATACCTGTGGAAGATTTTGTCGGGTTGATAGGTGTAAGAACTGAGTCTTAGAAGCATTAAAGACAACCATATTATTTTTACCCCAGTCAGAGATATGAGCCAAGTCAGACATTAGGTGTGCCATAGCCTCATCCCTTGTTTCTTGAAGTAAGAAACCTAAGTATTCCTAATTTTTTAAAGTGGTTATGTGCACCGTTCCAACTTTCATATTTAACAGAAATGACCATTTTATTTAATATATCCCTTCCCATTCCAACTGAAACTGCTGAGGATAAAGCGTACTATATGAGTTAGACAATTGGGAAAAACCTATATTTTTTTGTGAAACCTGATCAAGCCTACACTAGCCTAACTTAACTGTACATGAGCCAACCAAACCAAACCTAACCAGGCTACCCCGGGTTTATATATAGGTTATTTTGTCATTGCACAGTGGTACCACATGATTATTTATTTATTTTTTTTTTTTTCCTCAGTCAAACCAATATTCACACAGTTCTGAGATTGAACTCCACCAGAAAATCAAGGCTGGCATTGTGAAAGTGACCCAGAACATGGCTAATGTTAGGAGGCTAGTTCCCAGTGTCTACTGGTACTGGTAGTTCTTTTACACTAACAGCCCAGATTTTCATAGTTTTGCAGCCTATCTGTCATAGCTCGATGGCAAAATGAAACTACTGGTATACCATGAGTTTGCACTTTTTGCATGACACCACTTCATGACTGGCATCACTTTCAAATGTTAATTTGTTGTTATAAGTCTCTATTCAAGATGCACAGATCGCAGTTATGAAGGTTCCAATGTGCTTGCATGTGTCGGCGATTGTCACCTAATGGCAGCTGTCTTTGCTCTTTGAACTCTAGCACCCTTTCTGTTCGGTCCCACATCCCTGAGGTCACACTCTATGACCTCGTCTCAGGTCTTTTTCAGTCTGCTTCTTGCAAGCCCCTTGCAACCCTACCTTCAATATTCACACCTCTCACCCTCCCTGTCTGTTAAGGATGGTCTGTTGCCTCCACCGTGCCCAATCCTCAGCCATTTGGTTGACCTCATTCCAGCACACACTTGTCTTATAGATACACTATATATTGCCACTCCATCCTTCCATATTATCCTTGATCTTCCCTTCCTCCTCTGTTTCCCACTGTTCTGAATTGAACCTGCAGCCATGCAATCCCCTGACTACTACCATTGACCACTGTTACTTGTTCTGTATTTGTCATATTTAATTAAGAGATTTGTCATGTACTTGGCTGTTTTTTTCTTTCAGATCAAAGAGAACATTGAACAGCAAGAAATATGGAGTTGACCTCATACATTTCACACATGCAAAAAACTCTGCAATTTATAGTTCAACCAAAATTGATGGTATGTGTAGTGAATGTTGTTTTCTAGTTGTGACCATACAATTCATATACTTTGGCTGTGAACAGATGTGTACCATACCTTTATGTTCATTCTCCAAATTATGGTTATCAGATCATTGTTATTGAGTTTTGTGAATTAAGCAGCAACCGTACCATAATTTTATGAATGTGTATATTTTTTTTCCAGATACCATCAGGTACTTATCTTTACATGATAATAAGTACATCAGATACTTCCCAGGGCACACAAAAAAGTAAGTGATTTTTTTTTTTTTTTCTAGATCTTTTGATCAGGCTTGGAAACCTTGTTTGGTCGTGAATATCCTAGTAACCCGACAATATAGCATGGGCTTTTATTGAAATTGATGAGTTCCCATGCAGAACATGTCTAGAATGTTCCTTTAAAGTGTAAGTATAAACTGTTATTACCTTGACATGAGTCAGCCAACTGCTGATTCATAAAATTGAATTTTGATGTCAGAATGCCATGTTGGTAGCCTACTGAATTTTTAAGTACAGTTAACTCTCAATTATCTGGCATCATTCAGCCAAGCCCTACGCAGGTTAAAGTAAAATGCCGGATATTGTGTAGTAATCCCCATCGTCTCATTATTTGACATCAAGCCATATATTGTGTTACTATCAGTCTTGAACCTCTATCCTGAAAACTTTCCCATGAGTAAAAGATGAAAATTAAGCATAAAATACAATAAAGTAATAATACAATACAGTATTACAGGGCTGGTTGGCTACCGCTTTTGAGCGGTTGATACACCCCAATGCTGGATATTGCATAGAACCACTGGTTATGTCCCGTTTTGGCACTGGTTAATGCTTTAATACTGTATATCCAAGCCAGCAGCAGCAGATATTTTGTTGGGCTGGATATTGCGATGATGGATAATTGAGAGTTTACTGTAATCTGTAAGTTTTCAATTTTGTTGTTGGTTAGTCTAGTATATGCTCGACCGGAAAGACGGGTTGCTCGACAACAACTTATATGAAGAGATTTGTTGGATCATAGCATTCATTACAGCTGAAGTTCAGTAAAAGAAGATTCATTTTAATGAAGGTTTATCTTGTGTAAAAGACAGGGATGTGTCATGTCCCCATGGTTGTTCAAGCAGTACATTATGGATGGGGTAATAAAAGTGATACCGTACGAGGTAGGGCAGTGGATGTTGGAGCAACCCTAATGAGAGAGGGCAGTGTTTGGAAACTGCCTGTACTGTTGTTTACAGATGATACAGTGTTGTTAAGTAATGACAAATGGGAACAGCAAGGCTTGATGAACGAGTTTAGGAGTGTGTCTAAGAAACGGAATCTAAAGGTGAATGTAGGGAAGAGTAAATTTATGGTCTTTGAGAGAAATGAGATCACTGGATGTACAGTGAGGCTGGATGAGGAGGATGTGGAAAATATGGGTGTGTTTCAGTTCTTGGGTAGTGTGATGAGTGAGGGTGAAGTATGAAAGGGTACAACAAGGAGGAAAGGTTGTTGGGTCTTTGAAAGCAGTGATAAGGAACTGGGAAGTGAGCATGGAAGTAAAAAAGTCGATGCATGACAGCATTTTGATTCCTCCTGTAATTTATTGACATGCAGCTTGGACCTTGTTGGAAGGACATCAGTCTAAATTGAGAGTAGTGAAAATGAGTTATTTGAGAAGAGCATGAGGAGTCACATGGAGAGACAGACTGACAAATGAGGAAGTGAAGGAGTGCAGAGGTGTGGGTGTGGATGTGATAGAAAGCATTAGGAGAAATACATTGAGGTGGTTTGGCCATGTGGAGAGGATGGAGAGTGAGAGACTAACGAGGAAAGCGTATGTGAGTGAGGAGGAAGGGGGGAGAGGGAGGGGGAAGCCGAGGATGAGATTGAGGGATGGAGTGGAGAGGTATATGAGTGAGGGGAGTGTGAGCTGGGAGCAAGGCAGTGAAGTGGCATTGGACAGGATGACATGGAGGTGATTTGTTTGTGGCCACCTCTTATGGGATTGAGGCGTCTGGCAATAGATAGATAGATAGATAGATGGAGATTTTTGCAGCATATTGAACAATTTTGTTGGTATTGTAAGACATGAATTTATTTGTTGCAGAGTGGTAACACTGAGTATGAGTCCCATTGATGACACATTCATCTCTGGTTCATTGGACAAGACTCTAAGACTATGGGACCTTCGCTCACCAAACTGCCAGGGGATGATGCATGTTGGGGGGCGTCCAGTTGCTGCATTTGATCCTGAAGGTCTCATCTTTGCTGCTGGAATAAGCTCAGAGCAAATTAAGTTGTATGATTTAAGGTAAGATGAAAGTGAGAAGTAGTGTTACTCACCCATCCACTAATATTATGATAATGACAGCATTAAATGTCAGTCAATGAAAACATTAAAATGGGTGATTCAGACTAATTCACATAGCTTCTAGGGTTTTTCATTTGTCATAAGTCAGGTCAGGTCAGGTCAGGCATGGATCTGCTATGGTACTGGTACCATGTAGCCTAGCCTAATCCAGTACTACCTGTTTCATGGTTGGGTTGTCAGCAACTAAATTGACATCCCCATTGGTCTTGACCAGTGAGGAGGGTTACAGTACTAGACACCTAGCAGGATGAACAATAAGATTTTTCAGAGACAAATCAGCTTCACAAGCTGATGTTCATCTAGTAGGGTAGGGTAGGTGGAACTTGTTAGTCATGGTTGACAATGCACCTGGATAGCCAGACTCAGTGCCCACAGAACTCACACCCCAATCTGTAAACTAGCAGTTAGTTCTCCTTTTACTAGGGAGGTTGGGGGAATGGGTTGCAACTTATCCCCATTAAAATTTCTGCTGTCAAAAAATTTAAGATGAGGGAGAGGGATCAGGGTCAGCCAGTCTTGTTTGACCGTGATCCAGGATTTTTGCTGGGGGTCCTTCCTTATGCTGTATGTTGCTAAGTCATGGCCCTTGTCCCAGCCCAGTCAGAGATCCTGTTAGGCTGACATGAATCATGAAGGTTGCTGGGTACAGCTCAAGGAACCCCCCAAGCTGGTTGTAGGTGATTTAGTTCCTACCCCCATCCTGTTTGTAATAGGTTCCAGAGGAATTACAGAGGACAGATGAACCTGAAGTGTTACTTGTGAGTATAGCCTTTGGAAAGTATTTTGTGTGGGGATTTAGAACATCCTAGGCCTCTTAGGGGATGACCAGCTGCCTTTGTTATCACAAGAGGTGGGATAACGGGTTGGCATAGCTGCATTTGCTCAGGTGTGATGGCCAGGTCATGGGGAGATCTGCAGTGAAGGTTGAAGATGCTGCTGGTGTGGCTGTGACAATGGTGCCCTTTTTATGGGTGATGCTTTGGCAATTTCTACTTGCTTTTCTTTCTTTGTTGACAGCGTTATTTCAATTGATGACTATATAATGCCAGTGGGGTTGAAACATATTTTGGGTTTCCTGTCTCTTACCGCAGAGAATGTTCCTACGATGGTGAGTGACCTTGAAGCAAAGGAGCATTTCTTCGTCAAATTTGACTGTGTTGTGGAACAGTGCACCTCACAGGATACTCTGTTGGTCATGTGTGGCCAGTGCAGTTGCCTGCAATACCTTCATGTGTCATTGTAGTCTTCTTTCATGCATGACTGGTCATTATTAATATATAATACATGATGAACTGAGTCACTGCATTCTTGAATGTTAGATGGAATACTGTACAATATTTGATTGCTGGAAAAGTATGACCGAATTATTTGTTTGCCAGCTGTATTTATTGTCACTTAAATATCTGCTAGTATTTTCATCCATATAGGCTGTTTATTCATTACAGATCTTTTGACAAGGGCCCATTCAGCACTTTTCAATTGTCGATGGAAAAGGAGTGTGACTGGACTGGTATTAAGTTTAGCCCGGATGGCAAGACTATCCTCACCTCTACCAATGGCTCAGTCATCAGATTAGTTGATGCCTTTCAGGGAACACCTCTGAAGACATTTGCTGTGAGTCTTTGTTATGCTTTTGTAAGAGAATGCAAATTCTGTAGATAGTATACATTATCTGTAATAATTAGCTGATTATCTACTCTGTACTTACAAAAAATAAAAAAAAAGCATCTTTACACTTTACTGTTTTTACGTTTCAAACCCATGGACAAGCCATTTGAAAATGTTCTCCATTCGCCTTTTATTTATATGTATACCTCTTATTACTTTCAATGCTAAGCAAAGTATGGAATGCATACAATGTATATTAAAAGCTGCAATCAGAACTGTTTGCCTTAGGAAGAAAACGCCAACAGGAACAATGTTAATTGTGAAACCATCAATCACCGGAGTAGATACTTTGTATTTACCTATTTGTAGTATACAGGAATTGAGCAATGCTCGTGTTGTCCTGTCTCCATATCCACATTTATCAAATCTACCTTTACACGCATGAATGTTTTTCTCATGCACCACCTCTTTGTCTAAGTCGTTCCAAATATTTAAGTATTTATCTAATATACCTAATTGTGATATACACGGAATGTACTATGCTCGTGGGCTTCCCTCGCTGTTTCTCAATAAGTCAAATTTAGCTTTAAACTCGTTTAAGTTTTTAGACTGGACGATCTCTTTGTCCAGGCTATTCCATAAGTCTATACTTCTGTAAGGAAAGCTATATTTCTTGATATCCTTCAAGCAGCTTGACTTTTTCAATTTCATTCCATGTCCTCTTGTTGCTCTCTTATCCCATACAAACAGATCTTCTTTGTCAATTTTATCTACTCCCACCATGGTCCTGAACACCGCAATCATGTCTCCCCTCTTTCTCCTTTCCTCTAACGAAGGCAAATCCAGTTTTTCCAGCCTCTCTCTGTATGACAGGTCTGTCAGACTGGGGACCATCTTGGTTGCTGTTCTTTGTATTCTCTCAATCTTGTTTATATCTTTCTTTTTGTGTGGGGACCACACTACCGCTGCATATTCTAACCTGGGGCGGATCATGGCCACTATCAATTTTTTCATCATTTCCTCATCCATATAATGAAATGCTACTCTTATGTTAGTCAAGAGTTTATAAGTCTCTCCAACTATCTTGTTAATGTGCTTTTCTGGTGACAAACTATCTTGGACCAGCACTCCCAAATCTTTCTCTTCTCTCCTTTTTGTGATTAATTCATTACCCAAAAAATAATTCAGTGATGGTCTCCTGGTACTTTTACCCATTTCCAATATTTTACATTTCTTTACATTAAATTTCATTTCCCACGTCCGGCTCCAATTGTGTATCCTATCCAAATCCTCCTGCAGTATTTTACAATCCTCCTCAACCTCTATCATCCTCAAGATCTTTACATCATCAGCAAACAGACTTGCATAACTGTTCTCTCCATCTACCATATCATTTACGTAAATCAGGAACATTACTGGCACCAACACTGAGCCTTGAGGGACTCCACTTGTTACTTCCCTCCATCCAGACATCTTTTCCTTTATTACTGTTTTCATTTGTCTGTCTCTCAAAAAGTCTCTCATCCATTCCAGAAGTTTCCCCTTTAGTCCTCCTATATATTCTAGTTTCCACATTAGTCTCTTATGAGGTACCTTGTCAAAGGCCTTCTCTAAGTCTAAGTACACACAATCCACCCAACCATCTCCCTCCTGTACCACATCAATCGCTCTTGAGTAAAAGCTCAACAAGTTTGAAACACATGACCTTCCACTTCTGAATCCAAACTGACATTCAGCCAAAATATTCATCTCTTCCAGATATTTTATCCATCTGTCTTTCAGGATTCTCTCACACAATTTTGCGACCATGCTGGTTAGAGACACTGGTCTATAATTCAGGGGTTCTTCCCTGTTTCCTCCCTTGTAAATTGGTACCACATTTGCCCTCTTCCATTCTTTTGGCACTTTCCCCTCTTCCAGTGAGCATACAATTAAGCTGTGAATTTTATCCGCCAGTTGTTCTCTGCATTCCTTCAGTACCCAATTAGAAATTCCTTCAGGTCCTGGGGCTTTCCTTACATCTTGAGTTTCCAGTAATTTATACACTTCCTGTACCTCCACTTTTATATCTTTCATCACCGGAACATTTCTAATCACTCCCTCCCCTTCCACAAGCTCCTTTTCTTTAGTGAAAACTGATTGGAAACGTTTGTTCATTATTTCTGCTTGCATTGCCGCATCCTTAAAGACCTCTCCTTCTACTCTCAGCTTGGTGATTCCTTCCTTTTGTTTCAGTTTGCCATTAACAAATCTATAAAACAGTTTGAGTTCATCCTTGCATTTGTCAATTATACCTTTTTCAAAATTCCTTTCTCCTTCTCTACGTATTCTTGTGTACAGTAATCACTCTAATATCCGGACGCCCAATATCCGAACATCCCCACTATCCGGACATAAGAATGTTTCATACTGTACTTTTTTCCATACTATACTTACCTCATTTCACTCTTTAATGTCCTTTATTGGTGTGAATAGGGTGTTAGGAGCTATGCATGTGCAGTAGGAAGGTGTTTTTCTGAGTTAGGCTAGGTTAGGGTCCATAAGTACCAGTCCAGGAGCCAGTCACCAGAATGTTTATTACTGTATGAACCTACTTCTAAACCCTCATTTTATGTTTCTTTTGCATTTATTTCAGTCATTTATGTGCCTTATTGGTGTGATTTGGGTCTTAAATAGGTGCTATGCATGTCCAGAGGGAGTTGTATAGGTGTTTCTCTGAGTTAGGGTCCATAAGTACAAGTCCATAAGCTGGGGCCCAATATCTGGACAGAACCAATATCCGGACCTACCTATGGCTCTATTAATCCGGATATTGGAGTGATTACTGTATTCATTTCTTGTTCTTTTATATTCTTCCTTTGTTCTGTCGTTACCTCTCTTTCTCCAATTGTTCCACGCCTTATCTCTCTCTTTTTTTGCTATCATACACCTTCTATTAAACCACTCCTTTTTCCTGTTTTCTTTCCCTCTTACTCTTGGTACAAATTTTTCCACTCCCAAATTATAGAGGTCTAGAAAGATATCCCACTTCCTCTGTATCTCTCTTGTTTCTCTGAATTTTCTCCAATCCGCATTTTCAAAAAAGTTTCTCAATCCTGTAAAATTTGCTTTCCCAAAGTTTTATCTTCCCTGTCTATGAAGCTCGTCTCTTGGCTCGACGTTTCCTATTAACATCTGGAACTCAATGACCACGTGATCACTTTTTCCCAAAGGACAGAGATATTCCAATGATTCTATTACATCAGGTTCTTTGGTGAACAGTAAATCTAACCTTGCTGGTGTGTCCTCACCTCGAAACCGTGTCTCTTCTTTGACCCATTGCATCATCACATTATTCATTATTATATTTAATAACATAGTGCCCCACGAATCCTCGCCACCTCCCGAGTACCATTCCTCCCAGTTCACCTCTTTACAATTAAAGTCACCCACCAAAATTATATTATTGCTTTTCTCAATTATTTTTTGCAAGTAGCTAGCCATATCTGACAGCATCTCATGGTATTCGTCATCCTTCCATGCTTTCGTCTTTGGGGGAACATACACTACCGCCATATCTCTCTTAACATTCTCTCCAGTTTCTAATTTCATATATATCACTTCAGCCCTGCCTTCTCCCATTTCCACAGTGTGTGTGTGTGTGTGTGTGTGTGTGTGTGTGTGTAAGTCAGTAAATGGTGGTTAAGTTGTCTTCAGACTTAAATGTCTTTAAGGATTTAATTTGATACCAGTAATATGTATGTGTTATTACAGGGTCACCTTAATAACAAGGGCATCCCACTTGAAGCATCTTTCAGTCCAGACTCCCAGTTTATCTTCAGTGGCTCAACAGATGGTAGAGTACATGTTTGGAATGCAGAGACAGGCTATAAGGTATGTGTAGCAACATTGCCTTGGGAAAACTAGTCATCCAGACAGCTGTTGATATTTGTGGTAATGCTGTCCATAACTTTCAAATGACAGATGTAATGTTTTATTGCTGTTTCAGGTTTGGTCAAAAGAGATGAAAGTAATTCTAAGTGTAAATGCCCATATGCTAATATTTAGTACTGTACAGTGGGACTTTGGACTTATTTGATTAGAGAGTATGATTCTTTTGTTGTTGTCTCTGACAACCAGCATTTGAGCCTGCGGAGGTTGGTGTCGTTCACCTGGGTAGGAGGGTTTTAAAAACCTCCAAGGACAACTAATGTTTTACCCTGGCTGCTGCCAAACAGTTTTACTTACCGTACCAAGGAGAAACTTCCCAAGGTCTGAGGGTCAGTAGTATGTGCATTTCTGTTTTTCTTCAGAATCTAGCATTCTCAGTGGCAAAGAACACTGAACGTTTACATCATAATATTGGTGTCTGCTGTTTAACATTTGTGTATCAGCTTTTTATTAACCAGTGTCCTTATTGATGTGGTGTTGCAGGTGTGTGTGCTGAATGCAGACCACACGGGTCCTGTGCAGTGTGTCCAGTTCAACCCTAAGTACATGATGTTGGCATCTGGCTGCACCAATATGGTAAGGCCCAATTCCTTCCCCCTCCCCTTTATATATACTATATATATATATATATATACTGTACAGTATATATATATATATATTAGTTTAGGGTGAGGTGTTCTTGCTGGTAAGTTATATTAACAGTGTCTGTAATCAGAGAGTATATTGTACATTGTTTGATCATCAAGTAGTTCCATGTCAGAAAATTTCAAATAACTGGAGGATCTTCATGCAGTTTTTTTTTTTTTTTTTTTTTTCCCCATCAACCAGTTACATCCCATGGTCTTTCCATTTTAAGCCGTAAAGCTTGATGATCATCTTGCTGTATCCAGATTATTATGTTTAAGTGAGATTTTTGCAACCAAACAGGTTAGATACAGCCACCATTAGCCCTCTGTGGTAAGATGGACTTGTAATGAGTCACAGTAAATGTACATTGTAGCATCATCTAATCCCTTTTTGCCCTATATAAGCAAGGTAGGGGCTAAGGACTACACGGCTCAGTTAAAACATTTAAGTTATGTCCAGCCAGACTTGCCCCTGAGTGGCATTTTATGAGCAGTTAACCCCAACCATCCCTCAGTAGAAAACCCTACAGGCTCCATCCTGTCAGAGCACTTTAATCCACCAGACCACACGGTTTCATTTGGTTTATAGTCATGCTGTCGTGTATCTGGCTCAGGGCAGTGGACACCCCTGCCCTGTACAGTATAATCCCTCGGGTCACCCTTGGTCGAGGTGTAGCACTTGTTATCCCACCAAAAGGTAGACGGTGGTTGATTACTATCATCGTGGGAGGTACTGCCATAGGTGACATGGGACCTAGGCCAAATAGCTGGCCCAGCATAACACTCCCAGGTGAGGAATTCAACCACATCAAGCAATTAAAATCTGGGCTGAGACTATGATTCATATATACCTTCTATACAGAGCTCATCCTCTTGGAGCCATGCCTTCTTTTTTCTTGCACCTTGCCATGTGGAAAGGTCCTGTTCCACCTGGCAAGGTGCCGTGTGCCACAAGAAGGCAGCTGCTTGCTTGTGGTTGATGGGTTTTCTCAGCTAGGCAGACCCAAGTAGAGCAACAGTAATCCTTAGTTTTCATTAGTGTCCCTGTTTAATCATTGATACGTAGTGAGGTGTTCAGTGTATTGAATTTTAGTTATATATTGTGCAGGTTTATATCCAAGGGGTGGTTGGGTTCATTGCTCACATAATGCCACTCAGGGATGAGTGAGGCTTGTCACTCTCATCCTAAATATCAGGACCAACTTGCCTAGCCTTGGGCTCCTACACTCCTCATAGGGCAACACAGGATTAGATGATGATGATTGGATATGCATTAAGCAGCCACTGTTTATCAACAGGCATTTTGGTTACCAGCACTAGAAGACATGTGAGGAAAGAAGAACCATTATCGTGATCCCTGAAGATGTGCAACTTCATTTGTCACTATAGCAGTAAGCTTCTTAAAGATGCTTTTTTGTATTACTAATTCCAGCATACCAAGTTCATTATATTAGAGATCTGACACAAAGTTTTTTTGTGAACCAGCTCTTCATCCATGCAAGTTATTACTTTATCATAGCAGATGTAATTATGTGTTATTATTTAAGACTGGATTTTCTGTATCTGAGACATTAGTAAGTTGTTGATAGAAAGAGAGTCCTTACTTGAACAAAAATAGAAGGAGACCTTGAAGTGATTAAACTTTAGTGTGATTATTTTTTTATATCTCATTTGGACAAGTTGAATATTGATAGATATGGTTTATAATAATATATTTTGAGCTACAATGAACACCCAGCACTCAGCTATGATATAGCAGTCAGGTACTGCATTGCTGCAATACAGAGTATGATTATAACCATGTAAGGTGTGTGAAGTTAAAGTACCTAATGTTCAGGGGTTCTCAGGAAAGAGCAAGACGTCAGAGATGATGATGACCTTGAACTACAGTATCCATTTTCTGTTCACAGTACCTAGTTTTGTTTAAGTGGTTAATATAAGGGTACGGTTTGGCATTTTCCTCTTTAAAAAAAAAAAAAAAAAAAAAAAGTTTTGATGGAGAAATGCGAAAATTGATACTTGGTGAGGTTGATGTAGCAGTTGCTTTAGCAAGGTAGATACTGTATTGCTAAGTAACTTGAATGGTTGGTGTGTCATGTAGTAACAGGAGAGGTAAAGAATAGTATGGGACTATTTTTATTTGTCTTGGAAATATTAACAAGTCTCTCACACGGAACGAGTATAAGTCCCGGGTAGCTACCTCCCTGTCTCGCTATCTGTCTCTCTCTCTCAAATCGCTAAGCCCTTCTCCCGTGACCTGTCTCTAGGATCGCTTGTCCCCTTCTCAACTCTCTTTCCTAAAATCTGGTGTAGCAGGGGTGTGTCACGTGTGTTCCTCGTGGATGGAAAGCTTAAGGAGCCTGTGTGTGAGTATGTGTGTATATGTGTGTGTATGGTTACTAGGTCTTTGTTCATGAGAGGACTGCTGACAGCTAACTGCATCATCTCCTTACTGGCCGCTGTCGTCAGCTTTCCTCAGTGTTAAGAGTGTGTAAGCATGTTTAGCACTGCTCGATTCTCGCAGACACAACACCTTCTCATCATCTGACTCCCTGCTTCTATCTATCTATTTATCTATCTATCTATTATGATTTGTAAATATAATATGGGGTCCTACCCAGTTCATGAGCTACGTCAGATAGTTAGTCAAGGCATACATAAACATAAATTGAAGCCACTGTTCCGTAGTAGGGAATTTATGCAATATTACCCGTACTTAGAAGCAACACTAACACCAACATCAGTGATAGTTCATGTACCATTCATCACTGAAGACCTGTTCACAGTATACCAAATACACCCTTTTCCCTATAAAAATAACAACACTTTGGTCATCATCAACATCAACACAGACACCGAACTCATCATGGTCTCCAAGAGACGAGACACTGTCACTTTCGCAAGTGAGTCAACGATTGAGCGAAAGTGCCGCACATCCTTACATGCTGTTCATCTTTGTCCTGCGTACATTTTCACGTTTCAGCCTACTGATACGGTCCCTTGTGAAATGGCTATCATCAGCAATAACAATATTCATCATCATTGCAACTTCACTTTTGCTCCAGATAAACTTGTACACCATCAACGCATTGGACACTCACAGTTTTTTTATTTCCCTCATAACACATCAGTTTACATAGTCTGTCCAGATATACCACCATCTCATACATCAGCCTCAGGATTATACATAGCACCAGACTACTGTGCGGTATTTACACCATCCATATCTACTTTATCCACCATCAGTCACTACGCCATTATCAACCATACTCACAAACATTTCCACCCACTGCCTAATATGAACTTAAACATGAGCACAAGTATTAAGCTGACTTCACCTAAGGTTGAAACTATGCAGCTGATCAATGAAACAATGAAGCCCTGGGAAGATTTGAGTTTGAGTATGTTCAACCCATATTATGTGTATAGCCCAGCACCTACTGTCTTTATAATCGTCTGCATTGTAGTTGCAGTACTGCTGTTCGCAATGCACAGAATGCATGCAAGAATTGCTAATTTGGAGTCATTATTTAGTGGGGGGAGAGTTAACATCACAGTTAACCACCCTGAATGAAGTGTATATATTTTGTATATAGTATTAATTATATATATAAAAAAAAAAAGATAAAAAAAAAATAATAATAATACAAAGAAGAATGAACCTTATATGGCAGACCAGTACCATTATCTTTAAATGAAATATTAATAACTCTTACAATAATCTTAATTTTAAACTATTTTTATTCTTGCATGTATGCATTTCACTATAATAACCCAAGTACATACTGTATTACAGTTAAATAATTTACTTTAATGCATTTCTTCAAATATGTATACAACTTATTTAAAATGTAATATTACTGAATAATCACTATTTACTATGAATAATATATGTATACAATATTCATACAATTATGTTACTTTACAATATTATGTATTTCACTTAATTAGCTTATAAGTTCATTATAATGTGTATGTAGTATGTATTAATATATTATAACTATTAAATGTCGATGGTACGCCATTTTTGCGCGGCCGAGCAGTGTGGTAGGACCCCATATTATATTTACAAATCATAATAGATAGATAGATAAATAGATAGATAGAAGCAGGGAGTCAGATGATGAGAAGGTGTTGTGTCTGCGAGAATCAAGCAGTGCTAAACATGCTTACACACTCTTAACACTGAGGAAAGCTGACGACAGCGGCCAGTAAGGAGATGATGCAGTTAGCTGTCAGCAGTCCTCTCGTGAACAAAGACCTAGTAACCATACACACACATATACACACATACTCACACACAGGCTCCTTAAGCTTTCCATCCACGAGGAACACACGTGACACACCCCTGCTACACCAGATTTTAGGAAAGAGAGTTGAGAAGGGGACAAGCGATCCTAGAGACAGGTCACGGGAGAAGGGCTTAGCGATTTGAGAGAGAGAGACAGATAGCGAGACAGGGAGGTAGCTACCCGGGACTTATACTCGTTCCGTGTGAGAGACTTGTTAATATTTCCAAGACAAATAAAAATAGTCCCATACTATTCTTTACCTCTCCTGTTACTACATGACAGGTGTCTCAAATGTATTGCCATGTGATAGATTGTTGTTTGTTGGGTGTTTACTGTAGTTGTGAAGGGTAACAAAATATTAGTGAAAACACAGTGTCTTGCTGTTCAACATATTCAGGTTAACATAGCATCAGGAAAAGTAAAAAGTGAAGTACGATAATTGCCATGAAGCTAATTTCAGGTGATACAAATTAAGATGTAGCTTTAAGTGCACACAATATTATTTTACATTATGTTTATTAATAAATTAACAAAGCTTAATTTTATCTCTTTTTATTTTGTCATACTTGGGATTGCCAGTGACGTATGTAATGTTACTTCAAGTATTTTTTACCATACTGTGACCTGCAAGTGTTCAATAAGTATTTTCAGGCTTTATTCATTTGTTGTTCATTGTTATAGTAATGCTGGTTATGTGCATTATAAGGACAGTATTTAGAGACTCAGTTCTGTTGAATTCAGCATTTCAGGTTGTTGATGTGATTGTAGTGCATCCATTGGAATAGGTTATGCTATTTTTGGCGGAGTTTACTTTTCCGTTGTAGTGAAATTTAGTTTGCACTGATTAACTTATCCTATTTACAGGTATCAGATCTCTTACCCAGCATCCAGAAAACTGACATGCCCAAAGACCATCGAATTTATTTTTGGTCAACTTCTATTATTTCCCTTGCGTAAACTCAAGGGTCTGCATTTTATTGTGCTTTGGAAACTTTTTAGTGCCTTTTCCTCAGCAATATGTTTTATTTGTATTGCCTGTATATTGTCTTTGACATTACAGTTTTTGTATTTCCCAATGGTTACGTATTTTACTTAAATAGCTTAAAAGAGAGTTTTAGTGGTTTTCCTCGTCAGTGTACAGTATTTTGTTTATGACGACAATATTTCTTTCATATTTTTTTTTTTTTCCCCTCTAGTGCTGACATTTTGCTTACATAGCATAAAAGAGAGTATTGATACTTTGTATGCAGAGATAAACTGGTAAGGAAGAGGTTCTAGAAAGGTTCCCAAGTGTCAACAATATGACCATAGGTGATACTCGCATTGTTTCAGTGTAGATCATGTCGAGCTTGTGTACACATATTTATTAGTGGAGTGTATGTTTATTTAGCTCTGATTTTATTGTGAAACTGTAGCATATTGTCCATTGTTTAGAAAGAAAGCACCATACAGGCTCTTTTCCATATAATTGGAGTATGTTTCCCAAAATATCATTCCCTTTTTTCTTACAGTTGTTATTGTAAGTTGGGGGAATTGACCAGTCACCTTTAGAGGTAGCAGTGAAACTTTATTACAGGCAGTTTTTCTCTAATTTTCTCTGGGTTTCTGTAGAGATGACAGTGAAACTTTATTTTAAAAATTCTCAAAATTTCTATTTACTGTATTTCTTTAGCAGTAGTAGTGAAACTTTACAACAGGGAATTTTTCCCATATTTTATGTAGTCTGCTTTAGAGATAACAGTGAAACTTTTTAATAGACAAGCTTTTCTCTAATTTTGTGTGGATATCTTTAGAGATAGCAGTGAATTTTTACGACAGACAGTTTCCTCAAATTTTCTGCGGATTTAGCAGAAAGTAGGGAGAGAACACTGGTAAGCAAATGCTTGAACCTTCCCTAAAGTTTACTTCCTGTATATAAATGCATGTATATGCTTGTATTTGTAACTTGTTTGAAAAACGTCAAAGAACAAACAGGCCAGAGGGCACATTCAAATTGAACTTGCCCTGTACCATAGCCACATTTGACTCTGAATGGAACATTTGTCGTTATTGGGAGTGTTATTTTGGTGTCTGGTATTTCTTGTCTGTCATTTTACACTTTTTGAACTACAAAATAATAGGAAAATGCCTTGAGAAACATGGCCTAGGTACGTGTGTAGTAATTTTCAGATCAATTAGCCTGAAATAAAGCTGAGACCATGGTATTGATTATTGATAAGAAGAATGAGAACACCCAAAAGAAACAAAGAAAACACACAAAAATGTTCCTTTAGGGAAATTTACAAAAACAGATTTAAAAAAAAATAAAGCTTATAATGAGGGCATAATATAAGGGCAGTGACATCCAGAAAAGAAATTAAAATACCACATTGTGTCCAGTGACAGATCAATTCCATGTGGGTGTTTTTTTGTTGAATTCTTATCAAAATTCTGTCTGTCTGTCTGTCTGTCTCTCTCTCTCTCTCTCTCTCTCTCTCTCTCTCTCTCTCTCTCTCTCTCTCTCTCTCTCTCTCTCTCTTTGAACTACCACATTGATTTATGTTAATTCTGAGTAGTTATGCAAGAAGTAAGTACAGAGGTGATATTTAATGAAGGATAGTAAGAATGCAAGGTAATCTTTTCAGGGGTATAAGAGCCTTTTTTAATAGTGGAAGTGACAGATAAGGTATATAATCTTTTCAGGGGTATAAGAGTTGGGAGCAGGGGAGTGAAATGGCGGGGGACAGGGCAACTTGGAAGCGATTTGTTTGTGGCCACCCCAAACGGGATTGAGGCGTCTGGCAATAGATAGATAGATAGAAGAGACCTTTTTAATGATGAAAGTGAGAAATACAGTGGAAGATATTAAGTAATTACTGAAATTAGTGAAAATGTAAATTAATAGTGGCAGGGTTGGAGAATACATTTTTGAGTAGGGGAAGACATAAGAAGAATAAATCACTTTATTTGCCTTAATGTATGCAGTGTTCGAAGAGACCTTTTTGAATAAGGGACGATGGAAGAAAAATAAATCACCTTGACCTGTAGAAATTGGTAAGGACAGGTCACAGCCATTTTCTAATAGACATTGGGTGGTCAGAGAGGAGACTCTATGATGAAAAGGCGACAGAGACAGAAATTAAATTAAGTAAAAATGACGGTCAGAGCACAAGAGTAGCGTATCAGGCCATAAAGGAGTTAACTGGGACTGAAAGGAGAAGGAAGGAAATACCTGTACGAGATAGAAATGGTAATTTGATGACTAAAGATTTGGATATAAAAGGAAGATGGAAAGAGCACTTTGAATCTGTTCTAAATAGACCAGTCCCAGCTGAAGAGGACATTTTGCCAGCCGAGAGAGATTTGCAGATAGAAACAGGGGATATAACTTTGGAAGAGGTAGCAAAATCTATAAAGGAGTTAAAGAATTTTAAGGCTCCAGGTGAGGATGGAATATTCCCTGAAATGCTTAAGGTGGAAAATGACGAGTTGATGAATGCGCTTTTGAAACTTTTTAATGTGGCTTGGGATAATGGTGGAATTCCAGAAGAGTGGAAAAATGGAGTGATTATAAAAATACCAAAAAAGGGAGATTTAAGTGTGTGTGGCAATTGGAGGGGGATAACTTTGACACCTGTAGTTGCAAAAGTCTTTTCCAAAATCTTGTTGAACAGAATAGAGCCAGTAATTGATAAAATTTTCAGAGAAGAACAAGCGGGATTTAGAAAGGGTCGAGGTTGTAATGATCAGATTTTTATTGTAAGGCATCTAATGCAACAAGCTAATGAGATGACAATGCCACTTAACGTGTTTTGTGGATTTTGAAAAGGCATGTGATAGTGTTTCACGTGGAGCTATGTTGAAAATTATGAGATTCTATGGTATACCAGAAAAGTTTGTAAATATTATTAGAAGCCTGCATGAAGGTACTTTTTGTAAGGTAATGGTGGGTGGTTCTTTGAGTGATCCATTTCAAGTTAGGTCAGGAGTGATTCAAGGAGGAGTTCTTTCGCCATTGTTGTTTGTTTTGGTTATGGATTATGTTATGAAAAAGGTTGTAAGGAGAACAGGTGCAGGAATTAACTGGACAGAAAATAAGAAGCTGATGGATTTGGACTATGCTGATGATATTGTACTGATTTGCGGAAGTATTTACGAGATGCAGAGGGTGCTCGATTGTCTGGTGGAGGAAGGAGAAAAAGTGGGATTGGTAATAAATTGTGGAAAGACTGAAATTATTAATATGAACGTGGAGAACCAAATCGATTGTGTAATTGGGAATAATGTGGTGAAGAATGTAGAAAACTTTAAATATCTGGGAATGATTGTATCATCTAATGGATCATTAAACAATTAAATTGAGGAGAGGATTAGACAGGCTTGGCGAGCTGTTGGAATGTTGAAATCTGTTTGGAATAATAATATGCTTTCGGTACATACTAAAGTGAAAATTTACAAGTCCATGGTTAGACCAATTTTAATTTACGGGCATGAGTCATGGTACAGTACAATTGCAACAGATCAGAAAGTATTAGGATTTGAGAATAAAATACTGAGAAGGATTCTTGGGGTAAAGTAGCAAGACAGAGTTACAAATGAAAGAGTAAGGGATATTACGAGAGTGGAAATAGTTAATGAATATGTGAGACTGTCTTGCTGGAAGTGGCTGGGGCACATATATAGAGAAGAAGATTGTTTAATACAGGATGTGCCAGAGTGGATTGCTAGAGGAAGAAGGGGTAGAGGTAGGCCGAGGGAAACCTGGTTGAGGACAATGAAAAAAGAAGCAGGAGAGGAGTGTTGGTGGGACCTGAAGGAGATGGCAAGAGACAAATATTGGTGGAGAGAGTTCATTGAGGCCCTATGCATCCCGTGGGGTGCCACAGGAAATGATTGATTGATTGATTGATTGGTCAGTGATGGTAACCAAATGTGGATACAGGAAAGCTACGAATTTGGAAGGAGTGATGAAATAGGTTAGCCTTTTCATTCCAGTGACATATTTTTCACTTTATCCTTGCATCCTTTATATGATTTGATTCAGATTGAGTGAGCACCCTAGTTCAGAAAGTTCTCTTGAGGGCGAATGTAATTGTATGAGGATAGCAAAAATACAGTATGAGTATGTAATTGGATTGAAGGAGAGGCCTCTGAATCGCACGTGAAGATCACAGAGTGGTTGTGATGGTGGTGGTGGTGATGATGATGATGATAACAGCTTGCAATGTCATAAAGATCAGATAATGAAACTTCTTGATCAAAAGTTCTTATAAAAAATATGAATAATGATGAAATCCCACATATCCTTTATTATAATGTATGTAGTTTTGTATGAAATGGTGAAATAGCAGAACTCTCTCACTTGCGTTCTTCTTGATCTGCTGGAAAGTGTATACAGCTCCTTTTGGAGTGTATCCAGCATGGTGTTGTTATTTACTTTCACGAATTTCATCTTTGTCATTGTCTTTGTATTCACCATCATCATCATTATCACCATCATCTTCATTGTCATCATCATCATGACCCCATTTTCCACCAAAAGATGTGGTCATGTACAACATAAAACCAAGGAAAGGGAAAATACAGAAGTGGGAGAACTATCAACAACATTCCAAGTCAAATGGGCTATGTAGTCATTCAGGCAGATGACTTACAAGTACAATATTACTTACGTGTAGACACCAGTCGGTAGGATTCCAGGTGTAAACAAGATCACAGACATCTTTGTGCTAATTTAAGAAGCCCACTCAACTTACATAATATGCATAAGGCTGATCAGTCATGTGTCCCAGCAAGTACATGCCATAATGAGGTCCAACCCCCACCTGCCGTAAGATTAGTCTGAAGATGTACTGTAACCTGATAGTAACAAAGTATCACCAGCTGCACCGGCGCATTTAGCCAGTTATTTATAAATCTTCACAAAAAGCATTTTGTTACCCTGACTCTTTCTCTTTGCTAACCTTTTTCAGTGTGTCAGTTGCATGGAGAGTAGGCCAGTATACTCTCCCAGACTCTTGTTCTCTAACTTTCTGTTATGCACCACACTACATGCACTTTTCACACTACACACGGTACCCCAATATGTCACAGGGACTGGTGCCGGCAAGATCATGCAGCCAGGAAACTTGCCTCTGTTGCCTAGTGGGGGACATGAAGGTCTGGGGTGCGCTCTGTCAGCATGACTTTAGGGCAGGATGAGGCTGGGGCTCTGATCTGTGCCAGAGGATACAGGGCATTGCAGTTTTCAAACTCTTGCATTCACCTAATAGCGTGCGGCCCAAACCTGGGAGTAGTGCCCCAGAGGGGTGCCCTATCATTGAGTGCATGATGATTGGGCAATCACAGTGCTGAGGTATGCTTGGAGGGTGTCCCTGTGGCTGCCCCAGTGTGGTGCTCTGGGGTCACTGCTGCAGCCATTGGTCATGGCTGGTGGTCGATGGGTCCTCCCCCTGCCTGGGCTTGGGGCTTTGCAAGTGGGTGGGGCCTGTGGTCCATCTCCACCTTTTATTAACCCAACCATGACCAAAACATACATTAATGGCTGGTTCATAAACATCTGTGCATGTGGTTGCGGCCTAATAATGCCCTGTTTCTGTTTTGTCAATTACCGTACTACAGTCTCTGTAGTCATCATGCCAGACTAGTTTTCCAGAGATTTCAGAATCCTTAAAAGACCTCAAAACCAATTCAAATTGGCTGTAAGTTTGCTGGGAAATAGATCAGTTACCTGTAGTTACTACTGTAATTAGTGTTTTTCCCATTTTTAAAAAGTGTGGTAGATGAGGGCACTCACCACCTGCTCAGTCGATGTAGTGCTGCTTTGAGTGTCTGCCCTTTCCTCTCCTCCTTCCTTCCTATTCTGTCTTTCTTTCCTTCATTCTTTCCTCTTGCTTTTGCCTACAGGTGACTTTACACTCCCTTCTGTCTTTCTTTCCTTCATTCTTTCCTCTTCCTTCTGCCTATGGGTGACTCTACACTGAGTGACAAGCCAAATGGTCTCTTTTACACTAGGTAACCATTTGCTATGCTGGGTGGTAGCCATATAACCAAATTATGGCACCTGGTGGTTTAGTGGGTAATAAAGGCACTCCAATCGGATTGAGCCTGTGTAGGTTTATATCCAAGGTATGGTTGGGGTTTATTGCTCATGTTATGCCACTCAGGGATGAGTGAGGTTGGTCACTCTCATCTTAAATGTCAGGACCAACTTGCCTAGCCCTGGGCTCCTATGCTTCTCATGGGGCAACATAGGATTGGATGATGGATGGATGTATATGCAGAAAAAAAAAAAAAATGAAATGTATCTGATTTCCTGAACAAACTCCATAATTGAGAAGGATATTTTGGTAGTTACCACATTGCATTTTTAGACATGTTATTTCAGATATTTCTATAATGCGAATGTTTGTTAAATAGAAGATTTAGCTGAATTAAACTTCAAGGCTTAAAGCAGTTTTTGGAGTAGAGAATTGCTTTGTTTCAGATAAATCCCCCATTAAGTATGCATACACAAACTGTGTATTGCATGTCCCATGAATGCTAAATGACAGTTCAGTCCTTGTTTGTTTGCAAATGCTTTGTCATTCGTTTATGATGGATGTAAGTAAAAGAAAAGATGAAAGAGGAGATAAGGTAGTTGATATGCACCAAGTATTTGGAAATAATTCATTTTTCTGTTGATTATTTAGAGATTTTCCTGTAGATTAGCAAACACAGATTTCCCCATTCAACTTATGATTTAGATGTACAGTATTCTTTAAAGCGATTCCATCTGATGCACTAGTTTACCAAAGTAAACTATTGTACTTATAAGTGCATGTAAAATATGTTCATTGAATCTTCATCTTGTGAAAAGTAGAGGTCGTATAGAACAGAACAAGAAATAATGTTTGTTTTCAAATGTCGTGAGCACACTTTGAAAATATATTGTAAGAAAGTTTGTTGTGGGTGTGGCATATCCATTGCAACCAGGAATAATTGTTACTGAAGTATGTGCAGTGAGCCAGTAAAGTAGCACTTTTTTTTTTTTTTTAAGTAAAGGCAGTCATATTTTTCAGTATACTTATTATAAGCCTTAAGTAACTTCAGGCTTAATAAAAGATTAACTCACTATTTTGGTAATACAGGTTCAGTATTGTTCATTATACAGTATACTGTGTATATATATATATATATATATATATATATATATATATATATATATATTTATATTTATATAGTATACTGTATATATATATATATTCATGTAGTATTAGAATATCGATGTTAGGTCTTAATTACCAGGTAGTATTTCCCTCAACCAATCAGTCATTATTGTGGTGCATAATCTTGAGGCTTTTGCATTTTTTATGCTTTAGAAATTCTTATTGTTCATGTGGGAACAACTCTTACAAGCATATTTTCTAGGGCACTCATACATTGCAAAATGAGAACACTACAAGAACATCAGATCTGCAACCTCCCCAACATACAGTCACCACTGTCATATTCGGTAAATGATTATAAGGTGTTTAAGCAAAATTTGATTCAGTATGTATTTAGTAATAGAAAATATATACTTTACCACAAACCTCACAAGTTACCGTACTGTTCATTTCCTTTGGTTTTGTACAAATAGAATTTTAAGTGATGTGTTGTACATTATCAGGAGCTGATAATGTAGACTGTAATACATAAGTGTGATTGTGAAATGTTTGGAAATATTTCAGTAATTGTTTTCAAGCCGCTAGTGTCAGTGTTGTAACGTGTATTGGTGAATAGGGCAGACTGAGTAACCAGAAGCATATTTTGGATACTGAGTTTTTCTTTAGTCTACACTTCAGTCTCTCGGTGGCTTGGTGATACTCAAATAAAATTTCTGTGTAATGTGTGAGAAAACTTCAGACCCACCGATTCATTATTGAAATAAGGAAGTAATAGTGTTTAGAAATGGTAGAACATGTGCAGATATGTAATTCTCCATTTAGAACAATTTCAAAATAAAGGATAGCTTAATATTGATGAAAACATGTCAGATACTTCAGTCAGCCTTCATGCACAGTAAACTCTCAATTATCTGGTGTAATTCAGCCAAACCCTGTGCCGGATATTGCAAAACGCCGGACATTACGTAGTACCCCTCCATCAGCTCAGTATTCACTGTTGAGCTGGATATTGCATTATTATCCCCCTTAACTATCTTAAAAGCTTTCCCTTGAGTAAAACATGAGAATTAAGCTTAAAATACATTAAAGTAATGACAAAATACTGTAATTCTGTACAATAATACAGCGCCGATTAGCTACCATTTATGAGCTGGTTGATACACCTCAATACCAAATATTGCATAGAACCACCGGTTACATCCCATTTTGGCACCGGATATTGCTGTAACCCTCTCGCATGTGGTGACGCAAAACGCGTTAAAATGATGTTAGGTTGAAGAGTAACCAATGACTCACTTTGACACACCATCAGTGTTGGTCTGAAGGGATGCCAATTAGGCAATTTTGGATAAAAATATTCACCAAAAATTAAGTTTTAGCATTAAGTGCATGAATCTTGGGTGCGTCATGGGGAAGAGTGTCTATTTCAAGGCTAACACTGTCAAATAGTCAGCTTTCTCTTCGGCTTTCGGTGTGAGTGGGGGGTGCATGTGTGATTTTTTGCGATTTACTCAGAAACTATTGGTTGTATCGGAATTCTGAAAACACCTCATGAAAGCTCGTGAAATTCTGCATTTAGACATATGTTTAGCTCTTGCATGATGCAGACACAATTTTGTGCAAGGTTGTTAGGAATTTATTTTCACTGTTGAACAACATTATTCTCACTGCATTTTGATACTTTTATGCATCAGTTTCATGTGATTTTATTAGCTTATCCTATCAGCGAAGATGATGGTATACAATACCAATATAGCCATTTTCTTGGGCAAGTAAAATCCATGGAAACATTTTCCTTTATGCAGAAGTCCAGGCTGCCCTCGCAGCATTTTCTCTCATCATGTGCCACAAACTTACAGAAAACTTACTGTGCATGAGGGGATTAATAGAGCTGAGCCAGCAGCACTGGTTGTTGCTTTGGGCCAGATATTGTGATGACAGATAATTGAGAGTTTACCATAATTGAAAGATGCTGCCGTGTAGCTATAGCCTGGATATTGTAAGTAGCTTTACCAACAGTCAGTACATTTATTATAAATACTGTATCTGTGTGTCAGCAAATACTGTATATCCATGTAGCAGTCCAGTGTATTAAGCAGCTTTCATTGTTGAGTTCATTATACTTTCATTCCATTAAAAAAGTTACATATTTATTGTGAAATCTGTTAACTTTGATAATTAGTGTGATAAAGGATGTTGGTAAAGCAACTTATGCTCTTCCTTGCAGATATAAAAGCTGGTCAATGATTATGTCCGTACTAGAAGAATATTGTGCAGCAACAGACTCACCCATCCCAGCTAAAGCAATAGCTAGTGTAATAGAATGCTGATACATAATCTCAGGTATTGGTAGTATATTTTGACATGATTTATAGTGTTGTCTAGTAATGAGTAACTAGTTATAGGTGAAAAATTATTTGATGCTCTGCTACAGAGGTAGTACATGATCCTCAGATGAATAAGATATTAGTTCAAGCTGCATACTTCTTTTGTAGGCTACAGCTGCACCTGTGCAGAGTTGTATATCCCGGTGTGGTTGTGTTAGGTCTTGTAAATATGTCATCTCTCCCATATTCTGTAATTTCCCTGTATTCTTTTAGAGTTGTAATGCTGATGATTGGAAAATGAAGATGAAAATGTAACTTAAAAAAAGAAATTGAATTCTTACTTGACCTTCCCAAGAAGTATGATGTAATTAGTAAACCAAAATATAGTATCAGAACTGAATCGCACGACAAAAATGACGTACTAGGGAAACTTAGATTTCTTTCCCTCCTTGGAGTGTTTGCATTGGATAAAGGGACAGAAAAAATCAGAACTAACTACCACAATTTAAATGTGGAACAGTAATAAAAATGGGCAGGTCATGTTTTTCGTACAGTAGATAGCAGATCGATGACTAGGGTAACATCTATGACAAGGTTAAGAGAGAGAGGAGGGGGGGGGGAAGCTGACAGAGAACAATATGAAAGACAATTCTTCATCATCTAATCCTGTGTTTCCCCATTAGGAGCGAAGGATCCCTTGGCTAGGCTAGTTGGTCCTGACATGTAAGATGAGAGTGACCACCTTCATTCATCCCTGAGTGGCATTAATTGAGCAGTAAACCCCAACCACCCCTTGGATATAGAACTGCACCGGCTTAGTCCGATTGGAGCGCCTTAAGTACCCACTAAACCACCAGGAGCCTAATTTGGTTATATGGTTACCACCCAACGTAGTAAATAGTTTCCTGGTCTACAGGAAACCATATGGCGTATCACTAAGTGTAGTCACCATAAACAGAAGGAAGAGGAAAGAAGGAAAAGGCAGTCACCTGAGAGCAGTACTTCATCAGGTAAGTGGATGGTGAATGCCCCCACCTACCACTAATTGAGAGACTAAGCTTGTAAATATTGGTATGGTAGGCTAGGAGAATGGAATTTTTTTTTTTTTTTTTTTTTTTTTTTTTTTTTTTTTTAAATAGTGAACAGACATAAAGTAGATGGCTTCTGCTGCTGCCATTGATGAAAAGTGTTGAGATCCAGAGAGAAACTGGGGCAGGGAAGCAACATGGCGTTACCAACTCGAGGTGAATGAATAGGAGTCAGGCCCATTCAGTTGGGCAAATTGTAGTTAGTATCTCGTCATCATCATCCGGACCTCGGCAGGGTGACGAATAGCAATGTCCAGACAGCCCAAATTTGCCCAGTCCAATGGGCCATGCTTCCATTCACTCATCATTCAAGCCCCCGGAATCCTGGCTTTATCGGATACGCCAAAAACATTCACCACGTTCTGTAGCTTCACATAAACGTATCCGATTGAGTCAGTCCGGAAGCTGCCATGTTAAAAAGGGGTGCCAAATCCCTGATCATGCACTTCTCACAACATTCATCCAGCCAGCTCGATCTCTTGTCAGTCCCTAGCATCACCCACTTCCAAACCTCTCTTCCTCACACACTCGTCCACCGTATCTCCACCTTCTCCTTGGCCTACCTCGCCTCCTCCCTCCTTCAAATTCGCTCAGGTATTTTTTTTTTTTTTCACCACTCTATTGTTATCCATTTTCTCCATATGATCATACCATCTCAGTACGCTTTCTTTTATTCTGGTGTCCACCGACTTCCTCACTCCACATCTTTCATGAATTACATTATTTTGTATCGTATCCACCCTCTGTACTCAACGTACAGTACATTCCGGCTGAAGAGTCACACTATCGTGACAATGAAATAGGATACAAAAACCCACACTGGCAGACGAAAAAAGATGTATTCCAAACAGTTTCGGCGACAGCTGTCGCCCTCTTCAGTGGATCTACAGACCAAGAGTGGTACATACAAATGCCGAGAAGCTGCTTATATGCAGGGTGAGGACACGTTTTCCCAACCAAAACGTGTCCTCACCCTGCATATAAGCAGCTTCTCGGCATTTGTATGTACCACTCTTGGTCTGTAGATCCACTGAAGAGGGCGACAGCTGTCGCCGAAACTGTTTGGAATACATCTTTTTTCGTCTGCCAGTGTGGGTTTTTGTATCCTAGTACAGTACATTCCTCAGTAGTCCCATCTCCACTGCTCTTACTCTTGACTTTTCATTTTCATGCCACACCATAGTCTCACATCCATTATGTTAAAGTTGGCACTAACACTCCTTCATGAGCCTCGTGCAGCCACAACACTCAAGCCTCTGTTTCTTATCAAGGCCTTCATTGCACCAGCTTTCTTCCTTGTGTCACTCTACTTTCAACATTTTTTTTTGCACATTTTCTTCTCTTTTCTATCACTGTACCCAGGTACTTGAACTCCTCACCAATTCCAGTCTCTCTCCATTCATTGTAACATCGCACTGGAAGCCACCTTCTCTCTCAATAACCATGCATCACTTTACTCTTCTATATTTACTCTCAAGGCACGACGCTCACAGACATCAGCAAAACTCTGCAATACTGTAGCCTACCAAGTTCTTGTCCGGTAATTGCAAGCAGTACTGCATCATCAGCATACAACAAATTTGAGATATTCCATCCATCACCATTCATTACCAACGCCATCCCTCTCTCCATTGCTCGTGTCTTTACTTCTGTCATAACCCCATCCATATATATATATATATATATATATATATATATATATATATATATATATATATATTGAACAACCACGGGGACATCACACAACCTTGTCGCACGCCCACACCGATCGTGAACCATTCACTTAGATGCCCATTAACCCTTACTCATGAACCCTTACCCATGCCTCACTACCATCATAAAAACTCTTGACGGTACCTAACAGCTTACCATCTACACCGTACATGCGCAAAACTTTCCATAGTCCCTCTCTGTCCACTTTGTCGTATGCTTTTTGCAGATCCATGAATGCCATAAACACCTTAGGGTCCTTCTCACAAGCCTTTTCTGTTATCTGTCACACTGCAAATATTTGATCCACACATCCTTAGCCACTCCAAAAGCCACCCTGTTCATCACTCACTACCTGATATCTCTCTTACTTTCTCTATAATAATTCTTCCATATACCTTCCCTACCACACTCAGTAAACTTGTGCCACGATCATTCTTGCACTCACTTCGCTCACCTTTGTTTTTGTACAGGGATATAATCACAGCCTTTTTCCACTCTGCAGGCACAGTTTCACTCATCCATGCCTTCTTACATATCTCCAACAAGCACTTCATTCCACTCTTTCCACAACACTTAAGCATCTCTGCATACACCTCATCAACCCCAGCTGCTTTCCCATTTTTCAGCCGCTTCACAGCACTCTTCACTTGTGCGAGTGTCACGTCTCCTGGCACTGCATTCCTTCTCTGCACACCCCCAAAACCAATCATTTTTACAGCCGCTCTGCTGTCTCTATTCCCATTCATCAGGCTTTCAAAATATTCTTTCCATCTGGTCCTTACTTTATCCCCATGGGTTAATAACCTACCACCTACATCCTTCACACCATCACATTTCTTTACGCTTTCACTTCTACATTTCCGCACCTCTTTCCAGAATAACTTCCCATTTTCAGAGTAGTTCGCATCCACTCTTCTTTCTAGATCATCATTTACCCCCTTCTTTTTCCTCTTCACTAGTCTCTTTACTTGCTTCTTGCTCTCAGTATATTCAGTTCTTATTTCAACTGAGCCCCTGTCCTGTAACCACTTTAGCCACTTCTTCCTCTTTTCCTCCATCGCTCTCTTAACCTCCTCATCCCACCATGCCGTACCTTTCTTCTTTGTTGTTACTCTTGCCACACCACAAGCTGCTTTAACATTCCTAACTAAGCAATCCCCCTATGCATTCCACAGGCTGCCCGGATCCATTTCGTTCCAATTCACTGATTCTAACTCCTTCTCTACTTTGGTCCTGTAATCATCTGCCATTTCTTTGATCCTCAGCTTCTCAAATTTCAGTCTTTCTCCTTAACTGCTCCTCTCTCTCCTGATCCACCTCACTCCTCTCAGCTAGATCTTGCATATATAGTTAGTATCTCATTTTTTTTTTTTTCCGATCCGATCTCATCCCACATTAGGATGAGGAAGGATGTCTGGATGATGATGATGATTATTATGATGATGACGATTATGATTATATATATGCTGCACACACACACACACACACACACACACACACACACACACACACACACACATATATATATATATATATATATATATATATATATATATATATATATATAGTATATTTACACACACACACACACACACACACACACACACACACACACACACACACAAAGTGAAATCAGTAGAAGACTAATCAAACCAATTCAGGCATATTTCAGTTAGGTTTGCCCATTTTTAAAAATTGTCCATGACAGGTGTCTAAATGCGTGAGTAAATGGGTGAAAATGGAGAATGAAAAAAGTGAATGAGTGAGTAAGCAAATGAGTGACTGAATAGGGAGTAAAAAAAAGTGAATATGGGAGTGGGTGAGTGAGTAAGCGAGTGAGTGCATGAGGAGTGAGTTAGTGAGAAGCGTTGAGTGGGAAGTGAGTGACTGAGGGAGGAAGTAATTGAGTGAGGACGTTAGGTGTGGGCAAATGAGTGAATGAGGATGTTAGAAGCGAGAAAGTGAGTGAGTGAGTAAGGAAGTGTATGAATGAATAAGGACTGGCTGAGTGAGTGACAGGGAGTGGGGAGTGAATGAGTAAGTGGGAAGCGAGTGAGAGAGTGAGTAACGTAGCAGACTGCTTGGAGAGATTCCTGTGGATCTCACTGTGGATTCCATTGCTAGCGATAGGTCAAGTTAGGTTAGTTTTACTTCATTATTTTTTTTTTCTCCCAGACTGAACTGAACCTGTCCCATACCTTGAATACAGTGTCGTATTTGCATGAAATTTGATGAAACCTAATTATGAGGTAGGAATGAGTTTCCTTGGTTACTAGCTAAGTTAACCCTTTAATATGACTGCATTAGGCCATCAGACGAACTGAAAGGTGTACGGTACGGGATCTTTAGCAGCTTAGAACATACTGTAGCTTCCAAATGTTCTCAAGACTGAAGGTTTGAGAGAAACTGTCACTGAAAAAATAACAACAGTGATGATAATATTAGTAATAATAATAATCTTTAAGTGACAATACCCATTGTGCTTGGATATAGAGTTGTAATAAGAGACTAACGCCTGGATTGACTTTAAGTCATGAAGAAGTGCGGTTGAAAGGATGCAGGACTACAGTGTTGTCTTGTTCTGCCACTGAGCTACGTTAAATGAGGTGCAAAAGGACAAAAACCTGGACCAAATTAAAGTAAAACGACTAAAATACTGTGTACTGTACGCATTTACTGAGTGTTATTTCTCATCGTGATCGGGAGCTAGCTGCAACCAGAAGGAATTAATATGTTCATTTAATCAAATCATACTGACGGAGAAGGAAGGAGGCCAGATGCAACAGACCACAGGTGAATGATTGTGAGTGAATGTGAATGTGTATCTTGGATCTGATCAAAACATGTTTACGGACAAGGGAGGGGAGACTAGATGCAATAAAATATGTGAGTGACTATGTGAGTGAAAGAGGTGAATGTTCATGTATGGATCGTGAATAATGAACACATAGTGATATACACATTAAAAAAAGTAATGTGGAAAATATATCATATATAGCCTAGAATACATCATATCTGGAATGAGTGAGTGAATGAGTGGGGAATAAGTGGGTGGGAAGAAAGAGATAAATGGGTAGGGGTAGAATTAGTGGAGATAAAATGAGAGGGAGTAAGAAAACAAAGTAATGTGCACATTGGCTAGGGAGCAGATAAGCGGCGGTGGTTAATGTGGTGAGTATGAGTGCATAGCCAGAGTGAAGAGGGATGGAGAAAAATAAGGGGAAGGGAGTAGGGGAGGGAAGTAAGGTCGTATGTAGAGTTTTTAGTGGAGGAGGAAGAAAAGTGATTGAGAGGGAAAAATGTAAGTGGGGAGGAAGTAGGAAGTAAAGTAGAGTTTGTCGTGAGCTGAATATGGAGGGGGGGGGGGAAGGAGCGTGGTGGTATTGTGAGCTATGGATTGGCAAGAAGTGGGGGAGAAGACGTAGTGAGGAGGAGGGAAGAAGGGAGAACGGAACGAAGTGTGAGTGTGAGCGTAGGAAAAGAGTGCAAGAAGAGCGGAGGAAAAAGAGGGAGAAGGGAAGAAACTCAGGGGATGAAGGGCGAAATGAGGAAGATGGAGAAATGTCAGAAGGAAGATAGGTGTAGGACATGAATGAGATGAAGGGAGCGGAAAGGGCAAGTGATGGGTTGAATACAAGACTGGGGGAATGTAGTGGGGGATAGGACGATGGTGGAGAGCAGAAATGAGGTGAGGAAGGGGTAGGAGAGACAGAGGGGAGAAAGATACATCATGCAGCTTATATGAATTGTACTGGCTGCCAATAACTATCCTTACGAGTCCCTGGAAAGGTTGCCCCCAGAAATGGCTTTTACTCAATGATCTTACGAGTTGTTTAGAAACTGGCTTAATTGTGTCTGTTCCGAAGAAAGGTGATAATTCTCAACCTGAAAATTATCGCTCCATTACCATAATATGTAATTTTAACAAAATCGTGCTTCATCAACAGTCAGGTCAGACATAGTTCTGCTACTGGTACCATGTAATCCAGTACTACCTGTTTCATTGTCGGGATGTCGGCAACTAAACTGGCAGCCCTAATGGTCTTGTCCAGTGAGAAGGTTGACTATAGACACCCAGTAGAGAGCTGATGCGTTTCTTAAGTCGTCGGCCATTTAGTAGGTTAGGTGGAGCTTGTAAACTTTGGCATTCGGAAATAATTTTTGCACATGAGCTGCGTTTTAAACACATGCAATTCACCTTACTAGAGGAGTGTATGTGAGTGAGGAAGAGAGTGAGATCAAGGTTAAGATGGGAGGATGGAGTGGAGAGATTTAGGGAGGGAAGTGTGAGTTGGAGGGAGGGCCGCCAAATGGCAGAGGACTGAGCGACGTGGAATCGATTTCTTCTTAGCTACCCGTTTTACGGAATGGAGGAGTCTGGCAGTAGATAGGTAGAGAGATAGACTTCCACAAAACTGAAGGATGAGATAATCCCCGCACCCTTATTTTAGGTAGCACAAGTCTTTCTGTCATCTCTTCTTTCAGTCTTTTATTATTTATATTACTTTTTGATATTATCTTGTTTTTGCAGCGTTTGATTAATTATCGACGTAGTTTGTAACGGTAACATAAAGAGGATATTGAAGCTCAGTGTGTATCGGTAAAATGAAAAGGACATTGAGGTTTAATGTGCAGAATAAATCGATGAGAATGATCTGTTACAAAATCTCAAAACCATTTAGAATACGACCCTCCGGACTTCCGCACTTCTCTGTTGTCCGGAAGGAGATAAAATGTTTTGCTCATGTCCCTCACCTCATAGGAAACAGAACCGAAATAATGACATACTTGTACATTTTTTTTTTTTTAGTACTAAATTTGAGCTTGTAGTGCTTAGGATGCTCTTATTTACTCCAGTTGGGAATCCCTGCTGGAATGCAAGAGTTAATCGGTATTCACAGTTTCTCATATCCATCCATAAGTCTGCATCAGTCTCTCCTTGCCCACTGCCTCCTCTCTTAAAGGCAATAATGTTGGTCTTTAACTAAACGGATCCTGATTTTGGCATTTTGCTGGAATTTCTTGGGGATTCAGTGCCTTTAGGGTCAGCCTTTTTTCTTAAACATTCACAGGGGCGGACCCAGGGCGGGGGCCCTGGGCCCGGGCCTCCCCCCTTAGCTCTCTGGGTCCTTTAAAAATTTATATATATTTATTTCGACAACAGCAAAACATGAAAAACTGGCAAGTACAAACAAAGAGTAACACATGAGCCAGCAGCTCCCTGACTCTAAACCTGCATATGACCTCCAAATAATTATCGGATTACATGACCTCACATCACTACGGCCCCCCCCCCCTAGAAAATTCCTGGGTGCGCCCCTGAACATTCACCGGCCAGCCCTAGAGTCACCCTGGCTCTCTACAACCATGATCACAAATCGTCGACAGTATTCTAGCAGTATTGAGTCTACCTTTCATATTTCTCATCCCCCCCACCCTATCGAGAGTATCCTTCTCAAATTACTGTATTTTGTTGTCTGCTCATATTCCTATCACACGAAAACAGATAACACCTTACAATACATCAGCCGGTAAAGAAGTATCAGCCAAATTTTGCATACTGTATGGGTGTACTGTACTGGGGAATCGGATCATCGCTTCTTTGGGCGATTGTACATTTGGAGCTTTTACGTAGCTTGACATTTCACGCTTCCCATTAGCCTTTCAACCCGACGACGTGTATTATATCGAATTCATGCCATCTATGGACGATGTTACGCGTCTTAGGAGGGATTTATCGAAGTGAGAGGTTAGGTGTAGCGTTCTCTAACCTCTTTCAGCATGAGAGGGCATTCTCAAGCTGAATACAGTCGTTTGGTGGTAGTGTGAATAAAATGTTAAAATGCCATTTTATAATTCTAGTGAAGGAGTTAATGATTCTCTCTCTCTCTCTCTCTCTCTCTCTCTCTCTCTCTCTCTCTCTCTCTTTGTTTAGTCATCCCTGTCTGTGGCCCCTTCATGTACCCTGACTCTTCCAGAAGTTTCCTAGTCTTATATAAATATATATATATATATATATATATATATATATATATATATATATATATATAAATATATATATATATATATATATAATTACATGACTGCACAAAAGTAAATTTAAAGGGATGTTTCCATCACATTAACCTGCCTGGGAATTAACCTCATTTGGGGATTAACAGCATATTATCATGATGATAGAGATGGAGAAAAATATACAGTACAGTGCACCTTGTAAATATTGGGTGTGCACTGCAGTCGAGCTGAAAGCCTATGTATTTGTGGACTTAAAAACATGAAAGCTTTATGAATGGGGAAATAAAAAGCCAACATGATGAATACGAACGGCAAGACTACCTCCCACTGCAGAAGTTCCCAGGTTAGCCCCCACTCCCCGACAGTCTCTGGCTGTCTGGAGGAAAAGGCAATGCTAGTCAGTGAGTTCACTCGCAGTAACATACCTTTCTCACCTTCATATTGCATTACTAATGACAGTTCTGTATCAAATAATGTGTTGTATTGCTTAGAATATTGTTATTGATATTATTTTCATTGGCAGCCCTTGCACTGCCTTGCGGTAATGATCATTGAGGGAGGAGTCTAGGTCCATAGAAAATGGTCCACGAACAGGAATGTCGGCAGTGTTTACGAAAGGGCGGGAGGGTGGGGTTACGCTCTCCTCGACTCTTGGGTTCTCACATGAACCGCACCAGCGATTCGTTTATCTTAACTTCGTACCAATTTAATTTTGCATAAAAGTGACTATGGCTAACTGGTGCTTAAATCTAGTATATATTATGGGAACAGTGAATTTAGGCAGCACTTAGGAGTCTTTTCCCTGCAAAACAAGACACACAAGGTAAGACATACAGTACATTCGTGGATTACAGCAGTAGGATCAGAAAGAACAGTTTATTATGTAATTTAACTTTCATCTCAAGAAGACTGTGTCTTCTCTGGTGATGCTTGACGAAAAAATTATTAGTCCAGTAATTGATCCATAGTGTATGAATAGTTAATGAGGTGTGGGTGTATAGATTGGATGGAATAGGAGGTAAGAGTAAGTTGTTTAGCAAATTTAACATACTGAAACATTCAGTCAAAATGATAGAAGAGGACCGACTTTTACAGCGGATACGGATAACGTGTACGATGTACCGGTACCTTGTAAAAGATTACGTAAGAGAGGAAAAGAAGGAGGAGCACCTGAATTTGTTATGTTTTGCAGGGGATACCGTATTGTGTCAGTATTCAGTTATTATACTGAACGTGAGGAAAAGTCTTGGAGAAGCAGCTGTGTGTGTGTGTGTGTGTGTGTGTGAGAGAGAGAGAGAGAGAGAGACCACCAGCCACGGGTCTTAGGAACTTGGAAGATCATTAATCACACTTCAAAATAACGCTTATTTAATTAAAAGATTAGCGTACAACGATATGCTGGTAATTTAGGTAATGACAGGTTTTTCTTGGCGATATTCGCGTCGTTGTAAATTCGTAACATCTTTACATCAGCTATTTTTGTTTATTAAGCGTTTCTATGCTTTATTGATGTGAACGATATCGATCAGATTTTCGTCCTTTTGCAGCGTATTTCACGTACCTCTGTGGCAGAAAAGACAGTGCTTCGACTACACATAATTTCCTTGGCGCTTTTTCGTGACTAGCATCATACTGAAGTGGTTAATCTGCTGTTATAACGTAGCATTCAAGATGGGGAGATGGTAATTTTAGGTCTAGTTAGAAAAAAAAAAAAAAGTATGACGTACAAGGGTGTAATGTGCAAAATACATGGCTTAGGAAGAGGGGAGGTGAAGTGTTCTACGACCGTCAAACCTCAAGATACGACCTATAGAAAAGATGAGGAGGACGAGGAGGAGGAGGAGGAGGAGGAGGAGGAGGCAGAGGAGGACGAGAAGGAGGAGAAGCAGGTGGAGAGTAAAAGATGTTACCTACAAAAAAGGGAGGAGATGGAGGAAAGATGATGACCTACAAAAAAGGAAAGGAGGAGGAAGAGGATCAGAGATACAACCAAAAAAAAAAGGGGGGGGGGAGAGGAGGAGGAGGAAGAAGAGCAGGAGGAGGAGAAGCAGGGGAAAGAGGAGGAGGAGGATAAGAGATCCCTACAAAAGGGGAGGAGGATAAGAAAGAAGGAGCGCATGAGTTATCTGGAAAAACAAATCAATCCACCCATAGCAACGCACTTCTCTCAGCTGGGAGGCTAAATACGGTGCCCAAGTGGGTCAAACGTGGTGAAGGGGTTGCTTTATGTCACATGAGAGAGAGAGAGAGAGAGAGAGAGATGGGGGATCAATCCTGCGCATCTTCCATAAGTAGAGTAATAGAAGTTAAATTCAAATTCCATGTATTAGAGCGAGAGAGGGAGAGGGAGAGGATTGTTTGCTCTACTCTCCAATATGGTTAACAGAAGCTGAAATCGAAATCCGCGTACTCTACTTCGAGATGCTTGGACGTGTACTGGAAAGACTGAAGGTCATAGGTAGGATGAAAATATACAGAAAAAGAAAATATTGCATAACATTATCAGTGGCTCATGAATCTGTGCCATAGGTAAATATACAGACAGAAAAACATAACGGAGAGGTTATACTGTAATGGAATGTAGGTGGGAAGACTGTGATATACTCGTACAGCTGTTTGTAGGGATGACATTAACCTCTTGTGCACCGGGTTCAGTTGTTTGCAGGGATGAGACCAAATTTTGTGCACCCGGGTATGTTTACAGGGATGAGACCAAACTCTCGTTCACCTGGGCCAATTATTTGCGGGGATGAGACCAAGCTTTTGTGCACCTGGGTTAATTGTTTGCAGAGATGAGACCAAATTTTTGTGCACCCGGGTCAGTTGTTTGTAGGGATGAGACCAAACTTTTGTTCCCCCAGGTCAATACGAACTGAAGGTCACATGCAGCATGCTACCCTAACACGTGAACCTGAGACATATATAGCTCTCAAGGTCATACATGCTAAGTCCATCCATCCATCGTGGGTTTAGAAGTCTGTTTTCAGTGTTCACCTTGGCATGTTTGAATCTGAATTATACATGCCAGTCTATCTGTCTGTTTGTCTATCTTTCTGTCTATATCTATCTATCTACGTATATCCATCTATCTTTCAATCTGTATATCTTTGCCTGTCTTTGTATATCTGTATCAACCTATCTGTCTATCCATCTGTCTGCTATATCTGTCTATAACCACCCATCTATCTATCTATCCATCTATCTATATCTGTCTGTAACCACCCGTCTATCTGTCTATCTAAACATATACATAGCATTGCATTGGCTTGACAGTCCATTCTCTGAAGGGGCTATTTTTTTTTTTTTTCTCAAGGAAGAAAAAACAAAAGGCTAGAAGCCCGCAAAATTGCTCAGTAACAAAAAATTAGTAGATAAATAAGAGAGAAATCCAAGATACCGGACGATTCTTTGGCTCGAATTCTCTCTGCAGTCCACCGTCCTCCTTTCAGGGGATAGAGAAGGGATTGAGGACCTTTGTTTACCCGGGTAGGTCCACCGCTCGGTTATATCAGTGCCACCACTTGAAGGCTTCCGTCTCCTGCACCACGACATTGGATTAAAGGAGTTAGATCGTTATACGTTTCTGATTACCTGTGATTACAATTAACCTTTACCTGTTCTCTGGGTAACTGAACCACTTTCATCCGATGATTTTTCCGATTATTCTTGCAATGTCCAGATGATTGTACTTAACTTAGGGGAGCTCCTTTGTAGTGAAGGCGCTGTTGTTGCTCCATTCCGGTCTGTCTGGCCGAGCAGACTCATCGACCACAGGTACGCCACTCCATCGGCGGGGTCGTCACACAGATATACAGTACACATACATTGTGTAGGGATCCGGCGCCTTCTTGCGATTGACAGCGCTTCGCCAGGGTCGGATTAGGGTCCTTCCCATGCCAGGTGCAGGGAAATGATTATGAGGGGTTTTGGCTCCCGGGTGGACACTGCAGCTGCCCCACCCAAGGTGCACGACGCCACCACGTGTGGGCTCCTTGTCATCGCCAGTGAAGGAATAAATTGAGGCAATAATACGAGTATTATGTAGCCCCCTCCGGTTGGAACAGCCGCCCTCATGTTGAATAACATTGTCTGGAAATAACAGTCATAAAATTTCATATGCTAGATTTGTCGCTGTATTGAGGGGGATGGACTCTTGTCGCCAAACTATTTCATTCAGCAGAGAAAGGCAAAAGAAATTAATGGATTTACATTAGATTACTAGCTTGTAAAACCAGTATTTTATGCATATATTTACATCTTTTTGTTGTATGTAGGGGCGCCCATCATTCACGCACTCGATGTAGTTCTGCTTTCAGATAGCAGTACGCTGAGCAACAGGCCAAATAATTTCCTGTAATCCAGGAAACGATTTAGCACGCAGGGTGATAACTACCGTATATAACCAAGTAACGCCTGGTTGCCTGGTGGGTTAAGGCGTTCCAACCGGTTCGAGCCTCTAATACTTCCATCTGAGGGGTGATTGGGGTTTATTTATTACTCACACAATGCCACTCACACTCAAGTAAAGCTGGTCACTCTTGCCTTAATTGTCAGCACTGAGTTGCCTTGCCCTGGGCCTCTGCGCTCGTGTTGAGGCAGTAAGGAGATGGATTTACACCTCTACCACTTCACTCTTCTTTGGTGTTTGCATTGACTTCATATGGTCTGTTCCATTACCTCGTCAGGTCTGAGAAGAAATGGTTTTCTTTACATAATTACAAGAGCTGTAGCATGGTACTCTTAAGGCTGTATGAACCTGCAGTAATGTCCCAATATTGATTTTTTTTTTTTTTTAATACGTCAAACTCTCTAAATTGTAAAAGTTTTATTCTATACATCAAACTCTTTTGAATAAACGAAATGATACTATACAAACTGTATGGCCCAATACTTGAGGCCACGCTTATAATCAGATTTATATTCAGCAGATACCAGAAAAGTTGGGCAAGTTCGTGCTCGAGTCCATTCCCATCCCTGCGAACCCAGTCGAACTCTCCACCTAATAAAAACCTTTCAGCAATAATTATAACTGTGTAGAATTACGAAGCACCTTGAGCTGAGATCATTAAGAGAATAACATGTATTTTGGCTTAACGATGGCATCTCGCACGACGTTACTGACAATACATCCAATCACAGGTGGTCATTTTTAAACATATAAGCGTTGATTAGCTGTTTTCGCCACAGTTTTTACGAAACACTTTCCAAATATCTGTCTGTCTATCTATCTGTATAGGTAGATTTACTTGCTAGCTAAAAGGTTGATCAGATTTTACATTTGTTGTTAAAATTACTCTCATCTGTGATACTGTGTATTGTTAACATTATGGTCAAGAACTTATTCGTTGTGCTTGCGTGCGTGTTAAAACTCATGTATCTGTCCAACATTCAATGTATCTTTCTTCATTATACAGTGGCCTATTCAACATTTTTGTACACTGGAATGTTTATGCTGCTGTGCTGTTATATAAAGTTATATGCACGAAGAGAGATTGGCTAGAAGAGTGTGTGAGAGTGGGATGGAGGGAGAGAGGAGGAGGGGTAGGCGAAGGATGAGAGGGATGGAGTGAAGAGACAGAGAGGGAGGTGTAAGATGGAGGGAGAGCAGCCAAATGGCAGAGGACAGGGCGACGTGGGGGAGATTTGTTTGTGGCCATCACATTCACATACGAGATTAAAGCATGTAGCAGTAGACTGATATAGAGATAAATAGATAGATAGATGGATTGACACATTCATGAAAACGAGTAAAACTTGATGAAATTCCACCTTCCTGTTTATTCAAATACAAATAATTCAGCAAGGCTGACCCAGGTCTGTCACCTCATTTTTTAACCAGTTTAGCCCAATTTTCTCCAAATCTTTCGTACAGAGGCCGAAAACCTTCATAAGCTGCATAATTTCTGGTAACTGCTATTTTATGGGTCGTTAGAGGACGGAGCGCTTCTCACTGCGTTCGTTGGGTTGATGTCTAAATAAAACAAGTAGAAATATTCTCGAGCTATATGGTAGTATTCCCTGTAAGATGGAGCAGAATTCTGTGGACTTGAATGGGGAGAGAATGAGTGTGGGACCCCATTTCATTGAGCATGGTGTTAATTAGTTCTCCCTCTGTCATGGTTTCCTTTCTCTCTCTCTCTCTCTCTGCCGTAGTGTTATCCCCCTCTCTTTTTATCATCATTATCACCATGCATGTGAACGTGTGTGCTTGATAATGTCTGTTGATAATGTGTGTGTTTATCAGGTCGTGGTAGCATGTTACAGCCCTTGATCTGCGAGTCTTACCTGTGACAGTCTTAATGCACTGAAATAATGGCACACTCTCAGCCTCCAGTTTCAGTTTATGTTTATTTTCACCCCATCATCTGTGTGTGTGTGTGTGTGTGTGTGTGTGTGTGTGTGTGTGTGTGTGTGTGTGTGTGTCGTGCAGAGGATTGCATGCCTTCTCGTACTAAAATGCTAATGCCTATCGTTGCTCAGGTGAAGGGCAATGGTTATATACAGATGGAGGGTTTTTTCTGTGTTCATGATAGATAAAAAAAGCAATAACTTTGTGCGATAATCATCTCATTCTTCTCTTATAATTTTCTATATATAGCAGGCCCTAGTTAGTATTTATGTATTTATTTACTTATACGGTAAATATAAACATTATGAAAGTAACTTTGGTTTGTGAACCTGACACTGAAGCATTTTTCACACATATTTACTAAGTACTTCGACAGATCCTCACATTGCTGAGACAACCAACAGTAAACAACTAAAAAAAAAAAAAAAGCTGGAAGGATATATCAAGCCCTCTGTCTGACCTTGCTCTTTGATCATTTGGGTCCAAGGTGACCTCAAGGCTTTCGTAAACAGTTATCAAGAGGCACGATTATGTTTTATGATATGAACGGATATTTAGTAAGTGCTTAGTTTCGCATTAACTATCAACAGGAACGATTTTATATTATGAACGGATATTAAGTGAGGTCTTAGGGTACTTCATTCTCAGTATTTTCACCTGTATCTGCTTCCTATGCACAGTTGAGTAATTAAACCGATGAAAAGGAAAAGCAGGATGCAGTTCGTAAGTGCAGCTGAGCAAGGACTGGTTTTTCATACTTGGTCAGTGTCACATACGTGGATAATCGGTCGACGAAATACATTAACATGAAGAAGACACCCTTGAACAACTACCGGTACGGTATATATGTATCGTCAGTATACTCATACAGGGTGGCCCATATGTGACGCTCCTCGTGCACTCTTCTGAACGATTTCATTTGTGTTGTGGCGATGGCTTAGTCAGTGTTGTCAGTATATACCCTGCATCATTTATTCATTTCCTACACACATTATCCACGCCCACACTAGCCGACTGAACACAGAAGATATTTAGCGGAGCTCTGTTTACGGATCACTTGTTATGTATGAGAAAATGAATCAGCGTCACAGTGTGGGTGAAATGAACTGCTAAAGGACGATAATCTAGGCTAAGTTAAGGTAAAAGAACTACAGAAACCTTTCGATCTCATAATTCAACCTAGGGAGTAGGGCTGGCCATCTAGCCTTAAATTTACGGTTCAGGATTAAGGTAGTCCCTACACCTCCAAGGGAACAGAATGGCATCACCTGTAGACCGGAATTTTTTGATGATATATTGATTATCAGTACTGCAGTAAACCGTAAATAATATCGGGGTATCGTCATCATCATCATCATCATCATCATCATTCCTATTAACTCCTCCAATTCAGTGGCCTGTTTTTTTATTACCGGAATATTTTTGCCGTCTCCTGACGGTTTTATTCAGCCTGGGATGGATTTCTTTACATGGAGAGGTTAGATATGGCATGAAAAAACCCTTTCAGTACGAGCTCTTCCCGAGTCGAGTGAAATCGTCTGATAACAGCAAGAATAAACAGAGAGAAAGAGAGAGAGAGAAACGGGGGATAGTCACACGTGTAACTGATAATAAAGGGGAGAGAGAGAGAGAGAGAGAGAGAGAGAGAGACGGGGGGGTGAGGGTGGAGGCAGATAGTCGCACGTGTGACTGATAAAAGATGCGAGTTCAGGAGAAGGGAGGGGCGGGGAAAGAGATAAGAGGGGATGGGGGAGAGACAGTGAGAAGGAAGGTGGCAGGGGCGATGGAGAGGGAAGCGAGGAGAGATGTAGACTGGAGTGCAAACGAGGGAAAAAAATCGATAATGGCTGATTAAACGGGACTGGGAGATTGGTAGATGGGAAAGGACAGACGGGGGAGAGGGACTGTGAAGGAAGGAGAGATAATGTGAAGGGCGTGTGGAGCGGGTGGTGGATAGGGGTGCAGGGAGAGATGAAAAGGGGGGAGTTAGAGTTAAAAAAAAATCAGTAATGACGCAAAATGGGATTTAGGAATAGTAAACTGGGAGGGATACATAGAGGAGAGGTACTGTGAAGTACTGTAGTAGTAGTAGTAGTAGTAGTAGTTGTTGTAATGTAGTAGTAGTAGCAGCAGCAGCAGAAGCGGCAGCAGTAGTAGTAGTAGTAGTAGTAGTAGTAGCAGCTGCATCACCTTGATAATCTGAACGTAAATCCAGTGGCTTGCAGGCCAAAGTTACCCTTTTTCCCCCCCCGCAGTCCACCATCCTCCTTTCTGGGGATAGGAAGGGAACTGAGGGACGTTTGCATAACTAAGCAGCTTCACCAGCTGGTTATATCGGTGCCACCACATGAAGGCGTCGATAACGACGGACGAAATGGGATGTATGACTGGTAGATGGAGAGAGAGAGAGAGAGCGGTGGAAGGGATGGGCAAAGGTTAGAAGAGGGAGAGAGGGAGGAGGGAGGGGAAAGGATGGAAGGGGAGGGAGACAGGGAAGAGGGAGGGGAAAGGTTGGAAGGGGAGGGAGAGAAGAACTCGAGGAAAGGATAGTGGTTATGTTTCGTCCAGCTTAACTTTTGCCTAGATGTTCGTCCTTTTCCAGTTTATATCCCGCAGCTCGGTGGCAGAATAAGTCAATACTGCGGCAATGTACCCTTTCCATTGGACATCTTCCTGACTAGCACCACATTCTAGTATTAATCAATTACAGTTCAGCATTCAAGATGGATAGACTGCGATTTTAGACCAAGTTAAATGAACAGAGTATAGTAATGGCAAAAATGGAGGATAGGGGACTAGGACGGTCAAGGTGGTGAGATGGCAATTTTGAGCCAAGTCAGAGTGGATGGTCGAGATGAGAAGAATTAGGCTAGATAACAATTTTAGGCCAAGTTAACTGGGAGAGAGTATAATAATGGTGAAGAATAGAGGATAGGTGACCGGGAAGCATAAGTGGATGGTGAAAATGGAAGGATGGCAATTTTAGGCCAAAGTACTGTGAGTATTGTGAAGTTTGGCAGATGAGGAACTGGTTACGATAGAGAGATGGCAGGTTTAGGCCAGGTTAAAGCAGACAAAGAATAGTGAAAGATGGTAGGTGAGGAACGGGGAGGAATGGTTGCATGGTGAGGGAGTTGTATGTGGTGTGAGATAAAGTGGAGGAAAATAAGAAGACTCAAGATTTAATAGCTGTGGCAACACGAGGATTATTAATGCATTCCGCAGATTAAAAAAAAAAAGAAAAAAAAAGAATACACGCTCTGCTTTCATTCAGGCTACCTGGCACATGTAAAAACTACCACAAAAAACAGAGAGAGAGAGAGAGAGAGAGATAATCATTTTAATATCGGCAAAGCCCATTAAAAACTACAATATTCCTTTTACATTTACATGACTCAGATTTTCAGCCATCTATCTGTCTGTCTATTGCCATACGCCATAATCCCATAAGGGGTGGCCATTTACCTTTGAGTTATTTGTTTTATGGGGAGGGGCACTAACTCTCCACCAACCCACTTGCTGACACGTAGGAAGCACGTATGGTTTGGTTATATGGTTACCACCCAGCGTTGTAAATGGTTTCTTGGCTTACAGGAAACCATTTGGCTTGTCACTCAATGTAAAGCCGCCTGTAAAGGAAAGAAAATCAGTAAGAAGTGACAGTCAAGATGGGAGAAATAGGAAGAGAGGAGGGCAGGCACAGAAAAAGAATGATAAAGGCTAAGAAAGAAGTAGGCAGCACTGTATCGAGTGGATGATGGTCGCCACCACCTATCTGCAGCTTATTTCACGTAGGTCAGTGAAGGAACAGGGCAATACTACGGCTCTATATACTTTCCTAAGGACTCCTTCGTGACTAGCATCCTATTTTAATATTAATATATTTTTTCAACTCAACATTCAAATGGAAAGTTGGCAATTTTAGGCCAGGCTAAAGTAAAGACTTTTATAGAGGATAATGAAACGTAATGTACCGACAAAATCGCCTAGGAAGAGGTGTTACGAAATCTCCACAGCCACTCAGTATGCGACCCTAAAAATCCTCAGCCGAAGCCTCAGTTACATAGATAATGAATAACTCCACCCAGCCGGACCAACCTTGAACTGGGGTTTGTCCTCAGTGAATGTCTGGTATCCTCCTCCACTCACCCCCTCGCCCCTCCCATCTTCCCTACCGAACATTTTCCCTCCCCCCCTCCCTCCTCCATTCCCTCTGAATATCCTCCCTACCCTTCCTCCCTCCCTTTCCCTTTATCCCTCCCCGTCCCCCTCCCTCTGAACCGGTCCAAACCAGCACGCAGCTTCTCCATCTCGACCCTTCGTCCACTTCTTCTCTATTGTCTTAAAATTCGCAGCGTTCATCACTCACTTTCCCTCATTCACTGTCTCACTTTCCGTCTCTCACTCTTTCTCATCCTTCTCTCATTTTCCTTTGCCTCTCGCTCACATTCCCCGCCTCAGCATTCTCTACCTCTCCCTGCCTCCCGTATACCCCCTACCCGTCACAACCCTCCCTCCCCTATCCTCCTCAGTAACACGTGTCCCTCCCTCACTATCCTTCATCCTTCACTCACATTCCCTCACCCCTCACTCACTCACACTCCCTCATCCTTCACTCACACTACCTTACCGCTCACTGACTCATTCCTTTCATCCCTCACTCACACTTCTTTCACTCACGCTCCACCTTTCACTTATACTCCGTCGCCCCCCACTCACACTTCCTCGCCCCTCACTCACACTCTCTCACCCTTCACTCATTCACACTCCTTTTCGCTCACTCCCTCTCACCCCTGACTCACACTGTCACCCCTCCTCACTCACATTCTCTCACCATTCACTCACACCCCTTACCTCTCACTCATGGTCCTCCACTTCTCACGTATGCATACACACACACTACCCTCCATTCCCTTCCTCTTCATCTCTTTTATCGCCTCTCTTATCTCTTACTGTTGTACTCCCCACACCAGTCTCTGTGGCGTCACCTCACCAGTGTCACAATCCCTTTTACCTCCCCTTAGCAGCCTCCCTTTTTACCTCACCTCACCGTCTTCTCAGTCCCCCTTACCTCACCTCACCATCCCTTTTGCATCATCTCACCGTCCTCACAGTCTCCCGTACCTCACCTCACCGTCCTCACAATCCCCCATACGTCATTGACCAGCCTCACAGAATAAATCGCTTGGATGCAAACAAGAATAAAATGCGTGATATTGCTACTACTACTACTGCTACTACTGCTACTACTACTACTACTACTACTATTTTTTAGTAGTAGTAATAGTAGTAGCAGTAACTTTACTCCATCTGGAATGGTATCGCACTGTAACAGACGGTATTCTAAACGTGTTAATTATGTAGATAGAAGTGATTAAGATTATAAATTGTTTAAATACCACCAGTTATACCAGTAACTCAAGATTCAAAAAAAAAAAAAAAAAAAAAAATAGCCCAATGGGCCTCAAAATATCGACTGTAAGTGGCCGTGGAGATTTCGTAACATTTCCTCCTCATCGATTTATTGTGGCTATCACTCCATGTTATCGATTTGCACAGTCATGAGCAGGAGTTCGCCGACACTCCTTTAGCGGCTGAGGCAATGGAAGATGTTATTTATTATTTTTTCAACGCAAGGAAGAAGGAACCAAAGGCCAGAAGCAAGCAAGATTATTCCTTCCACGAAGAAATAAGAACAAAATAACAGAGAGCAGTATGACGCACAACAAAATAGTGTAAGAAGGAAGGATACTCTCTGGGGTCTAGGAAGGAATGAGAAGTATGGAAGGCAGGACACAATGATGGCAAAGGGATGGCGGCGAAATTTTCCTCTTGGCTGTACGTTACTGAGGCAGACAGTGCTGATATTCGATATATATAAATAACAGAGAATGTCGAGGTGTATTGTGCTTATTAAGTCTCTTGGAAAAGGGTGTTACGAAAGTCCTATGTTACTTAGAATATCAAGACATCCTTCCATCATGGTCCTACTAGCCGTTAGAAAGGTTAACAAGGAAGGGAATGGGGATCAGATAACAAAACTTTCCCCTGTAATGTCCCGGGTCCATATTTATAAAAGATTTTCATCTTAAGCTGTGTTTAAGATTAACTATGTATACATCTTCCTCACTCATGCTGCTATCAAACACTTTAGCCTACATGCAAACTTGAGTGAATATTAAAGCAAGAAAATGCGAAAAGCAGTATAATCTGTAATAACTTTTAAATAAACTGGTTAAGTTCTTTTATAATAAGAGTAAATACGACAAAATACGAAAAGCAAAGTATCCTGTGATAAATGATAACTTACGAAAACTTATTGTCTTAAAAATAGGTTAGAATACTTTATGAATAGGAGCCTGGTGACAAAACTTTCCCGTGTAAGCTTATTGTCTTAAGAATAGGTTAGAATTCAATATAAATCCGAGCCCTGGTGACCAAACTTTCCCGTATAGAGCCTCAAGATAGACCTATTAAGGAGGTTGCCAGACTGACTAAAGACTCCTACCCGGCCCACTCGCTCCTCGTCTCGCCTGGCCTCACTAACCTCCAGCCTCAGGGGTCACTGTTGCCGGTTTGCTTACATCTGACGGTACTGAGCCACTCGCCCCTTGAATACTAAGTTGTGGTAGCGTCAAATTTGATGAACCTTTGTTATGAGGTAGGAATGAGTCGTCTTGGTTGCTAGTCAAAGTTATCCTCCAGTCTGACTACACTTGGCCACTGGCCTGAACCCCTGGCAAATGGCCAGGGGTATTTGTCAAGTGAAAATATGTATTTTAGGAGGTTTGGGAAATTTCGTAACAACTCTCCCGCACCGATTTTGTCTGGTAATTACACCTCAGTATCATCTTATATGTTAATGGTGGAAACACTGTCGATTATAAACGCAATGAATAACATAAAATCACAGGAAGGGGTGCTGCCAAGCCTCTTATGCCACCTAAAATACGGTCCATCTGTTATTTCCACCAAGAGTTAGTTATTTTCGCTTAACGAAAGTGGATCACATACACAGCTTGAACCGCATGAAATTCGATGAGCCTTAGTTACGAAGTAGGAATGAGTGCCCTCGGATACTATTGCCATTTTCTCTTCTGTTGACGGAATTGCACCACTGTTACATTTTGTATATTTATTGCTGTCGCCCTACCTTTGCCCGTCTGGCCGAGCATACTCATCGACCGTAAGTAAGCAGCCGCTTTCTTGTGGCAGACCGCTTCGTCAGGGTCGGAACCCTTCAGTATGGCGAGGTGCAGGGAAAATGGAGGAGGCATAGCCCTCAAAAGATGAAATGTGTATAGGAGATATGTATGAGTTGTATTCTCAGCCCGGATTTAGACA